>NC_133401.1:51848027-52157923 GCF_047511655.1 Castor canadensis | reverse complement strand
GTATATTACACTAGGAGCTCTGAGTAGTCATGTCACAAAATTTCACTATGTTTGACCTCCAGTGAACAGTATTAATTATATTAAGTTTTTTTTTAATCTGAGAACTTTAGGACTATAAATATCCTTAGATATACTACAAGCTAAATTCTTTATTTTTACTAATATAGACACTGAGCTCAGAAAAATTACATGAATAATTCAAGATTGTGGAATCTACAAATGACTGAAAAATCAGACCTTCTGATGCTTGGTCTCACAATGGGCCCTCTGAAGACATCAACATGTCAAGAGAATGCTTGTTCTGCCTGACCTGACCCTGCTTGGAGCATTGTTTAATAATGAGACATTGGGAAAACCATCTCTCCTATTTTAAAACTGCATCTTGAGGCATTCAGTAAAATCTCTAGAATTTCGTAAGATCCAAAGGAAACACAATTTCTAGAGGCCTTAGAAATCTGTATGAGACCTCCAAAGACAACATCAGAAAAAGAGAAGCAACTGATAACTTGGTTTATCTATCTATATGTGCATGTTGATATTAAAAAGTTTTATAAAACTTTTCTGAAATGCTAAGTATTTAGGTGATGCTCATTATGATGGACTTCTACTGGGGAATAAAGACCTTGTCTTCAAATAATTTCTCATATTCTCCCTCTCCACTATGGCATTTACAAATGCATGCCGAGTTAAAAAAATAATTTCAATTAGATAGATGTACATGTGTGTATTAAAGTATGCAATTTTTCACAACATAGATTCTTATAATGTTTCAAAACTGTAATATATGTATGTGTGTGATGGCAACCAGTAAAATATTTTTAAATATCTATCATTAATTAAATTTGACCAGATCCCTTATATCTCTTTATTTTAATAACATTTTGCTCTACTTCTGTCAAATAGTTCTAAAATATTCTTTTACATACTTACAAGATGTTTTGTTGTAGTCATTGATAAACAGAAAATCCAGATTCTTATATCCCACATGGATGCATCCAGGCAGAATATATAGACATAGCAAGGATGATAATAAAGTTTTATTAAAGGTTAGGGAAAAAGTTACAAACAATTGTGTTGTGCCAGGTTATGAGGCAGAAGCAGAGAGAGGCTCTTCCTGTTTCCAGGTTCTTTTGTTTATGTCAAATGAATTTTAGTTTAGTTTTTACAGGTATCATTTTTGCACTTATACGCATGTGTATACATTTTTTGCACCTCTTGCCCCCTTTCCCCCCACCTTCCCCTTCCACTGGTGCCCCTACCCCCAGCAGGACCTGTTCCACTCTCAGGTTCTCTGATTTTGCAGAAGAAAAAAGAGAAAAGATAAAAAGAAAAACATGACATTTTTGCTAGTTTGAGATAAAGATAACTACACAAGGAGTTTTCTTGTGGTATTTCCATGTATATATGTGTTATACCCCCAATTGGTTCATCTCCTCTAAATAGCTACATTCTACCTGAGTCCCTTTTTTATGGTGGTTTTTCAGTGGTTTAAGATTTCTGTATTCATTCCCATATTCAAGTTCTTAGTTTCCCTACCCCTCTTGTGCACAGCCTCCCCTTAGTGTGATCAGTGTTTCATAATATTGCTGCATTTGTGTTAGGTCTGTATTTCACAAATGAGAACAAGCGGTTTTTTGGCGATCTGAGTCTGGCTAACTTCACTTAAGATGATGTTCTCCAGTTCCATCCATTTACCTGTGAATGACAAAATTTCATTCTTCTTTGTGGCTGGGTAAAATTCCGTTGTCTGTAAATGCCAGGTGATTTTAGAACCTTCGATAACCTGTGGGAGGGGAACAATCTGGGTGGTTCTTGATCACCAATAATCACAAATAATCATTAAGTGGGGAGAAGGTTGGGAGGTACCTTTGGCTAGGGTGGTGGTTGAGACTGCGGTGTGAACAACCTTTGCATATTTGTAATTAAAAGGAGCCTTGGCAGCTATTAAAATCTTTTTACAATTGAAAGAGAGGTTCAGAGAGAGATAATTTCTTCAATCTAAAATATAATAAGTCATGGGAGTCCTGGTCTCTCCCTATCTTAGCCTGCCTCAGTTTTCAATTGCTTTCCCAATGGAAATTATTTTTTAACTGGGCATGCATTTGTAAATGCTATAATGTAGAGGGAGGATATGTGAAATTATTTGAAGATAAGGACTTTATTTCCCAGTAGAAGTCCATCATAATGACCATCACCTAAATACTTAGTATTTCAGAAAAGTTTTGTAAAACTTTTTAATATTAACATGCACAAGGGCAGTATTTTCTTTATGATTAGCACTAAAGTAATAGTTTTGCGGGACACTTGAAATGCTGCAAGTCTTTGTCACAGATAATGGAATTTAGCATCCCTGACTTCATAAATGTCAAGCTCACCAGCTGCCCAGATTACTAAAAGCCCCTACAGGGTGGTCCCATTACCTTTATGCCACTATGTTGAAGGTATGTCATGCCTACCAGAGGAAAAGTCTTCATTACTTATTTTGAACTTCTAAAGAACTTTGAAAGAAAAGTGTCACTTTAGTCTACTGTCTCTAAACAATCAAGGAGCAGGTCAGTGGACTGGAACCTGAACAACCTTAGGTTTGCCGCAAGCTATTGTCATGGATGCTGACAATACCTATGTGATGGGGACATTGAACTTCACTTATTTCTTTATCTGCGAATGTGGGCACAATTGCAAAAGTGAATTGTGAATCAGAGGAAATAATTATGTGGAACCATTCATAATCTGTGAATTGCTGAATAAATGCTGGCCATCATTATTCTTGTATCTGTTTGCATTGATATTCTCTATGCATCAAGGAACCTGCTACTTCTACCATTCCAGAATTTGGCTGCTTTCCAGAATTCTTTATTAAGCAAATAACTCTATAGTTGTGTTTTTCAAAGTAGATTTTAGCAGCTTCGATAGCCAAAAATTCTGGAAACTCTACCTGCCCTAGCTTTTACATAATCCTAATATTAAATATGAGATGTTCTACTCTGAAAAGAATCTCACCTCTTTCATTTTAGTTTCTAAACATATTATTTGGCCCATTTTCTCTTCCCTTCCTCCCTTCTTCTCTCCTTCCCTCTCTCCTGCCTGCCTTCCTTTCCTCCTTCGTTTTTCTTAGCAGTCGGCAGCACTGCTGCTACCTCTGAGCTGCTCAGCAGAGGAAATTCATGGCTTCAGTGACAAATACTGGTGCATGACTAGCAGCAGCTTCTCCTCAATAGCAAGTGACAGGTGACTTAGGGCCAAGTTCACTGTCAGTGACCACCACATTGCCTACCAAATTCCTCAGTAACATTACCATTGGATTCATTTTGCTCCTGACTCAGGTTTATAACGACTTAGAAATCACTGCATGGATAGCAATAACTACAAGCAACCACTGATAACTTTGAGGATATATATTATTTCTTATGTCTAAGTTTAAAGAGTGTTGTGATATATAGTGTTTCACTAAATCTATGGATGAATTGAGTATTATAAAATGAACAATTTTGACATTATATGTCACTATTTTTTAATTTTGTAAAAATAAATAATAACATTATGAAAATAAAATGGGGGTCCTAAATCACCTTTTGGTGAAATTATTCTGCCACCTCTTGATGTGTACTGGATGGCAGGTAGTGGGTAACAGGGTCCATCGGTGACATCACCAGGGCAAGACTTTGAATTAATGAAATCAAACACACTGTGCAATCTGTTTTCAGCCTGACCAAATGCTTTTCATGCCTTCCTTTCTCCTGCCATGCAGTGGGTTCAGGGAAAATACTTGTTTGTCTAGGATGTCTCCCATAGGGAGAAATTTAAGCATGAATTCACTCTTCCTAAGCTTCACCACTGTCTTGCAAGTCTCCGTCAGCCTACTTTTCAACAAAATCAGCTTTCTTGCCACAGGAGAGGGGGAATTTCTTTGAATACTGCTATAGTCTCAAAATTTTACTTGGCTTTAAATTGATAGTTAAGAGAGTAGTTAAGAGAGACTGATGTTTTCTCTTTTGGTGGTGCTAAGCAGCCAGCACCAAATTCGAAGTCCCCCTGTTACACTAAAATGCCTACAAGTCCACATGCAGGCCTGTACACCACCATTTTTTGGATTTTATCTCCCACTACTCTTCTCCTCACTCACATTGCCCCTACTTGCTATTCCTTATGGCTTATGACCAAAATTTTGTTTTGTTTTGTTTTTTTTGTTTCCGTAGTTGTAAGATTTACTTCCTCACCTCTTTGTAGTCACTCTGTTAACACCTTCATAGTGATAACTTCGTGGACTACCTCACCTTTGTCTTTGGATGACTACTGATGTAACTGATTACATGTGTCTTAAATCCTAAGTATTTGAAACGTCCTTGGTATGTTTTGCCTTGACTTTCAGAAAAATCACACCTGGCACATATAACTGCATACCTTTTTATCTAGTGTATTAGAACAGAAATTCATGAGCCACAATTATGTACAAAGCATCCAACTAAACACAATTTTCCTGTTGGTTTTGGGTTACCAATGTGGCCAAGAATGGCCACCCCCGCCATGTCCACACCTAGCTGAGGAACACAGTCCCTCTTGCTTCCTTCCATCTCCATGTTTACAAAATTACAAAATTCTGTGTATAAATAGATTGCAGATTCCAATGGTCAGTTTGCTGTTGAGTGATCTTCTCATTATAGTTAACAGAAGTAATTATAGAACAATAAATTAAGAGCGTCAGGGGAAGAAAAACTCCATGGTGATATCAGAGAGTATGACGATATCTACCATAAATATGTGACTGATATCTGATTCCTCCTCTCAGTCACCACAGGGACTTACACCATCCCTTCAACTCAAATGATCGCTTATCACTGCTTGATAGAAAGTCAGGGAATGTTACAGAGGGGATAAGCTGGTATCTATGTCCCCTGCTCAGTGTGTGATGGACACCAGCTCATTTCATCACTAAAAGCCTCCAATGAGTTAGGTACTGTGTTGATCCTATGTACAGAGGAGAAAGCTGAGACAAAAGAACTTAATTGTGCATGGTCACACAGGAGGAAGTGCAAAGTTCTGGAATTAATACCAACTATGATGGACTATTCTCTGAGTAGTTTTAACTACTCTCTGAGTCAAGAAAAGGAATTCTATTTATTATCTGTCACTATCTGCAACTGGAAGAAGTTTTTCCTTTCTTGGTTTCAACTTTTCAACTCTATAAAGAAGACATTTTACTTGATCATCTCTTAAGAAATTTTCCAATATGTGCAATATTTCACATATTCGGTCACTCACATAATGGCCTTGCATCAAGTGTTCAGAAAATTTGAAGTTCACCACTAGATTATCTGAATAATACAAGTTCAAATCAATCTTGTATTGCTTTTTTCATAGGAGTTTGCATCAGGAGACAAAACTAACCCATCATCTGTAATTTTTCCTCTTTCTTGGGTACCTTCCACCAGAAATATCAGAAATACAAACATATAATTCTTCAACAGTTGGGACACAACCTCCTTATCCATGTAACATTTTATTCTAGAGACAGAGAAGGCTCATTGAAACCTCCATGTTTATAGAATTGGCTCTGTTTTTCTGTCTCATTCTGCTCTTTAGTAATGAAAACATGAACCAAAGGTCTGGAATGTTTTTTCTGATGTTGCAAACCTATTACTTAGATCGTAAAGTTGATGTCAGAAAACACAAGATCTTTTATGATCACACATTTCTATATTCCAGAAGCTATAAATGTTTCCCACTCATGTAAAAGCTAATCTTCGCCTTTTAACAGTTGGTGTTTCTAGTGGCCTTATACAGTCCACGTGCCAGAAATGGTTACGTGCTCCCCCATTTCTCTTTTGTCTAGGGATATTATCCCTCGTCCTCATTACTGGAGATATGTTTTCCCAAGTACCTTGCAGTAATGTCTTTAGAGCATGCATAGATTTAATGCCTGTATAACATGTTCAATTTTGAAAGAAGTATTTTTATCCATCTTTTGAAATAGCAATGCCAGAAAAGCATCTGCACTGAATTTATCTATGCTGAATTATTTTTGCATACTATTGGTCCTAGGCTGCAGCTATGCTAGCCATTTGTTTGTGACTTCAGTAATTCTTATCTTGCTTTTCCCCTCACTCTGTTCTACATTTTCCTGCTATCCAATTTCTCTTACCACTGGCCTTTGGGCAACTTTGCCAATGGAAGGTGGGAGTAAGAGAGAAATCAGAGTATTTCTTTTCTTGTCAGGGAGTGGAAGGGAGTTAGACATCATGGGAAGATCTTTGGCTGTGGCCGTTTCTCCTCAGCGTACACTGAACAGCCCCCATCTGTAGGACCTGACTGTTACTGGATAAGGTTTAGCTCCTCTGAGTGGCCCAACTTCTAGATCTGGTGTCACCATGTCTTCTTTTTGCATAGGGTAGTCATGTTTCCCTCTATTAATAACCTCTGATTTGCCTTATCATCTCCTCACCTCTCCTATCACTCTAGTAAATAATTCCATGAATTTTTTTCCTACTATCTGAAGATCTAATATAATTTGCTTTTTGGACCATTTATGTTTTACACATGAATTCACCCACATGTTCTCATTTGACTTCATTCACCAAGAGTTTGTGACACGTCAACCTTGTACAAAGCATTGTGTGAAGGTGAGAGTGTTTCCATGAGTAAGACACACATTTTTCTTACCCTTCATGAAAATGATACTCTGATATAAAAGATAAATATTGCATAATAAATTATGGGTATAATACAATCCAAGAAAAATGATCTAATATTATGAGATGAGATGACAGAGGAAAGTTGAATCATGATGAGGGGGCAAGAAGGTTCTCCCCAAGAACGTTCTACTGCAAATGAGGTATAAAAGATGAGCTCGCCTTAGCAATATGCAAAATACATGAGAAGGAAGACTTATTAGAAATGTATTCTACCTAAATTAAGTTCTCGTTTTTCAAATTATCTATAAGACCCTTCAACATTTGCCTCCAGTGTATAAAGCTACAAGGTGGAAAAGTTGGAAGGCAAGGAGACTCGATTGTGTATGTTCTTTCATCTCATTGAATGATGTTCCTATGGCAGCATTTCATATTCAAAACCATCACTTCAGATTTCCCAGAAATAACTGAAAGTTTCTAAGACAGAACTAGGTGAATTTTGTTTCTAATTTAAAGAAATATCCAAAGAGAGAGGCAGGAGAATTCTCTATGGCCCCATGAAGTCTTTGTCCAGGGGAGCCTTTTTTTTCCCTAATTAGGATGAAGTCTATCAAATTGTTTCACATACTCAAGAAGAAATTTTTACACTGTGTTAGGTAACACATGACTCAAAGTGTGTACACCGTGACACAGGATTATAGACTTATTGGTCATCTGTGTAAACCTTAGTTCAAAACCTCTTGGAGCCACATGATATAGGGAGACTAGGTTTGCACCAGAAAATATAAATGCTGAGACCTGTTGCTGCGTCTCACTCTGTTCTTTTATTTAGGTTGGAATAATCACTTTAAGCTAAAGCTATTGTGACCTTTTATTTATGGGTGTGTTAAATCTGATTGAAAGATTTACTAATTACTTGGTATTTTCCAGGTCCTATGTCTAACACTGAAGGTACTTGACTTTTAGAAAAATTTTGTCTGAGAAATGCAGACAAGTGATAAGTACTTACATCATTTGAGGATTCTGAAAAGTGGTATAATGTTCAGAAATACACCTAACTGCCCTTGGGAAATCAAAGAAGGCTTGCTGAGGGAATTAACAGCTAATTAATTGTGAGAAGAATTAAATGACCATTTTTTGAGTAACAATATAAAACTCAAACATCAGTTCCTTTTCCAAACAAGCAAGAACAAATGCTAATAAATTCATGAGATACAGCATATAAATATTGTAAAAGGGTATAATTCATGCTAACTGCTAGACCTCCCTCAAGGCTACTTGAGGGCAATTCTGTTGAAACAGCTCCCATGATGCCTTCAATGCTTTCTCTTCCTATAGTGAATTCTTGAGTTGTCTTTCACCCTAAAGTCTCCCTTATTCTTCATAAAAGAATAGTAATGGATCCATAATTAATAAGATTGCTCAGTGTTCTTAATTAAATTAGACAATTGCCAGACAGCAAAGATTGTAACATACACCAATTATATTTGCCAGAGGAAATTATTAATATAATTTGCCTTATACTAATTAGGCAATCAAATGAGTCAACCAAAGCAAACAAGTAAATCTCCAGCAACATTCTCATAAAAGAGTCCTTTGCGGGCCTACAAATGCTCTCTGGCTCTCTCTTGATGGCTTTGTCTCTCTGAATTCTGAAGCTTACATTCAGTCTAAGTAACTCTGACTCTGTTCTGCATGATGGAAACAGCCAAAAATTGTGAGAAGAGTTTTAATGGACTTCTGAGCTATCTGATCATGATCCCACTTCCTCTGATGCTCAACAAGACATTTGATTGGCTGTCTGTGGGTGCCTCATGGCCATGACAGCCATGGCTCCAAGTCCCCCTCTTTTTTGTCTCTGAGTATAGGGTGTTTCCTTTTTTTATGGCGGAGGATGACCTCATTGAACAGGATATCTCTCATTACCTTAGTATATTTGAGTGACTATAACAATTGCCGTCAACTAGGAGGCTCAATAATGACAGATTTATTTCTCTCACTTGTAGAGACTGAGAAGTCTACCAGCAAGGCACTGATGGGCTGAGTTTGGTTGGGATCCACATTCTGTTTCCTAAGTGGCACGTTCTAGTACTATCCTGGTATGGTAGAAGGGGACAGGAGTCTCTAATCACCTCCTAACAGCAGAACCTTGTGGATTAGGACTTTAACATGTGAATTCAGGAGACCAAATACGTGAACCACAGCATTGCCTGTTCAGTTTCATTTCACCGAAGCTGAACTTTTTATCAACACTAAACTCTCTCTGAGCAGATAGGAAAATGCAAGTTCACCTTTTTGTGATTAGTTTTTTACCTTGACTTTTCTTCACAACCAGCATTCTTAAAATCTGGCTTATGCGCTCTCTCCCATGTTCCAGTTTGTTCTTCTAATTTTCACTTTCCCTAACTTCTGGCTGCTTTATTTTTGTCCACACTCATCCTGTTGTTTCCACTGCATACAGAGCATCATTGTTTAACTTCACCTGTGTGCCTGTCTGTCTCTGCCTTTGTTTCTCTCTCATGTAATATAAACACATTCAAAAGAATATTTATACAAATTGACACACCAATGCAAACCAGAGTGTGTCAGGAAAAATATTTTTTGTTTGTTTTGTTGTTTTTCTTTTTTTTTTTAATTGTTGTGCTGGGGATACATTGTGGCATTTACAGAAGTTCTTACAATACATCAAATATATCAAACTTGAATTCACTCCCTCCACTGTTCTCCTTTATCCTCTCTCCCCATTCCTGGAATAGTGTCAACAGGTCTCATTCTTCCATTTACATACATGTGTACACAGTATTTGCACCATAGTCACCCTCCCACACCCTTTCCCCACCTCCTCCCCCCTTCCACTGGTGTCACCCCCCCAGACATAACCTGTTCTGCTTTCTTGCTCTCTGATTTTGTAAAAGAAAAAAAATGATATTTTTGTTTGTTTAAGATAGCTCTACAGGGAGTTTCCTTGTGACATTCCCATGTATATATGTATTATAACCCAAACTGGTTCTTCTTGTCTATTTTTCTTTTTCTGCCTTAGTCCCCTTTTTATGGTGATTTCAACTGGTCTACAACTGAATGCACCCGATCTCGTCTGATCTCAGAAGCTAAGCAAGGTTGGGCCTGCTTAGTACTTGGATGGAAGGAAAAGCAGTTTCAAAGGCTGAGATCTTAAAGAATCTGAGGCTTTTCTAGACAAATGCTTCCCAAAATTTTTTGTCTCAGGATACGTTTATGCTCCTAAAATAGCAGAGGACACCAATGAGCCTTTGTTTATGGGGATAATATTAATCTATACACACACACACACACACACACACACACACATATATTATAAATATGTATATATAACAAAGCACATAAAAGTTATTGCATGCTAATATAAAATATACTTCTCTTTATCAAACACATACTTCATTAGAATCATTAGGAAGAGTTTGAAAACTTCCATAGGTTCATAATTTTATAAGTGTCTTTAATATAGAACTCTGCAGGTGTCCTGTGCCTGGGCGCCATTATGACGCTGTAGGATATGGACCCGATTGATTGACATATGGTGTGAGAACTCCGCCTCTTACAGATGTGTCATTGAACAGGGAAAATGATTCTAATGACCTTTTCAGGTAATGACAAATAGTGGTTTTGGTATTATACTAAAGGTGTAAATTCTTACAGATTAGTTGTAATGTGTGTTGTGACATGGTTCAGTAAGTTTTTTTTACCCTATTTCATTAAAATCCACTGTCTTGTCCTACATTTTGATATTTTACCCATGAATCACTGTGCATTGTTCATTTGGAGAGAGTTTGTTCATGGAGATACTCAGATCTTTCAGATTTTGAAATATTTTATCACACAGCATGAAAGAATCACATTTGTTAATGCCACCACCAACATTTTCAGAAGTCTTTAAGTCTTGAGAAATAGCCAAGCTCACAATGGAAAGTGAGTTTCACAACTCAACTCTTCACGTCAAAGCTCAAATTTTATCCTCAGTGATATATATCATCAATCAAGATTTTAAAACATTGGGCCCAGCATGGTGGTGCTCATGTGTAGTCCCAGATACTCAAGACACAGAGACTGGGAGGATTGTGGTTCAAAGTCAGTTCAAGGAATAAGTTAGTGGGGCTACATCTCAACAAACAAGGTGGGTGTGGTGGTGCATGTCTGTGCACTTATACATGGGAGGCATAAGTAAGAGAGAGATCTTGGTCCAAGGCTTGTCCTCAGCAAACATGTAAGCCCTTACCCCAAAAATAAATAAATGCAAAAAAAGGGTTAGGGTGTGGCTCTAGTGCTAGAGCACCTGCTTAGTAAGTGAGAGGCCCTGAATTGAAAACATCAGTACATCCAAAAAAAGATTTAATAAAATTAAATTTTCTTACTCATTATTTTAAATTTATTTTTTAATATTTACTTTTTATATTTTATTATCTAGTAAATTTAACAAGATTAGTAGCTTTATTCCCTAATTGAAGAAATTCTTGAATAAAATTGCCTTATTTTTTTTAAATCAAGATTGGGGCTGTTTTATCTACCATTGCTTCTGTAAAATCCATGCAAATATCAGCACAGGTCAAAAAAAGTCAAATATTGTCATTGTATATTTTGAAAATAGTTTTGATCTAGTGGATTCCCTGTGAGAATCCTGGGAACCCCCAAGGTTCTGTGGACCAAACTCTGGAGTTGCTGCTCTGTGTTGAAGCTTGAAGGACACTGGCAAAAGAAGCAGTGTGAACACAGAATAAAAGTGTGAAGGTATCAGCAGCACATGGTTAACAGGAGCTTAACATTGCCAACAGCCTGCCCGCTACTCACTCCCCACTGCCTGGATAAGGCGAGCTCCCAGTCTCCATGCCTCTGTGCCTGTGGAGGGGAAGAGCAGACAGAGCAAGGTACAAAGGTTGGAGAGGAGATGAGAGGTCACTCCTGCACTTAATGCTCCTCAGGGGACAGCAGCAGACCACCTTGCCCATTGGTCTCCATGCTTTGCTTTTCTAAGTCTGTACACAGTAATGTCTAAAGTCATTGTCATTAGCTGAATGTGGTTATTTAAAATTAGGCAAAATCAAGTACTTGATAGCATTCACTTTCTCAGGTAAAATAGTCATTTTTCAAGTGCTCAAGATCATAGGTGGCTAGTGATTCTTCTTTTGGACAAGATCATAGGAAGCTAGTGGTTCTTGTTTTGAACAAGGTCATAGATGGCCAGTAGCTCTTGTTTTAGACGTGGTCTTAGCAGCCAATGACTCTTGTTTTGGACAAGTCATGGTTGGTCATTAGCTCTTGCTTCAGTCAAGGTCACAGGCAACTAGCTGCTCTTGTTTTGGACAGTGTAGATACAGAGCACTTCCATCACTGCAGGAAGTTCATTTGTCAGTTTTGTATGTGGAATGCAATACTCTTTTTCACTCATGGTAATTCATTGCATCCCCATTTATCTAGTTACTTGCAAAGGAATTGTATTGTCTGCCTCATTCATAGTTCTTTGCTCTGTTTCTGTGTTTCTTTCTTATAACTCCCCAGATTTACAATTCCTGGACATCCTTCACCTCCATGTTATTCCTCAACTCTACTCTGAACCTCCCTTCTTTGCTCTCAGACCATTTATTCACATCTTCCAGCAAGTATTTTCTTATTTCCCTTTCACTTCCTGGGTGATCCCATCAAAAGCAGAATGCAGCCTCAGATCTCTCTGAGTTGTACCAGACAGCCAAGAAAAAATCCTTGCCCTTTAAATTCTCCAGGTTCTTGTTGAGACAAAGAGAAGTAGGCAGAGCAGCTGCAGTGCCAACCTCACATGAACACCAGCCCCATGCTGACGGTCTGGGGTGTGAACATTACATTATGGTGTTCCCATAGTCGTTTCACTGTGTCTGCCATAATACAAGTTCCTTGAAGACAGGGTGAACATCCTAACGATTACCACAGACTCTGATGATGTGACACTTGACTGTCTTGGTGTTTGTGATTTATAGTGAACAGTCAAAAGAGAAGCTACTGTGTGAGAAAATGCTAGTGCGCAGAAAGCAATCTAGTAATTAGTTCTCCTATGTAATCTAGATTGCATCTTTTATTTCCTCTCTTTTTAAAAGTTACTATCCAGAAAACAAATTCTGACATCTGTAACATTTTAATTCTAGTAGTAATTCGCAGGACTTTTAAGGTCTGTGATCTAATTAATCTCTTCCTCACTTTCCCTGAGAATTCAGAGAAAGAGAGAGAGAGAGAGAGAGAGAGAGAGAGAGGAGAGAGAAGGAGAGGGAGAGAGAAAATTTTATGTTACAGAAGTACAGAATTAAAAGCAACCAAAGAGTTTATTAGCCTGCCTCACATTTTTAGGCAGGCTTGAGTTCACAAGAGTAGAAACCATATCTAAAGGTTGTTGGGATTAAGAACTGCTGTGGAAATTTAGCCTTCATCACAAATATACACACATGTGTATGTGTGCAGCCATAATGTATGTAAGCATATGTACACATATGTATATATATGTACACAGATGTATGCATATAAACACATATACATATGTATATCCATACCCATATTTTCAAGGTACAAAACTGGGATTCACAAGTTGATGAAAGATTTTTGTTCCACTTCTGAAGAAAAAAGTGTTTGGATGCCAAAATTCAGAAAGTGAAGAACAGCTTGCTGTTTGAATGGAGAAAATGGGACATTTGGCATCTAAGTTTGCCAGCCTCAGTCACTTTCTTGCCCTTAACCTGTCTTACTCTTGATAGTCATGCTTACTATGTCCTGTTACTATTTTGTATTTTCACCATCATCTATCTCTACCATAAAAATCTAAGTCCTATGAACACAGCTCCTTAGGTTCTACCTTCTGGAAATAGCTCATACAACCAGCTCTCAACAGACGTTTGCTGGGATGAATAGGTGTAAGACACAGGTGATCATATTTGATTAAAAATGGTAACAGCTGCCTTTAAAATATCCCTTCTGTATAAGAAAATTATGTTAAACACTTTTTATTTCATTTGATATTTACAAAAAAAGTTTGAACACTAGGCAGTATTATCTTCATTTTAAAGAAAAGGAGACCAAGTCTCAGAGAAGTGCGGGTGTTTGTTTAAAATCAAGAGCTGGCCATTTCTGGCAAACAGTATAAGGAACTCTGCTAACCTGCTTTCCAATAAAACCAATGAAAATGACAGTTAAAAACAGCCATTTACATCTCTAGAAATGGTTCTGAGAGCATACAGTAGCTGAAAAAAACATTTCTTACAGAGAATAAACTGAAACTTGCTAAGAACAGAATGGTATTTGAGCTAAGCTCTGCATTTTCCATCCTCTCTTCCTGCTGTCTCAGACAGAAACTCCAGTCCAGGCTGGTGTGACCCAGGACAGGGCTCCTCCCTACACTCGCTTGCACCACAGTCATGCGCTCTCTGAGGCCATCAGCATTTCTCATCCTGTCCCCAACTCTGTGATATGAAAGATAAAGTCCAGCAAACATGGCTAAGAGATGGGGTCTTCTGAACTCTTTTCTTCTGCCCAACCCTCCTAGTCAGATCCAGGCTGTACCTTGGGAGCAACACAAACTGATCACCCCATGCCCTAGCTAATATTATTATTAGTTTTAGCTTATTTTAGAATTAATTATATTGCAATCTGTGCATAGAGGTAAAACAAAACGAACACAATGAAAACAAAGTATTATACTTGGGAAAAAAGTCTCATTTCTGTCCCCTGAGTTCTACATTCCGAATGTAACCATCAGCAACTTTCGTAGCTGTGCTCAGGGTTTTTAGCTCCACAGTTCTTCTCCTGTCATTTCCTGATTCACCAGCTTTATAGATGATCTGCTTCTTGTGGGCAAGGTAGGTGATAACTTCATTTGTCAATACTCTACTCAACCATATACTCACTCTACTCCCTCCTCCATAGTTACAACTTTTACCTTACCTTTCTCCATTTTCTAGGTAAACCACTAGATAGTGATTCCATGATTGTAATGATGCAAATGTTAACAATTAAAGTACTGAAAAGTTTGGGGGTTTTGTCTGTTTGTTTTTGGCAGTGCTGGGGATCAAACCCAGGACCTTAAACATGCCAGGCAAGTGCTCTACCACTGAGCTACACCCCTAGGCATTTTCAATTCCTGATCTCCCTTTGCTTTTTCTGGGTTTAAATATTGCCAAATTGGTTTGCTCACTTCCTTTCAAATGTATAAAAATTCTTACCACACATTTTACTTTGTCTATGAATTACCTTATCCCCTCTCCCTCAGATCTTTCATGAGGAGTCCTTGATTCTTTGGATCCAATTCACCCTGTTGTTTTCTGTTGTCTGTCTGTCTTCCTCATTATCCTGGGTATTAACTTTGCCAGTATCCCTTAATGAGCTGCCTTTCCCTGCATCCTGTATCTATTGTTTTCTTGATTTACCTCATTTTGGTTTAACACCTCACGTGGAAAGGGCCTAAGGATAAAGGCTCAGCATATACGTATTTCAGTCCTTATAGCTTAAAATGTCATTATTTACCCATTATACTTGATTGATACAACTGGGTACAGAATTCTATAGTGGAAATAATTTTTCCTTGTAGCTTTGATGTCTTTGGTATGCTAGCTTTCAGATTCTGAAGTTCAATCTGTACTCCTGCTGTACATGACATAGATGGTTCTTGAAGACAGTCTTATTAAGCCTTCCCCATCTGAAGACCCATGCCTTCATTCCACTTATTATTCTTGTCTATTTCTCTTTGGTAATTTTCTCCCTCTTTTTTCTCTTACTTAAAATGCCATGTTTCATATTTTAGTCCCCTTGAATAGATTCTGAATTTTTAAACCATTCTTTCTAACTTAAATTTGTGGATACATATATATAGTCTACATTTCTCTGATTTTATTTCCAGAATCTGTTATTGAATTTTTTTCTCATGTATTTTAAATTTGCATCATCGTGTTCTCACTCTCTGATTTTTATTTGTCCCTAGACAGCTCTTCTAGTTTCATAAATGAACTTCATATCTCTGTGATGAGATTTAGAATAGCATTATAGTTTTCATTTTTTAGAATGCTTGTCAGCACTTAACATCGTCTCCATATCCTGGCTGCTCCTTTCTGTTTTCTTTTGATGTCATCTTCTCTGTGAGCGCCTCCTTCAGCAGTTGATGACTTCTCTGCCATGTTTAAGAGTGAGTAGTGAAAACTGGCCAGCTACTCTGAGTGCAGTTTCAGTTTATTGCCTTTTGCCTTTTCACTCAATGTGTAGTTCATGATCAGCAAAAATTCAGAATTTGAGGCCATACCCAGGCCTAATGATTAGAATATGCAAGACCTCAGTTGATCCATGTGCACATTCAAGTTTGAGAAGTGATGGTTTTGTTGACTCCATCATAGCTATCATAAAGTTTGTCAGGTTTCTCATCACTCCACATCATTATGAATACCTGTGAGTACTTCATCCCTGGGGCTTTTCAGTCTCTCTAGAAAGTAACACTTTCATCTTGTTGGGAGCAGACAGTGTGTGCTATCATCTAGATTTCTGGGAATAAAAACAGTAACAGACATTAAAGTTCCACAGCACTTTGTTTTTGATCAATTCATCCAATTTTGTCCCCACACTGTAGCCTCATCTTTTATAGATTTGTTGCTGCTAGGTTTTGAGCTCCTCTTGGGTAGTCAGGACTTAGTTCCACTTTGGATTTGACTTCCTTCATTTTGCTTTATTATTTATGATTCTCCTTCTATTATGTTATTTTCTCTCCAGCTCTTTTCCATCAATGTCATAAAGCCAATGCAAAAATTAAATTACTGTCATTTAGTTGAGTGTTTGAAAAGGGAACACATCAAGGCCAATTGTCAATGACAGAGGTGATTGTGAATCAATGGAAAAGTGGAAGAAAAGGAAGGAAGCAAGCAAGGAAGGAAGGAAGGCTCTGCATCAACAAGAAGGCTGCTTGAGGACTCTAGAGAGCACAGGAGGCTAGGAAAAACAGCAGAAAGGACAGAAACTGAAAGAGAAGCAGCTGAAAATAAATACCTTCACTGCTATTTTCGTTCTAATGCTGGAGTTAATCCTTGCATCAAGCAGAATCCTGAGCTTAAGAGAGAGGTGAAGTTGGGTTATTTTGGGTCCTCTTGCCCCACTGCCTTCAAATGTTGAAAGTAGAAGACTCCTTCAGCATCAGTCTATATCTTAAATACTCCTTGGTCATAGGAAGTGACTGGACCCTTCATTAATAGGAGAACCCTGAGACAGCCCCACAGAACCATAGTTTTTCTAGGGGAGCTGGTAGTGCAAGAAGCTTAAAGGTAATAAAAATGGCACAGTGTCTTTCTCTGTGTTTAGGTGGTAGTGAATGGATTCAGAGTGGTGGTGCCATACCTGTGTTCCAGGTAACATTACCTCGGTAGATACTCCCTGGGAGAAAAAAAGGGAATTCTGGATTGATTCCATCAAAGGAGTTTAGCACTACAAAAAGCCAAGTTTATACCTACTGTGTATACCAAAATAAGCACATCTCAGTGGAATAAATATAGTAAATCCAATAAAATTCTGATTTTTCTTGGTTATTACGAGGTTGAGGCTTTAAACAAATATTAAACATCAATATAAAGCTTTCCCCAATCCTGCTGATTATGAACATGGAGCTCACCTGCCTAGTGGTTAATGGCTATTCTGGCACAAGTTCTAAAGTTAAATAATTTGGGGAAGTGGTGTATTTTCTACAGGAGATCCATAATGAGTGTGACTATATTCAAGAGCCTGAAATTTCACCAGAGAGAAAAATGTGCAGCTTTCACATAGTGTTTCCGAATCTTATTTGGCCATGCCACCCAGCTCTGAAGTAACAGTTTTCAGAGGTACTTGGAGACCCCAGTTTAGTGGACTGATGTTGGACAAAGCACTGTCCAGCTCAAACAAGCCCCACTGTGTCTACTATTCTGGACAAACAGACAGGATGGCACCAAACATTAATCTTTCAGAACATCTGTTCCTTTAATATGGAACATAAATCCCAACCATCTAAATATAATTCTTACTTTTGCCACATGGATTATTTTCTATACCTCTCTGTAGTGCGAGGTTACTGGTGCTATTTTAATTGTCACTTGATATCATCTTGGGAGCAGCTGCAGTGTTTCAACTGTGACAGAATTGACAGACGATGTGAATGTGTATATGTAATGTAATTTATAATTCTCTGAAGTTTTGATTTATGTTCTTTAAAAAGTGCTATGT
The DNA here is from genome assembly GCF_047511655.1 of Castor canadensis. Taxonomy (NCBI): domain Eukaryota; kingdom Metazoa; phylum Chordata; class Mammalia; order Rodentia; family Castoridae; genus Castor; species Castor canadensis. The sequence goes on along the minus strand of NC_133401.1, from coordinate 52,140,083 downwards.
GCCTCAAATAAGGGATAAATCACTCAAGAGAGTTGATTCTCACATCTGTATTGATTAGACAAAAAAGAAAAGAAATTTAAATTAGGTGTAATTTGAAAGGCAAACAAAAAATTAGAAAATTTCATTTGTATAATAATGTTCAGTGGAGTACTACAAGGTCTTCATGAATTATAATGTTATGTTAGACCCATGAAAGCCCAATGTGCCTACTAGGTACATTAAAATGTATGGCTCTAGCACCTTCTAGAAATATAGTGACCACAGGTAGCAGCACCAGCTTGATGATCAAGCTCAAATGCATGATAGTGGTCATACAGAGATAAGGAAATCTGGAGGCAACAGCATGAGTGGTTCTGCTGGACATGGATTCTGAGATTTTTCTCCAGAATAGTTTATGAGTTGTTTTGACTCATCACACTCATGCCGTTCCTCCCTGTTACCAATTCTCTGAATAAAAACAGATTGCTTGAGATTAAGGGCATCATTTATGACTATAAGGCACACACACAGCAAACTTTGCGCAAGGGAGCTCTAGACTGTCATTAGTTAGCATAAGTCTACACCCGATGAGTTAAGGAGTTACCATATGTGGTGTTACCTTATTTTTTTTGTTTAATACCAGAGCTAAATGAATACACAGAAATGAAATTCGCTGTGTATTCTATAGTCAGTGGGTGACTGCATTCAGCAATTATGAAACTATTGTTCATATGAATATTAGTTTACTGTTTTAAGTGTTTACTATGTGTGATGATCTCAGGTGATCTTTATAGTAGACTGTATTTAGAGCAGTTTTAGGTTGACAGCATAACTGAGATCACACAGAGACTTCACATACTCCTGTCTCTATATACACACACTCTCCTCCTTTGTCAATATTCCCTCTAGGTTTGGTATATTTGTAAAAGTTGGTGAAGCCACATCGACATATCATTATCATTCAAAGTCAATGGTTTGGATTACAGTTCATTCTTGGTATCGTACACTACATGGGATAGGATAAACGTGTAATTCATGTATTCATTCTCTATGGAACACCATACCAAGCAGTTTCACTGCCCTAAAACCCTATGTGCTCTGCCTACTCAACACTTTCTCCTCATTCATCCATGGCAACCCCTGATCTTTCAAAACTACTTATTTATTTTAATTGATTGACCTTTTATGGTCTTCATAGTTTTGTTTGTCCATATATAGCAATGGAGTCATACAAGTAACCTTTTCACAATGGCTTCTTTCACTTAGTAACACACATGTGAGCTTCCTCCATGTCTTTCCATGGCTCCCTAGTTCACTTTTTCTTGTTAGAGCCACTTTCTGGATATACCATACTTTATTTACTTATTCACTCCCCTACTGAAGGATATCGTGGTATCTTCCAAGATTTGGCAATTATAAATAAAGTCAATATCAACATCTGTGTACATAAGTTTTTAACTCCTTGGAGTACATAATAAGGAGTGTGACTGCAAGGTCATAGTTTTGGAAGAAACTGCTGAGTTTTCTTCCAAGTGACTTTGTCTCTGCATTTCCAGTAGGACTGAGTGAGCCTTTGGTGTTGTCTACATTCTGGGTTTTGACCATTGTCATAGGTATAGCGATATGTTTTCATGGTTTTAACTTGAATTTCCCCTGATGACATGTTGTGTGAAGCATCTTTTTGTAAGCTTCTTTGTTATGAATATGTCTTCTTCGGTGTGATATCTACTAAAGTCTTTTGAAGCCCATTCTTTAGTCAGGGTATATGTGAAGTCTGTTTATGCCCAGTTTTACAAATGCAAACCACAAATGATGCAGTACTGTGTGGGTCATTGTTTGTCTGCTGAAATACTTACTTAATAATTTAGTACTTTTTAAAAGACTTTCCATTATTTTTGCTTAATCTAGAAAATTTCTTCTTCTTAAGCATGTATCAGTTAGCACTCAGAGGTTGCTGGGGTTGTAATAGGTTACTGGCACTGTATAAAATTAGAAAAGTATTCTGTTTCAGTAATATTTGTTTATTTTACCTCTGGCATTACTGAAAAGCATTCTTACATTGGGATAAGCTGGAAATAAATCTGGATTATTTTCCTTAAGAATATGTAAAAAATGTAACACACATTTCATTAAACCTGTCAAGTATTACCTAAACCATGAATAAAACATCTTTTTAGGATTTAAAAGCATCAAATGTTTTCTGTTAGGACAAGGGAAAAGTATTGACTGACTATGTGATACAGAAAAAAATCTGTTTTTTTTGTTATATGCTCTTTTTATCAAAGGCCTACTTTTTTTAGAACAATGCTTTACATCTTTAAAAAAATTCCTCCTTTTGAGGATATTAATCCTTTTACACTCCAGAGCTTCTGACATAATGTATAATAACAAATAGATCTTAAATATTTGTAGATGACCTAATTTCTCAGAATGTGTGTAGTTTTTCCTTTAAGTGATTTAAAATATTAACTGTGATTATTATTATATTCTCAAACAAAGCATTTCTCTCAGTGAGAAAAAGAAAGCATCACCTGAGATCATCATATGTTATTATTCCAACTATCATTAGTTAAATGGGACCTGTCTAAGCCATCCTCAAACTTTCTCCTTCAAAGATACTTCTTAATTTAGTGCACACTGCTTGCTCCTGGAGCCACATGACAGTGTCTCCCGGAGGCAGTTCTCAGGCAGTTCTTAGCCCTATAGAGACTTTTCTCTCACTTAGTAGATCTATATAAATGTCTCACTCTCAAACTCAAAGCCCCCTTTTGCTTATCTACATCTCCTCTTTATTGGACCACAACTTCCAAAACAATTGATGATTTCTACTAAAAATAGGACTGTCATACGATCCAGCAATTCCACTCCTAGGCATATCCATAGAGGAATGTAAGTCAGAGTACTACAAAGGCACCTGCACACCCATGTTTATTGCAGCACTATTCACAGTAGCCAAGCTATGGAAATAGCCTAGATGTCCCACTACTGAAGAAAATGTGGTATTTATACCCAATGAAATTTTATTCAGCCATGAAGAAGAATGAAATTTTGTCATTTACAGGTAAATGGATAGAATTGGAGAACATCATCTTAAGTGAAGTTGGCCAGGTTCAGAAAGCCAAAGGTCACATGTTTAATCTCATATGTGGAATATAAACCCAATACAAATACAAGCAATATCATGAAAAACAGGTCATGCTGGGGGGGGGGTCACATATGAGAGGGGGAGGGTGAAAGAGGAAGTAAAGAAGGTAAAAATGGTTGAGCTACCTCCTATACAAGAATGAATATAGAATTTTTAAAGCTGTTGAAATCACCATAAAATGGGACTAAGGTAGAAAGGAGAAAAATAGAGGAGATGAACCAATTCAGGTTATAATGCATATATACATGGAAATGTCACAATGAAACACTGTATATCTTAAACAAACCCTCTTGCTTATTTTTACAAAAAATGGAGCACAAGAAGGCAAAACATGTCATATCTGGGGTTGGTACCCAGGCAAGGGTGGGAGGGAGGGGAGGACATAAGGAAGGGGTGCAGGAGGTGAATATGGAGGAAATATTACGTGCTCATGTATGAAATTGGAAGAATGAGACCTGTTGAAACTACTCCAGGAAAGGGGGGAAGGGAGGATAAAGGAGAATGATGGAGGGGGTGAATTCAACCATGATATATTGTAAGAACATTTGTAAATGTCACAATGTATCCCCCAGTACAACAATAATAAACAAGTCATAAATAAATAAACTTTTATGTATATGGATTTAATTAAAATGGAAATATTGTAGTAACAATATACATAACAATAAAATAGGCTTCTTACGGTTTAAACATTAATATCATTTTATCTGTAATCCCCCAATGCCATACATTGGTAAGGTAATGTGAAGTTTTGTTTGGTGTGTTTTGTGTCATGTCTTGGTGAATATCTGTCCTTCAGTATCTAACCCCTCATGGAGGTTATTCCTTTATAGCCTTCTCGCCTCAGTTTCTTCCCCCTGTGTAGCAATCTAATGACGTATTTCATGTGTATAACTTTCGCATGAATTCGTAGTCAACTTTCTGACTCCATCACAGAATTTTCTACCCTCATCTCTTTATACCACATTAGTATAACTTGCAAACTATTTCCTGTTAAAAAACATCTTCTACTGTTAGAGTTTATGCTAGGCACACATTATTGCAAACATCTGCAATAGAGCAGAAAACACTTGGAGTCTGTCCTCAAACTGTCTCAAAGTATAAGCAGCCAAGTGAACACTTGGAAGTACCATGGAGAAGGATGTGAGGCTGCTGAGCTTAAGTGAAATGTGGCCATGAAACCAGACATTCTGCATCACATTGTGAGGACAGCGAGTGTCCAGGCTGTCTTCATTTAGGGTTCACTAAACATCTTTTTATTTTGACAACAGTCTTTATGGTGATTTTCACATTTACAAATCCAAAAAGAATTTTTGCAAATGCAGCATGCAATTCAAATGACATTCAAACGACCACAGCAGGAATCAAAGTGGTGTGGACCAAGAAGAGTAGCAGAAGTGGCACTTGGTGTCCTCATCCTAGAATTCTGGTCTCCCTTGCATTTTTTTTTTTTTTTTGTGAGCATCAGCTTTTTTTATCTAATAATTTAGTTTTTATTTGACTTTAGTGGAACCCTTCCTAAGTAAACTCAATAATCATATGACTACTTGCGTCAGATACTTGAGTACTATATTCTGTTCTTAGCACACTTGTGGTAAAATTTTAAAGACAAGTAAAAGTTAGCTTCAGGCAAGTGAAATAAAATTTTAATCTAACATAATATACATCTCATGGATTTTACATGTGTTGAAATATTTAACACCTAGTAAATTAGCAGGAAAGAGGGGCCTATCTCTGAAAGGAGAGAACTGTTATGGCTAATTGAATCATGACTTTGTCAAAGGTCTAAATAAAGAATAAAATTGGTAAATTCTTAGGAAAGTCACCTGAATTTACAGGACAAGAATGAGAATTTTTGTGTATCATTCACTTTGTGGGGAAAGCAGATGGAAAATGTATTTTGCTTAGGCAAGAATGACCCAAAGAAATATGCAAAGCGTGACTTGTACCCTCTTGGGAGTCTCCATTCTACCAAGATAGCTAAGAAGACAGTGACTTCCTCTCTTCTGTGATCTCTTTTCTGGAAGATTTCTTTTATAGACACTCCCTAGCAAGGATGCCCACGCAAGCCTTCTGCTGAATTTACAGAGATTCTGATTAAATCTCTTTAGCCTCACTTTCTCAGCTATTCCACTGATTCCTGTTCTCCTTCATAACTATTTTTCAAGTAAATCTTTTGCTATTACTGTTAAGTTCTCCAGAGTTGTCAGTTATTGCTTATCAATAAAAATGAAACCTTAATTTCATTAATATTGGTACCAGAGGGTATCTGGTAAGCAACTGAACTTCTGAGACATGTTGAATTTTCAGAATTGAATGTCTGACTGTGAAAGAGTGAGTGAAAGAGTGAAACGTGTTGATTTTTTCCCCTGATTTTAGGATGACAAGTAGTTCATGGTACAGGGGGACACAACAAATTAACTGCATTTCTGCCATGATCCATGCCTTCACTGGTGTTGCAACTCTGAGGAACAGAGCAAATGCTATCGCAGGAACTTTGAAAGAAGGTTTAAAAGAGCAAGCACAACAGAAATGCACTATTTTATTCAGATGCATCAAATAAAAGACTCAAAGAAAGATCTCAAACTCTGGACCACTGATATTGAATAAAATTAAGCTTTTTGAGTGTTGCTAAAAATAGGTAGATCTACTAGAAAGAGAATCTTGTGGTGTTACAATTGTTATCAGAACTGCAGAACTTTGAGAAGAATACTGTTACTCTCTGGCTTATCTGAATAATAATTACATAATTATGGATTAATGTGCTTTATTCCAAGGATGAAGGAGCAGGACTGGGATTGTGGTAGGAAGATGTGGAAGAAGTATCACTTTCTACCTCAATCAGTTCCTCACTGAAAGGAAGCCCATACTGACGTCTGCACCATCTTTCATGAGTGAATGAACTCTTCTTTAACTCTTTTTATAGTACTTCATTTTCCAAACCCAGGTAATCCTGACCCTTGACAACTTTGCCTTGAAAAAGGGATCAAAACACCCAATCAATCCCACTCCTCAGTGATCCTTTTAGTAGCTGCTGTTCTATTCCTTCTTGCTAAGGCTCATTCATAAGGGAAAATGAAATGCTCTAAGGGTAATTTTTTAGGATGATATCTTTATTATCTTTTTTGTCATAGTACTAAATAATAGCATGAAATGTGAGAGGAAATGGAAGGAAAGAGGTCAGAATTAAAAACTGGAAATGTAATTCTTTGTAAGAATTCTCATATTATTAAAATCTAGTGATTATTCTCCAGGACCAACTTGTTTCACTAATGAAAAACTGTCACTTTTGAGGGAAAAATGTTAACAACATGTAAACTTTCATGCAAAAACTGAAAATTGCAGAACAAAATTTATCATAGAATGATGCAAAAATCCTTAACAAGTGTTACAAATTGAACTTACCAATACATAGAAATTATAATATATCCAAATTGAATTTACCCCAGAAGTTAAGGATTAATTTAATACATAAAAATTAATCAATTTGATTCATCATATTAACAGAAGAAATTAGGAATATAAAATACCAATACAATCAACTTTCATTTATAATAAATAAAAACTTCTCAAAGTGTTAGCAACAAGACCCACTTCCTCAATCAGATAAAATACATCTATAAAAAAATCTGTAGTTATCAACAAAATAACCTGCCAGTAAAACAAGATGATAAAGAATAAATACAAGGAATAAAGATTGGGAAGGAGGAAGTAAGGTTGCCTTTATTCAGACAACATGATTATTTTTGCTTTTGAAAACAGCAAGGAATTGTCAAAACCTATAAGAATGTAGATGTGAATATAATAACTGGCTGTACACAATGTCAAGAGTCAAAAATAAATTGTATCTCTGCCTATAGAAAGGAAAAAATTGGAATGAGAAACACAAGAACCATGTATAATAGCATCAAAAAGAATGCTTAGGCTGGGGGTGTACCCAGTGGCACAGTGATCGCATAGCGTGTTTCAAGACCCTGGGTTCAATTCCCAACACCATGGACAAAAACCTTATTAACTGACTTATAAAATACTTATTAATTAGTACTTCCTATGATGTATAAGAGCTCTACACTGAAATCTGTTAAACACTGCTAAGTGAAGTAAGTAAGACCTAATAAATGGAATAGATTCTAACACATTTAGACACACCAGTGACGCTCAAAATAATATATACATCTGAGGCAATCTTAGTCAAAATTCCAAGGACTTTTTTTGTAGACATTGACAAATTGGCTCTAAATTTAGTATGAAAAACACAAGAATCCTTGAATAAACAAAATACTGTAAAATTAGAAGGACCTGTTTGCAAGAGTTATTCTACATTATATCAGAATTCTGAAAAAACTGCAGTGATCAGGACCGTGGCCCACAGAAAAGACACCCCAATAGATCAAACCCCGTACTGAAAGGAATGGAAGCTATTTCAATCAATAATGCTGAATATATAATTATATCAATTACATATGAAATTTGTTTTTTAACATTGAATTATTTAAAATTATTTTTTAAAATTCAGTGCTAGTTATTGACCTTAAACTGTGACCTTAGGAAATATTATTTTTGTTTCCCAAATACAAAGGCTAAAGTAACATGAATTAAGCATTGACAAGTGCTGGATTGCTGTCAGATAGTGCTGAGTTATCTGATATCCATCTGCATATACTTTTCATTTTGTGTAACTATGTTCTAAACAATTACCCTTTTATTATAAATGATGACATAACATGTCATGCCTTGAACAGGTATGCAGTGATGAACAAAATCAAATAGATTTTGTTCTGAAGAATTTTTAGTTTATAACATTTAAAGGTAGGAAACACACATTAGTCAAATAAACACATAAATGAAGATGTGATTACTTATTTTTGTGATTATGATTTGTACAGCCTTTAGTATATTAAATTGGGAATGAACTTCACTCAAATATGTCAGTTTATCCATTTCCCATCAGCCTGTGCTTTACAGATAACAAGTCTGTGCTATGAAGAAAGACATGGTTGCACTTGGAAAAGATAATGGATGTGGGCCGGCTAGGACACAAGGATTGGCTTTTCCAAGGTGTCAGGAAATATTCTTAGGCTGAGACCTAAAAGTTGGTGAAAACTGTACATGGATTTCCACAATGGGTATAATGTGCTTTGATCAAATTCATCCCTTCTATTACTCTTTCTTATCCCCCTGATGGAAAATTTTAAGTGAAAGAAGTGACTGCCCAGATCAGGCAGAACTCTGGGGCTATGATGTTGAATTTGGGGCTCATTCCAGGGCAGCCCTGGACTTGGAAGGGTTTTGGGAGAGGAGCTGACACTCGATTCTACTCTGAGTAGAACACTAGAGTAAACCCAGAGATCTGAGGCACCAGATGCTTAGGAAACAGGTTGTCAGCTATGCTAGATCTGTGGACAGATAGGCACTTGGCCCAGGAGAAGATATGCAAGTCATCAAAGTGCACCTTAGGCTCACAACACCTGCACGCTGCTCAGATCATTGATTTCAAAAGTCCTTTTGAAGCTCACAATTGGTTCATCATGACTCTGTAGCTTTTAGTTTAAAACATTTGAAATCAGATGCAAGTCACCCCAACTTCAGCCAAACTCTTGGTGAGTATTTGACTTAGAGGAACTCAGCATCTTCAGGGCAGGCTTGCTGTGAACACTTTCAAGTGGCTGAAGTTCTGGACAGGATTACATAAAATTATATTTCTGTTTTGAAGCCTGTCTCCCAAGACAGTAATGCAATCTTTTATAGAATAGATGCCCAGTGACCACATATAAGAGCAATGAGGACTAGAGAAGAAATGTATTTAACACCTGAAGCTGGAATTTAATCTACCCTATGACTACTCCAAAGCATCTGAGTTACATATTTCATGACAGACTTTGAAGAAGTGTTCAGGTTGGCAATGTTTTGAAGTTTATGCAACAGAGCTGCAGAAATAGATTTTCTAGTGGCAAAGGATGTTATGAACATTGGAGAAATGACTGTGCTGTTTGTAGTTTTCCTTCTTCAATGCTATCAGTGCACAGCAATAACTGTAATGAAGAGTTGTCCTGCGTTAGTCACACTTGAGTTGCAGGACACCGCCTTCCAACTTGAAAAGACACTTGCAGAACTTTACGAGACTGACATACTGATGGACACATACGAGAGTCTGATTCCAGAGCCTGGGCACAAAACTTTGACCTACTCGGAGTCTGACTTCATCTGTGATTCATGAGTAATAACTAACTTCTCTAGCCTTCTAATCTGTTCTTCCTCAACCACAGAATAATAGGCTAAAATACTGACATATATTCTCACTTCCTTCCATGAAATAGCTCTCTAGCTCATCAACACCTTCCAGACAGTATCTACATTTTGAATGTGGCGGCAACAATAACCACAAAACTCTGGTTCCTGCCCCCATTTCACATTTTCTTACCAGACAGACAGAACTCCAGGTTTCCAGCCTCTCAGCTGAAACTAGCCATGTTATAGCATAGCCAGTGCTGCAGCCTGTCTCGAAGATTTTACTCCTCTAAACTTTTTATCAACTCAGTCTGACATAAACTGATCACACTTCATTTTAATCGACTCATTGCCAGTGCCTCCTCTTGTGAGCTGCACAAACCACAGTGTCACACAGAATTCTTAATATATTTACTGAATTCATGTTTGACAAATTCATGAGTAGATAAATCATGAATGAATGCAGATTTGTTTGGTTATGGCCTATGTCATAGACTTGGAGCTCTGAAGGGTCAGTGATAACTAAGGATAAGTCCGTGTTGATAGAAAAATGTACAACATTTAAATTTAGGAAAATGATCAATACCTACTTCAGATTAGTGCAATATATAAATATCTATATTCATTGATTTCAGATTTGAATAGCATAACATAACAAAAGATGTGAAGAAAATGATACAGTTTGATACAATCTATAAACAAAATGTACTCTGTATTAAAATATGTAATACATATATAAAGTGGATAATAATACTCAGCTTAAGAAACAGTGTACTTTCAGTGGTGATGAAGTCGTTAGTGAAGTCCTTTTCCCCAAACAGATAAAACTCTCATATCTGTAAATTATAATGGTTTTATTTTTGGTTTTTATGCCTTTTAATTCTTGGTTACTGTCTTAAACTGGTTGTAAACTATAGATTATTGTTGAATGGCTGACGGTGAAAACCCTTGTCTTATTTCTGATTTCAAAAGGAGCTTTAATGTTTTACCATAAAGATTATTCTCTCAAGATTTTCAGAAAATACAAACACAGATGTAGAACATGTTTGTAACAGTGGAACTACTGTTTGGAACTCAGGGAAAGAGGGAAAGGAAAAGAGAATGATAGAGCATCAGTAAGACCTCATACCATAAGATGTGAAGGTAGAGGACATAAGAATGTGTACTGAAAGCTGTTGAAAACTGGGGGAAGGGAGGGAAAGAGGTAAGGGAGAGTAATGGAAGGGGTTGAATGGACCAAAGTAAAATATACCCACAATGGAGATACATTGAGAAAACCCTTTGAACATCAATTTAAATATTAATAATGAAAAACAGGACTGTAAAATAGATACAGTTGGGGGGGAATACTAGTGGAGGAGCAGGGTGAAGAAAGGAGATTAAGATGAGGGTACATGGTTGGTGGATTTCATATACCTATATGAAACAGAACTAAGAACCCTCTTGCAATTGCTTTAAGTGGGGCGGGGATGAGGTTAAGGGGGAGAGATGGTGGGGACAATGTAAATAATGTACAATATAACTCTGATCAAAATTGTCACTATGAATCCCCTCCTTATAATGAATATATCCAAATAAAAATTTATTTAAGAAAAGATTTTCAGAAGCTAGTAAGTATCTAGTTACTTCTGTTTCTAATTTGATTCTTTGTTATGAATGTATGGTGAAATTTTGCTGGAAAGATTTTAAATCTGTTGAATTGATTGTATGATTTTTTTCTCCTTTAAGCTCTCAACATTAAACTATCCTTGTATCCTTATTAAGCCCTGTTACTTAAAAATGTATTTTTTGTATACATTCATAGGTCCAGTTTGCTGATTTTTTTTTGAAGTCTCTACTTAGAGCTTCATGCTTGCTACACACTCTACCACTTGAGCCACTCCTGCAGCCTTTTTATCTTTAGTTAGTTTTCAGGCAGGGTCTAGTGTTTTGACCCATGGCCACTGTTGGACTGATGTCCTTCTTCCTACCACCTCCTACATAGCTAGGACCACAGGCATGAACCACCACACATTGCTTTTTAAGGGACATCTAGTTTTTGTAAGTGTTCTTTTACTATATTTTAAAGTGTATGCTTTTTTTGAATTAATGTACCTTTTTAAAATATTGAGACTTGGTCAGACTTTCCAAAAGCCTCTCTGTTTTATTGGCCATTTCCAAAAATCAGATTTGGAAATTGTTGAAAATATACTTGTTCCTCTCACTGATTTTCAGACTCACCTCAATTATTGTCCTTATTCATGGACTTTTTTTTTGTTGCTTTTAAAAGTCTTGAGTTGTTGGAAGTTGAGAACATTAATTGAAAGCTCGCAGTGGCTTCTAGCCCTGACATTCAAGTGACAAAACCCTCACACCTTCATTCAGCTCAAAATAGCTTCTTTTTTACATGAAGTTTTCTTTTTGGATGATTAGCTATATAGAGTGTAGGTTTTTAAAATTCCAAATGTTTGATATTTTAGGAAATATCTATTTGATTGAATTTAGGTAAAATTAAATGTGATTGAATGTGGCTATCGTACTAAATTTTAAAATTTTGCTTTAGTTGTGAGGCTTGTTCATGACAAATTGGTAAGCTGTTTTGTACAGGTTGGTAAAGAATATGAAATAATTAAATTAGATGAAGTTATATATACATGCCCACCAATTTTGTGGAAATATGCAGAGAAACAATGCAAGTTTGACGTTATTTAGATTTATGTTATTGTGTAGTACATAAGTTCTATTTCTTTACAAAGTTTTGTGTCTGAAGGATCTGTGACTTTTGGATATGCCCATTTTTACTTGGAGATGAATGTGTGTGTTAGTAAATCAAATTTAGAATATCTACTTAATTTTATCATAATTTAATCTTTTGAGCAATTTTATTGCTGCTACATTTTGTCTGTTTATACTCTAGCCATTCCAGCAATATCTTTGTCAGGATTTTCCTAATGTCTTCTTTTCTTGCTTTTTATTCTTTATGTACACTTCTTTTTAAATTGCATTTTCCATGTATAGCATATCTGAATTTTATCCATTTGATTTTTTTAACTGGTAAAACTATTTCATACATATATACATATACAAGTATGCATATGTATATAATATGTATGAAAATATTTCCTTTTCTTTTGACCTTTTGGTTCTACTTTGCCTCTATTATTTGCATCTCTGTATTTAATTGTTAAAGATTTCTTTCTGTTATTTTATTTCAACTGCTTTAGTGGTTACCATCTGACTTTCTATCAGATGTTGACTCACAACATTCAAACGTGCATATGAATCTTTTCTAGTCTATGAAATTAGGGTCATAGAACACTTCAACTCTAATTTCTGCTCTCCTTGGCTTCTGTATTTCTGAGTGTGTTATTACCACAATTTTAAGGTTGGATGATAGTATCGCTCTTCACATTCCCCTAATGGTTTTATCATTTCTTATTACTTCCATCTGAGGCCATACTTACTGAATAGTTTTTCTCATTTGCAAAGCACACCCTTCATTTTTTTCTGTAATAAGTTACATTGTTGGTGAGCTAATTTGTTTGTTTATAAATTATTAGTTGCAGAATTATCTGCAGGAAGCAAGGTAGTTTGTTTTGCATTATAGACAGCCTTGCAATTGGCATTTGTTTAAGCACATTTTATGGCATTTTATACGTGTGTGTGACAAGGATGATGGGCAGTTCCACCTGCTTAGGCTGCAGATGGCTTTACACATGTGACTGTCCTTGTTGGAAGTGGACCACTGGTGTCCACAACACAACCTGGACAATAGAGCAGAGAAAACTTTTGGGGGGACAGACATACATTTTTTAGAAATAAATACATTCTAATGTACAATTCTTACCCAAATGTAACAGGATCAACCAAAAAATTAAAAAATGGTGTGTCAGGATGGTTAGGGACTTGGAATGTTTAATAATGGAGAATTGCTACAAGTTTGGGTCATTTCCTCTCGGAATGAGTCAGGAGTCCAGGGCCCTATGTGAGTGTTTGTCCAGGTGCTGAGCATGAACTCAGTCATTGAGTTGATAAAGCAAACTAATATGAGGACATCAATCAGGCGTTCCACCTCAACAGGCCTGGGAGTTTACTTAATGAGTCCATTACCAAAGTGGCTGTGGTGGAAGGAATGGCGGCTACGTACAGACACAAACACACAAGCCAACATCGCTGAGATGACTTGTCCCCACAAGTTTTGCTTGCTTTACTGGCAGCAATTTCTAAGCCCATGCCCTCCATATGATTGTAAAATTGAGTAACAAATCTTCTAACGGTAGCTAGAGTACTTCCTGATAGAAAGAAGTTTATTCTTACTGAAATAAATACAAATTCTGCATATTGCTTTGACTTTCCCACTGCACTTCAAAGGACAATAATAACTGTATCCTATATTATGAAATGTCTTGTTTCATACTATGCCAGCCTATCTAATATTTATTTCTTCTGAACAAGAGATTTATATCCTTGTAAAAATAGTGAGGAAATACAGTTTAAGTCCATGGGATTCACTGGCTTTATCAATCGCTCATGGCTTACAAACTACTTAAATCAGTGAGAAGAAATACTGAAGACTGGAGACATATCTTGAGATGTTCTAGAACTGTCCTCCAAGAACTAGTACACTGTAAACCAGTAATTAGCATATGGCACTGTTTTCTTCTCTCTTGAAGCAAGACCACGTGAATCCAGAAACCTCACAAGAAATCAAAATGAATGTGGCTCCTCTCATTAGGATACCAAACAACAAAAACCTACTCACAATATCACTTTCCCTGTAATAAATTCCCTTCTGCTCAAATTTGCTCTGGTGCATTCCATTTTAAGTAGTAAGGACCCTTAGAGGTATAGCAGTTGATGATTAAATATGTACTTTGTTGGCAAATTAATTGCGATGTTTGTGTACTGTGTGCATGTTAATTATCCACGTCAATAAATTCACCATATCAGAAATACCTTAAAATATTCAGTTAGCTATTTATAAGGATCTAGTTAGAGAAATTTTTCCTCATGCACGGCCAGCAGTTTTCTTGAAGTAGAGCCAGGATAAACTTTGTAGGAAGCTGCATGTCCAGGGCTGGACCCAGCTGGCCCTGGAGATGAGGAAAGCTGTGACAACAGCAAGACATCTGTGTAGTGAGCACAGGGAGATGGGTGGCTAATGGGAGGGAGGCTGAGGTCATAGTGGAAAACCTGTGGCAGGTGAAGAAGGAATTTACGGGATAATTGAAGTCCAAGTAAGGTATTCACTAACATATTTGCCAGGTGGAATTTGTTACAAACCTTTTTCTCTCTCCCCCTGAACCCAATCTAATTCTTTTCATTGAAATCTACACAGTTCAATTAATGACTTGATAATGGATTTAAATTCAGAAGGCTATGCTGAAAAACCTAGCCCTACTTCAAGGCTGAGAAAAAGCAATGGCTGTTAGGAGGAAACACCCAGGTTACACATTCAAACTGCTGTGAGTGGCTTCAGAAAACATGGTTTGGAAATGGAAGCAGGCTAGCCATGGCTAGTGGCTCTTCTGTAATTCCAGCTACTCAAGAGTCAGAAACAGGAGGATCATAGTTAGAAGTTAGCCTAGTCAAATATTTCATGAGGCTCCCTCTCGAAAAAACCCATCATACACACATAAAAGCTGGAAGAGTGACTCAATTGATAGAGCACCTGCCTAGCAAGTATGAGGTCTTGAGTTCAAAGTTCAAACTCCAATACCACCAAAAAGAAAAGAAAAAAAAAGAAAAAAACCAGAAATGGATGCAGGTTTCAAGTTAATATGAAATTGAGAGAACTTATATTTTATATTCACTGAACATGCATAAAAGTTCAGTGTACTAAACATGTATGTTAACAATATTATCATTTTAGTATTTGTTTATTTGTCCAATCTTCTTTGAACATCTCCATTGAGCTATAATACACATACTGGACAAATAACCTATTAAAGGATACAATTCATTGGGGTTTTTAGTTTTTTAGTCACAGGGCTGTTCAACCAGCACCACAATCTAAAGTCAGAACATTTTGCACCTTCATATCCATAGCCTCACCCCACAGCTCCTGTCCCCACTGACCTCCAGTTGAGTTCGTGTCTTTACACATTTGTTGGTTCTGCACATTTCATACAAATGGCATCACTGTGTGTGTTGTCACTTAACATAATATTTTCAAGGAACATCCAGTTGCATCCTGTATCTTTTTATTGACAAATAATATCTCAGTCTGTTGACATGCTACATGTTATTTATGTCCTCTTTAATCTGTGTAGTTTTTGGCTGTTTTGACTAATGCTGCCATCAGTATCTGTACAGAAGACTTCATATGGATAAACTTGTTTTTGCACACTCTCTTAGATGGAATTGTTGAGTCACATGACTTTCCCTGTATTTAAATTTGGAGGAATTACCAATTGTTTCTCAAACTAGCTGTACCATTTTACATCATCACTAGCAATTCGTGGAGGGTCCAGTTGCTCTACATCCTTGTCAACACATGTTATTAGCTCTTCTTTATTATTATAGCCATGATTGTGGTAGTAAAATGTCATCTCATGTACTTTGTTTTGCATTTTGCTAATAAGTAATAACGGTCAGCACTTTTCCACGTGATGATTGACCACTTGTGTATCTTCTTTGGAAAATGCCTATTAGGTCATTTTTCTGTTCTTAATTGGGTCATTTTCATTTTTATTATTGCGTTGTAAGAGCTTTTTATACATCATGGAGACAAGTCTTTTATAAGACACATGATTCGTAAATATTCTTTCTCTCCCATTATCATTTTCATCTCTTGGTGGTATTGCTATTTATTATGTGGTGATTACATGGTTGGATTTTAAAATATTAAGCCAACTTTTCATCCTTGAGTGAATCTCATTTGATCATAATATAGAAGCCTTTTTTAAAACTATGCTGGCTCAATCTGCTCCTTTTTCCTTCTTTTTAAAAATCATTTATTTAATGTACAAATGAATGAGAAGTATACTGCTAGGTGCTAACAATAAAATTGTGCTCAGAATCATGTCTAATCCTTTCCTTCATGAGCACTTGGTTTAGTCAGGAACTATATTTTACTCCTACACACATTATTACTAATCACAATTCTTTGGGAAACTATAACAAAAGAAGAAAACTAGACTGAAATGTGGTGTGATTTATTCTACAATTTGAAGGATTTTTAGTGACTAACTAGTAAATGGGATAGCAGGAATGCATTCTATAAAGAAGAATGGCAGAGTTGAAAACTGGAAAAGAAAAACAAAATCCATTGAGTCATTTTTTTTTTTACAGAAATCTGGATTGAGGCTGGAGGTTTAGACAAGGTTGTCATTGACCAGGGCTTTCTAGATGAGATTGGTAATTTCCTACTTCATTATACTCAGACTGCTGTGTGGAGGATAGATTGAAGGAGGAAAAAACGATGGTCAGGGAGATGTCCCAGGACTCTAGGTGGACAGTCCAGGTGAGAGACACTGGTATCTTAGCATGGGATGGCAGGAGTGGAGTCCCAGATTAAAGACACTGTAAAGTGCTGATGGAATTATAGCTCTGGTTCTGTTGCATTGCTACAAATTATTAAATACTATAACTCAAAACCTTCAAATTTAGTCTTTATGCTATTGCAAAGCTCACTATTTTTGCAAAATACTTGATCCAAATCATTCAGATTTTAGATCTTTATGGTGGATGGAGGTGACCAAAAATGATAAACAAGAAATGCAGTACATTTAAAGTTCGTGTGAATGTGTAGAGCACCAGAACAATGGACCTAGGCTGGCATACCCTTGTCTAACTGAGGTGTAAAAACAGTGGAGAAGGAGGACATCTTTCAACTCTATATGAAGGGAGAACCCTCTTAAAGTAATCTAACACTCTCTGGGGCTCATATTTCTGTTAAGGTAATAGAGTTTCCATACTTCTGCATTTACAATATGTGGTTTTTTACTGTTCATAAACAACTTAAGATTTTTATTGTTTCAGAAGTTAAGCCCTGTACTTTAACATCTATTACTGGGGTAAATTTTAAGAAGCAAGGAATTAATTCTGTCCGAATTTTGGCCTCCTAATATTTTCATTTAAAAAAATAATATTTACAATGATGAAAATCCTAATTTTCACAAAAGAGCAATGGAAAAGTAATTTAGAAACACATTTGGTTGCACATATGTTTCGAATAAAATTGTTGTTTTAAATGGCTTAATTAGAACAGTTTGTCATCCTTACTGGAAACTGGTACAGTGACATTATTTTAACCACTGAATTCTGCCAGAAATCAGAAGAGAGAGGGTTAGAGACGTTCTTGCAGCTTTGTTCTTTTGTGCCTTTCATAGCAGTTCTATCTGACCTATTATCTCCCAGGATAAGACTGAGATATTCAGAAAGATGCTAAACTGGATCATAAAGAAAGATCCATTTTTCAGTAAAATAACAACCATTCTACATTTGATATAAACAGACCCTTTTCAATCTCCGAATGTGAAATTGGTCTAAGTGGCAAAGTAGCGTATCTCTTATTAAATGGTAATGAGTTAAGTGCCTATAAATGGCCAAAGAATTGGCAATTTGCTCAACATAAGAAGAAATGTTGCCACAGTTCCTCTTTGGAGATTACCCATGGTTCCTAGTAGGCTGGTCCCCAGGGAACAATCTCCAGTCTGCTTTTCTTGTGTCTTAGTCTACACACATAGAATATTTTGAGAAAATTAGGCTATTTAATTATTCTCAAGCAAAATACTTGTTTTCCTTATTTGGTTTCCTTGGAAGATGCCCTTTCTTAACTCTAAGTTTTAAAGATGAAGTAGCTTTCATATGCCCCAACCTTCTGCTGAGTAATGGACATTAATCACCTCTCCCTCCATATTCCAGTAGTAATTGTCTTTTCCCTGCTTATGCTCTATAACACAGCTGTTTATAAACATGTCTAGTTTATGTATTCTATGAGATTATAAATTCCCTTGAGGCCAGTTCTTTCTGATCTCTGTATTTTACCTCTTCATTTGTTGCAAATAGTTCTTGGTCACAGTGCTGTGCTGTCACAATGAATTGTCCTCACAGGCTCAGGTTCATGATTCATTAGTGAGCAAGCGAGCAAGCAACTCCAAACGAGCAGAGAGAAGATCCCACTGCTGTTATGTTTTAATAGTGCCCTGGGGATACATTTGGAGAAAGACTTCTTACAGCAAAGTGGAAAGGAAAAATACAAGAATTAAGGATTGTGACCCAGAAAAATAATGACACTGAAAATTTAAACAAAAGAAGAAGCAATGAGAAGACCAAGAGTGAAGGAATCTTTATACCTCCTCAATCACAGCTCTGATGTACAGCTTTTTTCTGGGAATGAATCCAACAAGCAAATTTAAAATTCTGGATGAAACTCTATTAGCTATATATTATAGAGACTTCTTATTCTTCTCTGGAGAACAAACTTCTTGACTCCTTATGTTTAAGGCATCTTTTCCCACAACCTTATGAGTTTTGACAGGATTAGCAGAATGTGCTCCCCACTGTAGAAGCTAAGGTTGAAAAACTCATTTTTGTGACCTCCTTTGCAGCTGGGGATCAGACAAACTGTCTGGCCTCTGCAAATCAGTGAATCTGACTCAGACTCCATCTCCAAAATAACCAGAGCAAAAATGGACTGGAGGTGTAGATCAAGTGGTAGAGCATCAGCTTTGTAAGCACAAAGCTCCAAGTTCATTCCTCAGTTCCACCAAAGAAAAACATTAATTAACAAAAAGGGAATTCAAAACTTCAAAAAACAAAAATCTTGTTGGAAATATTTTAGTCCTACCAATGAGATGGATGGAAAAGGTGTTACACTGTCTTGATTAAAGAGTTTCCCATTAACATCTGTAATGATTTGGAACGTGGACACATACTTTAAAGGACAATTGCCAGAGAGGAGAAAAGATGTGACCTTTCACAGCAAGCCCTTTCTTAGGAAAAGAATATGAAGAAGTGGAGGATATGGGAGCCAATTTCCTCAATCTACCCTATCTTAAACATACCACAGACTGTTTAGGCGTACTCAGGTCACTCAAGTTAAAAAGTGAAACTGTCCTGAGAAGATAGCTTCAGACCCAAAGCCTCTTTTCTTTTCCAACTCTCTCTGACCAGTTTAGGAAAAGGAGTCAATTTTTTGTGGAATAAACACTCTGGTTCAAGAGTTATAAATATATATCTGTATCTATGTAACTATTATCTATCTGTATACTTATAAATATTACAGTTGTTTGTTTTTACAAGAATGATTGTAGGATTTTTTTAATGTAGGAAAATAATTAGAAGTGTGTTTCCACTCTTCTTTTCTATTTCTCTTGATTTCCCTTCTTTCTTTGCGTAGTGCCATGACTCTATCAAAGGGATCCTGTTGATAAATCCATCAAATATTATGCAAAACACTCAAGTGTACTATAAGCACTCTCATAGCAGTGAAACAGAACTCCTGAAAAGATGGGATAGGAGCAGAGATAGGAAAGAAGGTTGTGTTTGGAACATGAGTAAAGACAAGACTCAGAAGGTTTTTAACACACGTAAATTCTCAAGGATGGCCCACAGGATTGTGTTTAATTGTGAAACCACTAGTTGTGAAAATGGTTAAACAGAAACATTTATTTCTTTAGCAAAACATATGTAAAATAATGAGAAATTTTAGGTGACACACAGCCATTGCTATTAAAGAACTGTATTAAATCCTAAAAGGCAAATGATCTCAGGCTGTGGGTAGAGCTTCAGAGAAAGATTCTATTGTCAGAACCTATACATAAAGGGTTCTCAAAAGCAATTTCATCTTTTGTTGGACTATGTTGGACTCTGTTTCAGTGACACAGTAAAGAAAGAGCAGCATACTCCACAGAAGATGCTGAAGACGTGAGAGTTCACGCATCCCACTCCAGCAAGAGAAAAAAGAC
This sequence comes from Castor canadensis, assembly GCF_047511655.1. Lineage (NCBI taxonomy): Eukaryota > Metazoa > Chordata > Mammalia > Rodentia > Castoridae > Castor > Castor canadensis. Next base: position 52,119,839 of record NC_133401.1, on the reverse strand, counting down.
CAAGGAACAGAAATGAATCACTGGGCAAGGTATGAATCACATCCTGTTCTTGTAGAATTTTGTGGCTATATTGGATTTTGTACAATTTGGTTATGGGAATCAGTCACCAGAAATTGGTATAAATGTTTTTGTTCAGAATGAAAAAGGACAAACAGTTTCAAACAGAGGAAATTGCAACATCTTCAGAGTAAAACTTGGCATTTACTTAAGTTTGTGCTCCAAATGTCAAACTCAGCACAAGACAAAGGTTAGCCTTATTTATAATCTAATACGTGAGAGACACACTCAGCACAAAGTCTGGGAGAACACACTTATTTAATGAATAAATGAACTAGCTAATGAATGAGTAACCAGCATCCCCATCCAAAAAGGAAGAAAAATTTCAATTGATGTAGGATCAAAAACATGAGACTTTGAGATCTGTAAAAACTGGCTATTAAAGCAATTTTAAGAAACTGACCTATTAAATCCTTGAAAGCAGAATTTAAATTTTTATTTTAATTGTACTTTCTTTATTCGTCTACTTGATATGAATCTAAATCACAAATACTCTGGGTCTAAAGCATTCACAAATTGTTTTCCCCAACGAATGCACAACTTCTAATTTAAAACCTCAGGGTCTGAAAGAAATGAGATTTAAATTGATTAGAGTGAATATGAAAACACCTATGAATAACAGAGATGTAAAGAACTGAGAATTAAAGAGGACTGCATCTCTTCTGTCTTATATATTTATTTCGGGTGTGATTAAAGTTCTCTGAGGAGCAGGTGCCAAGATGGGATTGGATATAAAAGGCACTTGTTGGGAAAATATCTTCAAGGGTCAGAGTGAGTGAGCAACTGAGGAGGGTGGGAAGAGCCTTCAAAGCAAGAAGCAGGTGTGAACCTGCAAAAGAGGCAGAGGAGGAAGGCTGGTGAGGACAGCAGAGCAATTATGAGAGGCCAGACCTACAGTGTAACCTGCTACTGACTGAATGTTTGTGACTCTCCAAAATTCTCATATTGAAATCTAGTGCTCAAAGTGGGGTATTAGGAAGAGATTAGGCCAAGTGACTAGTGAGGGTTGAGTCCTCATGACCACCATCAGTGACTTGTAAGTTGCTGAAGAGCACAGAGTTCTCCCTCCCCCCGGTGAGGACACAGACAGAATGGCCACTTAGGAATCACAGAAACTGAATCTGGTGGTGGACGTCTCACTTCAAGAACTGTGAGAAATAAATTTCTGTCATTAATGTAGTCACTAATGGGATTTTGTTTTAGCAGCCAGAACTGACTCAGATATATTCCCACTACAGTCACTCACTGAGCAGTCCAATTGGAGGGACCTGAGAGAGAAGGGCCAGATAGGACGTGGGGTGACCGTGAGACAGTGGCACGATCTATCAATCCCTGTAGCTGGACAGAAGAACTATGCACTTCTGTGGACGGGGCAAAGCTGATTCCAAAACCTGATGTCCAAACACAGTTTTGCTATTTCATGTTTCTGGTGCCATTTTCTAACATTTCCCAGAATCCCCTCTGTGCTCTTGTAGCCTCAGCATCAGCCTCAGCATCAAGCATCCATTATGTCTTATTTGCCTCACTCTCAAAGGAAACGAGTGAAAACTAAGCCTTAATGGAGTATCCAGACATATACTCAGCAGACTGAAGTTTTAAAACAAGGAAAGGAGTGTATATCTAGCTCTTCCCAGCTGTTGAGTACTTATATTTAGGTATAAATATATTTTTAGAATGCAGAATGGGTTATGTAGCACATCTTGCTTGTTTCTTGTGTTTGTTCTTTCTTTTACTTTCTGTTGACTTAGTGATTGTCTGATTATCATCTTTTTCCTAACAAGCAGGAAGAGCTGAAGTATGTTTAATGTTTTATAGCCAGGCCCAGTGCAGTGTCTAGCACAGAATAGGTTTTCTGAAATGAAAATTAAAGAGAAAATTAAGGATAATCTCTCCTGAGTGGTTAAAAAAATAAATCTGGGAGGGATGACTTGATCACTTGCTTACTCAGAACAAGCAGGAAGGTTGAAAAGCAATTTTAATACTATTTCAAACAAAACAGGCATTTTTCTCAAATAGAAAAAAAAATCTCATATTTAAAAGAATAAATTCCCGATTCCAACTTTAATATCTGTAGGATTACCCAGTATTTTTTTTTTTTTTTAGTATTTTTTGAGTGTGGAATCTCAATATCAAAAATAGAACATTAGCAGCAAGTATGCAATATAATATCTTAGTTGGTTTATAATCACAACTCATTAGGTATATTTACAAGCATAGATGAAAGTTTAATAAGTCTGGAGACCGACATTTAAAGTCTTGGTTATACACCATGATTCAGTGTTTGAAATATGCATAAGAAACTGCTGCACAAAGTGGGGAACCTCACAGCTGAGAAAGGCCAAAAACAATGGTGTGTCTCATGGGCGTGTGCATTGGGTTCTGCAGAAGGAAAGGCAGACTTGAATCCTGGATATCCAGTGATGCAAAAATGGGCACTTCTGTTCTAATGCATTGTAATCATGTGTTTCCCTGAAGTAATACAAGCTATAGCTTTCCTTTGTCAATGCTCCATTTTTTTGCTTTTTTTGATACTTAATTCTATAGAAACAACCAGAGGGAAAAAAGCTAATAAAATTCTTTAAAAGACTCAAGTATTATAGAATGTCAAATAGTATGATACAATAATAATATTAACAGTAGGTGAAATGATTTGATCAAAAAAGATCAAAAATTAGAAATTCAAGAAATAAGTCTCAATTTTCCAGAAGCAGAAGAAAAATAAGATAGCAGTTATAAACATTGGATTTTTTTAAATGACTATACACTCTTAAATGAAAAAAATTGCATCTCATCTTTATAAAAAATGAACTTCCAGTGGCTTAATTTTTAATTTAAAACAGTTCTATTGAAGTGGTGCATAGATATAATGGGAAAAAGTAATTCAAAATTATCATAAAAGTAATAGTTTTTAGTGATATTCTCCCCACTCCCTAGAGAGACTCGATTTTCAATCATTCTATTTTAATTTTCCTGCTGTATAACTTGATAACTCCACTTCTATGTCCCTGTCTTGATTTGTTGACTTTGATAAATCTGTAAACAACCACAGTGAAACTCAAGGACTCAGCTGTGCACCGAGGTGTTCTCACTGCAATTGTCATCCACTACTACTTAAGAAAACTGCTGAAATCTCTCACTCACTGATCCTGTTGCAAAGTCCCTTTGCAACAGGAAAGTATGTACTCCGTACTTCAACCTAAACTGATAATCCAAATTAAAAATTCAAGTGAAAAGAAAACAAAAATAATGATGGTAAATATGAATATAATCCAGGAGCACCTTTCTAAGCAGGAAATGAAAACTGATAGAAGAAGAAGGAGGAGGAGGAGGAAGATGATAGATACTTAGACACATAGGTAGATGGATGGATGGTTAGATAGATGATAGAGATGATAGATACATAGATGATAGATACATATGTAGGTAGATGAATAGGTGATAGAGATAGATAATAGATACATAGGTATGTATATGGATAGATAGATAAATGGATGGATGATAGAGGTAAATAGATAGATAATAGAGGATGGATAGAGACAGGTGTCAAGAAAAGTTAAATGTGTTTTTATTAAAAGATAAGAAACATAATTAAAGGAAAATTTATTTTTCATATGCATAACAATTAATTTATGCTCTCTAAGTATAAAGACACATAAATCCAAACCTGAGTAATAGATGGACAACACTCCTTACAGGTTGTGAGTGTGGGCTCCAAAGCCAAATTTCCTGGCTTCAAATCATAGCTTATTTGTCCAGTGGGGATAATAATACCATTTCCCTCCTAGGATGCTTTTGAGCGTGTGATTAAATACATCCAAAGAATTTCAAAAGCACCTGGCATGTAGCCAAGTATCTGATAATGGTTAGTTATGATTTTTATTGCTATAACTATTTAGGATACAGTAATGGAAAATGGGCAAAACATATAAAGAAGAAATTCCACAAAGAAATGCCATAACCAGTAAGCATGAACCAAAGAAGCAATATTATTATTAGTCAAGGCTTTCCCTGGCTGGAAAAAAATATAAATAAGAGACAGTGTTAGCTGGTCTGCAGAGAGTTGGATATTCTCATGGACTTTTGTAAATGATGCATGAACTATTTTACTCTTTCTAAAGACACACTTGGCATCATGAGCCAAAGCTTTAAAGATAAACATTCTTCCTATTCTACAAATTGTAATTCTAGGAGTTAATCTTAAGAAAATAATCGGACAAGTATTTAGGATACTTAGTTCATTTGTATATATGGTGAAAATAATTAAAACAACTTATAGCAATAGGGGATGCATAAAATTATATATTGTATAATCATATTCAGTCAAGATGAAATGTGGAATATGGAGTAAGGTAACATAAATTAAATCTGTGGTGTAAGTGAATGTTCATACATAAAATGAAATCAATGACGAGGCAACAAAATAGTGTCTGTTCCATTGTTCCATTAAAAATAACACATTACAGTATCATATAGTATCATTTTTATGTATCCCAGGCTATAATTACTTAGAACTAGAGTATTTGACAGATTAAGTAAAAATAACATTTTACAGTTTTTTTGTGATTTAATTATTTTGCCATATAGTCTAATGATATAAAATTCTAATACTGAAGACAAATCACTAGCATAACTCACATATAATCATTTCTTGCAAACACCTTCATTTAGCATAATTTTTCTTTAATTTAGAAATATAAAGAAAGGGGTTTGAGAGTAACAAATTTCAAATTTTCTAATCTTTAACAGATACATAAAAGCTATACGTATGTGTGGGGGTCCCATGTTATGATTGATTCTTACAGAATTTAAGCAGTAGTTTTCCCTCTGGAGAAAGAAATGTCCCCTAGTTTATTTGAGTCCAAAGCCAGACTTCATCTACCTCAAAAAACAAAACTCAATGTGTTTAAATGACTCTAGTACTGTAGTACTGTAGTAATGAAAAATAGAATTTCATGTCTGTTAACTGAGGTTTTCATTCTGTTCTCATACATTAATGACAGAATTGTACACTAATTGCTCACAACAGCAGGTAAACACAAAAAGATATACCAGTGGTATCAGTTACACTGCCTTGTGAATAATAAACTCTTTTTGTATTTAGTGAATAAATTCCTCATTTATGTAATTTCTGATTCAAATCCTAATCAGAATAAAAGTCAATATTATTAGAAAATCATATTTTCAAGATAAAGTATACCTAAGGCTCTTAATATATCTTGATATAATTCACCAAATAATCTACACACATGCTTTTGATTACTTTTTTGTGACATATGTGATTGCATCTGCCATGGACTGAGATTTGCCCCTGCCTTCCCCTTCCCTTCATGTGCTGAAGTCCTTCCTCCAGGACCTCAGGGTGACTGTGTTTAGAGATAGTCTTTAAAAAGTAATAACCTCATGTAATGACCTCATGTTAACCCAAAATGACAGCTATCCTCATAAGAATAGGAGATTAGCACAGAGATAATACCAGTGAAAACTCAGGAGGAAGACAATAAAGACACCTCAGAAGACACCAGCCCCAATGACAACCTCATCTTGGATTTCTGCTTCTAGACCAGGAAGATATCCATTCCTTTTGTCTAAGCTACCTGGTCTGTGGTACATTGGTTCTAAGCCCAGCAAGGAGTTTCTTTGACTCTTTGACGAAACTAGATTTTATTGTGCTTTGTTCATTTCTTGGTTTTTGATGTTTCAACATAGACATGACCTTAAATAAATGTGTTCATTAGCACTGTTGTTTTGTGTAACATAATGAAGATATTTGATATCAAAATACCATCCTATAAATTATTTCCCAAGTAGTGCTAAAATCAATATCCTATTAGGCTAATGTTTGAGAATTTGAAGATTAAAGTCACTGAGCTCTGCAGTGGAGAGAAATGGTCTTGAAGCAGAAGATGAAACGTTCTGCAGTCAAAGAGCTAGAGTTTCCCAGTTCTTCCCTAGTTGGCAAATCAGTCAAGCACAATTCCAACAAAAATCTCAAAGGTGTCTTTTTAATGACCTTTTTCACCAAGTGTTTTCAGCAAGTGAAACTGTCTTGAAAGAAAACAGGGTCTTCCCTGAAAGCATATTCATTGTACTTTGTATAATTAATATGTGCTAATAAAAATTGAAAAAAATTATAAAGATACAGAAGTTTTCAATAAATCTTAAATATTAAAATCACTGAGCTTTCACAGGTTGATAAAGAATCCAACGGAATACATCATATTCATAAAATATTGTTATGTAATAGAAGTAGCAAAATGGGTAAGGATGGAATATTTATTAAATTGTGCTTGGAAAATCACTTATTTGTAAAAAAAAATTTCAAACTCACATCAAAATCAATGTAACATCATGTAAAGAATTTAAAATAAAATAAAGGAAAATGTGATATATTATTTAAGTGATCCAAAGTTTGGAAAGTACTCTTAAAACCTGAAAGAATTTATTTATTTTAAAGCCTACAATAATTTAAGATTTTAGAAAATGATAAATTTTATGACGCCAACAAGTAGAATTGAGATACTAGTACTTAATGGGATAAATTATTTAAATTGAATTTTTCAGCTAATGAATAATGTAAATATCACAAAATATTTTCATAAATTTATAAGAACAAATAATGCAGTAGAAAATTGGAAAAAGTTATAAACATTTAACAGCAGAAGAAATGAAAATGCATAATACTCATGAAAAAATTTAAAATCATTTATAATCATATGTACATTTACATAACTATCATCATTCAAGGAAACATTTTTATATATCATCATATAGAAGATGCTTTATTGAAGCAATCTAAAAACCTCCAAGCAAATTTGTAAATTGATGCAGATATTTTGAAAAATTGTCAATTTTAGGCTCTAAAAAAGTAGGTCATAATCTATGACCTACTAACTAGAACAGTAGTAGCCTGTTCTAAGAAAATTTAAAATATGATCAAAGTCTGTATACAAAAGGATACTGATCCCACATTACTAATAACTGTAAGTGAATGGAAGCTGCCCTGGGGTCAAAGAAATAGAAATATATAGGAAATTACTGTGCACCTGTACACTGATATAATGTCTGCAAAACGATTTTTCCCTGATATTTAATGACATGGGTAATACTCACAATATAACAGCACAAAATTCACCAACCTACAGGATAACCCAAATTATGTTAAAATGTGTCTGTGTGTACAAGTAAGAGAAGACGGCACGGCCAAGCTTTGGGAGACTGGGCTCAAATGCTGGTTCTGTCCCTACTGGTTTCCTGACCCAACCACTCTAAAAATCAAGAGCAGAGAGGCAATAGGAGGTCCTATTTCCAAGGCTGCCATAAAAACAATGGAGGATTGAACACATAGCTTCCTGTGCAGTACCAGGCAGGAAAAGTGTTAATAAATCCTATTTATTATTTTCCATGAAAAATTTTAAGTGATGTTGTCTTTTTTCCTTAACATTGTTCTCATTCTTATTTTTACTTTCCTGAATTTTCCATATTTGTCAAAAATATATTATGTATTATCAGAACAATATAGTAAAGATAATGAGAAAACATAAAGAACTAAAATTAATTTGATAAGAAAACAATTATTTTATAGCTATAGGTACACACCTATTCTTGCATAATTAATTATTAGATTGATTCTTGTTTTAAAACTCTCACCTCCTTCCTTTATGTACTTGATAATAGTTTGATTCTTGCTTTATAATTTTCAGTGCCTTCCCTTATGTACTTGAAGTCTGAAGGATCCTCAACTCCTTTGCTATTTAACCACATTAGTTCTGAGTTTCTCTTTTCCCATAGAGAGAAAAACAAAATATATTTTTTTGCACACTCTTTGTTTTCTAGCTTTGGAGGCTGATTTTATACACATACTATATATATATATACATATATATACATACACTACATATATATATATATATACTATATATAGATGTTGCTACTTACGCATCTTTCTTAAATGTTATGATAGGCTTTCTGGTTTCATAAATGCTTCTGTGATTCCAGATCTTATCACTTGATCTTGAACCTGACCTATGCTTTCTGCTTGGAGTAGGCTTAGTACCTACTCAGAACATACTGTGTAAAGAACCTTCCAAGCTTAAGTACACTGGTCTCCAGAAAGAAGCTCCCCCACTCAGAGAACATGTTAAATCTTCCTTTAGTCTTTGGTTTACTAATTTTACAGAAGAATTTCAATTATAAGTAGGTAAAAATTAATTTTCTCTGAGCAAATGTCAAATGAAAACAACATGCATTTTCATATTGTACAGAATTGTTCTACTTCACTCTGATGTGATTATAGTCATGTCTGCTACATAAGAGAATAAACAATACAAACAGAAATATGACCACTATCTTCCATCTGTGTCTGGTATGTTTTTGTTCCTTTGTTAATTTATTTGTCCCTCTAACTTCTTTTGTTTTTGCTCATCCTTCTTGTTTAATTTGCTGCAAAAACATTCACTGATAGACAATCCAGATAAAATGCAGTGATTCTTCAGCTCCTGAAGCTTGCTGCACCTTAAAGTAATTTATTATTGTCAGAGTAAAACATTTTCCAAAGAGTAAGACAGTGTAGTGATTTGTCCTTTGTTTTAAGAGAGTTGAGCCTGTGAATATTCAGGCATCTGTCTATCCAGAAGTGGCCCCATAACTTACAATCACATAACGGCTGTATTTCCTACATCTAAAGCTTGTTGCTCAGTGGACCATTTTAGATAGCATAAAACAAAAGTGTACCCTTTCTTGAAAGGGGGACTACAAGGATTTGTTAGGGATAAACAAATCAAGCTAAAAGAAAGTGTAATGGAAAACAGGGATCTACCTCAAGCAAATCTACTGCAGTATAGTTTCCCTTCATTGCTTTAATGTGAGATTTATTTCATTGCGTTTTTCTGTGGGATGGAGCAGAGAAGCTTGACACCCTACGTTTTATCTACTACAAAAAGATCATGATTCACAACCATGCAAATAAATGGATTCAAATGAGAATCTAGTTTCATTTTAAGCTAGAAGTAAATGAAAACTGACACTAATTCTATTTGACAATCCACATATATTCTGAGTTATTAAAACATCTCCCAGCAACGCAGAACAAAAGCATTCATCCTGTAATTCTGACCTCATTTTTCTTTGTAAAAAGGTGAAAAAATTTATCCCTTAGTAAATTATTAGTTAATGGCATTCATTAATACAATTCTTTTTTTTTTTTTTTTTTTTGGTACTGGGGTTTTAACTCAGGGCTTCACACTTCTAAGGCAAGTGATCTATGACTTGAGCCATGCCCCAAGACTTTTTTGCTCTGATTATTTTGGAGACAGGGTCTTGCTTCCTGTCATCACTGGGGTAACAGGCATGTGCCACCACACACAGCTTTTGTCCATTGAGATGGAGTCTTGAAAACTTTTTTCCCCCAGGTTGGCTTGGAACTGCAGTTCTTCTGATCACAGTCTCCCAAGAAGCTAGGATTACAGGTGTGAGCTGCCAGCTCCTGGCTCTTAATACAATTCATAAAAGGACTAGACAAGTAGTTCAGCAGGAAAGTATGCCATTTGACCTTTGGAACATCAGACACACTGCCATGCCTGGCTCATGAAAAAGGAATTTGATCAACTATATCTAAATCATTCTCATAAATTGGGAACACAAAGAGAAAAAGTAAGGTGGATGAACATCATAAACTGGATATTCTGCAAGTGTTTTCTACAACCTGTTCTCCAGATCTCTTCAATTCCTTTTCCACCAACCAGATCACTTTTCTATAGGGACAACCCATTCAGGTCCTGGAATAATATAAAATAATACAAAAAAAGAGATGCCCTGCAGAATCCAAGCAGATTTCACAAATTTCATCTTGCTCTCCAGGGCAACTAATATGTGGTCTAGCCTCATGTAAGAAAGAGGGAAAAAACCCTCACCATCCCACTTAGCACTAGTGACCTACCTAGTCCTATGTGTGGCACTGTTCCACACAGAAGAAAATCTAAGTTTACTGTCCATAATACCCAGTTAGATGTACCCCATACCCAGAAACCTAAGTGACTTTTCTAAAACACACATCTGATTGAGTGACTGCTCTGCTGAACAGCTTCAGGGCATCCCCACTGTCCACAAAACAGAGTCCAGACCTAGGCACTGAGCCCTTCTTTCCCAGCCACATCTTCTGACACTCCCCTCCCAGGTTACTTTCTTTCTTCTCCCATCTTTGCCTGGGAAGGGCCCGGGAACTCCTGCTCACCCTGAAGAGCTCAATGCCACTTCCTCTGAGAGTCCTTCCAGCATCCCCATTTCCTACCCCACCCATAGCTCAGTTAATTGACCTTCTTTACATCCTCTTTCTCTTGCACTATAGCCTATTTGTCAGTTTCTCCAACTGATTATTGTTGGATCTCAAAACCTGGAACTCTCCCTAACAACATGACAGTAGTTCAATAAATACCTATTAAATGAATGGGTGCATAAATGATGGATGGGTGACCAGCTGGCCAGTCAGTCCCTGACCTGCCACACAAATCACAGCCCAATATTCCTGGCTGTCATCTGCGGTCCTGCTGCCTTTGTGAAATTCCAGTACATTCTTTCCTGTTCCAGATATCCCCACCCCCATAGACTGTCATTCTTACTATTGTAATAGTAGTGCTATCTAAATGCAGTCTTCCCCAACACACCTGAAACTCTCTGAGCCAGATGCAAATGCTACAGTGTTACCTTTTCTTGAAAAGGAATGAAACAGATGAACATCTGTTTGAGCTCTTCAGGGAGCTCCACCATCTCTTGAGGGCCTGGACAATGTAGTTGACATCCACGAAATTCATGTCTTTTCTATAACCTCAGCCCTGCTTTCTCTCTGGGAGTGAGGGTCCAAAGAGCACATCAGAGAGTTTTCCACGTCATCATAGTTGTAAATAAGCCCACCTTTGAAACACCATGCAGACAGAACCAAATACAAGAGCCAGCACAATGGATGAAGCCAAGGTCCTTCTGTGATCTCCCTTTTGAAAACTGTGTAGTTCATTGCTCCCACAAGCCATAAAAGCTATCTGGAAACTCAGGACTCTGCCTAGTCCCCAGAAACATCCACATTTAGGTCTGTCTTTCCTAAGACCTGTGCTTTCTGAACCATGAGGATCTGGCCACACACTGGGAAGTATAACAGGACCTGGACTCTTTCCTGTTAATCCTAATAAGAAAGTGAAACTCTCCATGAAGGGTGAAGGTGATGTTAATCTCAGGTTTCACAGGCTTCCTGTTGCTTGTCAGTTACATGTAGCTATTTCTAGGGAGATTTCATTTTGAATTGGAAAATGGTTGTGAGGAGGGTGAGACTGACTTTGGAGATATCCCCTTGTATATGGGCTTGCAGAATTACTAAAAAGCCCATACACAGAAGGTCATGGAAGGTCATTCCAGCTCAGAGAAGCCCAAGGAAGAACTTAAAATCAAGATATGACCAGGGCTTATGAGCTAAATCCAGGAAGACCATCACAATGTTCCCAGAGATCCTCCTGCAACTCAGAACTGTTTGAAAGCCAGTGTGCACCAACCCTTAGTGGACTCCATTACAGCCAACCCAAAGGTTATCAGATTTAGTCAATAATGATACAAGATTATTCAATTCAAAATGTTAGTTGTGCTAAGATTAAGAAAACCCCACAATAACTTGAGGACTCAGTATTTATAGTAATCAATTATTTTGGGTTATTATAAATATAAAAAAAAATGATACAAGATGCCTAGTTACCCTTGAATTTCAGACAAACAACAAATAGTAATTTTCAGTGTTAAGTATATATATCCTATGTAATATCTGGGACATACTTAGATTAAGGGAATGTCACAATGAACCCTGTATAACCATCATAAACAAATAAAAATGTCTTTTAAAAAAATGAAGGACAGGAGAGATTCCAAGATGGCGGCTAGAGGGAGGAAGCAGAAAGCGTGCTTCCTAAAGTAAAATTTTGGGGAGACACTGGAGATACACATTACAGGAAAAACCACCGAGAAGAGGCAAAACTTTGACTCCTCCACACCTCCAGCCTGTTCATAGCATCTCCACTTCACGTTAAATGGAGAAAGCAGGAGGAATCCCGCTCTGCCAGACACCAGCTCCCAGACTGCTTGGGAAGACAGCAGACCACAAAGTGAGCTAAGAGGCACGTGGTACTCCCACAGACAACCCTGGGCCAGATCAGCATAGCCCTCTGGACAGACCAACCCCCACCCAGGGAAAAAAGAAAAAAGCAGGAGTGGCACACACACCCAGCAACCAGGAGCAGGAAAGCCTGTAAAAGTGGCAGTGGGAGGAAAACTCCACAGGAGAGGGGGAAGGCCTGAGAAAGCTGGTGCAGTGTAACCTCCCCCAGTGTGCTTGGAAAGGGGAAAGCTTGTAGCAGTGGCAGTCATGCCCAGGAGAACTCTAAGTAAACAAAGCCTGAGGGGCCAGGTGAGTGTTAAGCTCACTCTTGAGATCTGCATAAATAAAGCCTCCAGCAACAGTAGGCTGACAGCAGCGGGCAGGTGAGCCACAGTCTCAGATAGCCATTCACAGAACAGTCTCCAGACTCTTTTTTTTTTCTCCCTTCCTTTGATGAGACAACAACTGAACTACACCTGCACGCTGAAAAACTTATTGAAACTGTATTGCATTTGAACTTGGGACACTTTATGGTGGTTTTTTTTTTTGGTTTGGTTTGGTTTTTTTCCCCTTTGATGAGACAATGACAGAACTACTTCTGAGACACCATCTCCAGAATTGGAGGCTGGGGACTAACACCAAAATTATTAAGACTGAAACTTTATTGTATTTGAACTTGGAGATTTTTTTTTCTCAATCATCTCTCTGTCTCTCTAATGCCTGTTCATCTTACAGTTGATTAGTACACTATTTCTCCCTGTTTATACCTTTGAAACTTTTGTTTGTTTGGTTGGTTGGTTTTTTTACCTTTACTTTAACTTCTTTGCTTTCCCTCTCCTCTCACCCTTCCATTCTAAATATCACCATTGTTATTATTACAAGCTAGAAAATACTTAATTGCACACAGTACAGGGACAATAACAACACCAAGGGCAATGACGGGAAGACAGAAAAAACAGGGAAACCAGTTTCCCCACAGCAAAAAATTAGTACAGGAACCAAAGAGAAATGAAGAAAACAGATACTCAGATCCAGACTCCAACAAAATGAAGATAAACTATGCCAAAGAACCCAATGAAGTCCACAAGAATAATCTAAAAGAAGAAATACTACAGGTAACCAATGAGAATTTTATAGAGATGATACTGGATATGGTCAACCAAAATGTACAGGAGACACTCAAGAAATTCCAAGACAATAAAAATAGAGAATTTGAAAAAGCACAAGAAGAAATAAAAGGAACCATAGAAGCACTGTATAAAAACAATGTGAAACAAAGAACATGATTAATAAAGAGATAAATGAACTCAGGATGAAAATTAAACATTAAAAAGGAAACGATTCAGGATATGGAAAACCTGAGAAAAAAGAACGAAACAGAATTGCAAAACAAAATGGAAGGTCAGTCCAGCAGAATAGAACAAACAGAAGACAGAATCTCAGAACTCAAAGATGAAATGGTAATTAAAGGAAAAACTGAAGAACTATTAGTAAAACAACTCAAGACCTGTGAAAAGAAAATGCAAGAACTCACTGACTCCATCAAAAGACCAAACTTGAGAATCATGGGGATTGAAGAAGGAGAAGAGGTGCAAGCAAAGGTAATGTGTAATATATTCAACAAAATAACAACAGAAAATTTCCCAAATCTAGAGAAATCTATTCTCATACAGATGTAAAAGGCCTCCAGAACACCAAACAGACCAGTCCAAAATAGAACTACCCCATGGCATATTATCATAAAAACAACAAATACAGAGACCAAGGAAAGAATACTGAAGGCTGTAAGAGAGAAAAAAACAAATAACATACAAAGGTTAACCCATCAAAATCACAGCAGACTTCTCAACAGAAACAGTAAAAGCAAGAAGAGCGTGGGGTGAGATCTTCCAGGCACTGAATGAAAATAACTTCAACCACAGGATACTCTACCCAGCAAAACTATCATTCAAAATAGATGGAGCAATAAAAATCTTCCATGATAAGCAGAAACTAAAACAATATGTGACCACAAAGCCACCACTGCAAAAGATTCTTCAAGGGATTCTGCACACAGAAAGTGAAACCCAACATAACCATGAAAAGGCAGGCAGCACCAAACTATGAGAAAAGAAAAAGCAAGAAAGTAGAGAGTAACCTCAACTTAGGTACACACAATCAAACCTTCAAACAACTAAGACAACTAAATGACAGGAATCACCACATATCTATCAGTACTAACACTTAATGTTAAAGGACTTAATTCTCCCATCAAAAAGCACTGCTTGATGAAATGGATTAAAAAGGAAGATCCAACAATTTGTTGCTTACAGGAGACCCATCTCACTGACAGAAATAAGCATAAGCTTAGGACGAAAGGCTGGAAGAAGATTTACCAAGCTAATGGCCCCCCAAAACAGGCAGGAGTAGCAATACTTATCTCTGACAAAGTAGACTTCAAAGCTACATTGATCAAATGAGATAAAGAAGGACATTCCATACTAATAAAAGGGGAAATAGACCAAAAGGAAATAACAATCATCAACCTATATGCACCCAATGTCAACAAACCCAATTTCATAAAACATACCCTGAAAGTCCTAAAAGCATATATTAACTCCAATACAGTGGTCGTGGGAGACTTTAACACCCCATTATCAACAATAAGTAGGTCATCCAAACAAAAAATCAATAAAGAAATCTTAGATCTAAAATATACCATAGATCAAATGGACCTATTTGATGTCTACAGAACATTTGATCCAACTTCTACACAATATACATTCTTCTCAGCAGCCCATGGAACCTTCTCCAAAATAGATCATATCCTAGGGCACAAAGCAAGCCTCAGCAAATAAAAGAAAATAGAAATTATACCATGCATTCTGTCTGATCACAATGCAATAAAACTACAACTCAACAACAAAAGTAAAGTCAAAAAAATGCAAACAGCTGGAAACTGAACAACTCATTACTTAATGAAAAATGGGTCATTGATGAATTAAAAGAGGAAATTAAAAAGTTTCTGGAAGTCAATGAAAATGAAAACACAACCTACTGGAACCTATGGGATACAGCAAAGGCAGTCCTGAGAGGAAAGTTTATAACCATGAGTGTATATATTTAAAAGACAGAAAGATCCCAAACCAATGACCAATGATACATCTCAAACCCCCAGAAAAACAAGAAGAAGCAAATCCCAAAACAAACAGAAGGACAGAAATAATAAAAATAAGAGCTGAAATCAATGAACTACAAGCCAAAAAAACCATACAAAGAATTAATGAAACAAAAAGTTGGTCCTTTGAAAAAATAAGCAAGATCGACAGACCCCTGGCAAACCTGACTAAAATGAGAAGAGAAAATACCCAAATTAGTAGAATCAGGAATGCAAAAGGGGATATAACAACAAACACCATGGAAGTCCAGGAAATCATCAGAGACTACTTCAAGAACACACATTCAAATAATTTGAAAATCTTAAAGAAATGGACAGATTTCTAGATACATATGATCATCCAAAACTGAACCAAGAGGAAATTAATCACCTGAATAGATCTGTAACACAAAATGAAATTGAAGCAGCAATCAAGAGTCTCCCCAAAAAGAAAAGTCCAGGACCTGATGGATTCTCTGCAGAATTCTATCAGACCTTTAAAGAAGAACTGATATCAACCCTCCTTAAACTGTTCCATGAAAAAGAAAGGGAAAAAAAACTGCCTAACACATTTTATGAAGCCAGTATTACACTTATCCCAAAACCAGGCAAAGACACCTCCAAAAAGGAGAACTATAGGCCAATCTCCTTAATGAACATTGATGCAAAAATCCTCAATAAAATACTGGCAAACAGAATTCAACAACACATCAAAAAGATCATTCACCATGACCAAGTAGGCTTCATCCCAGGAATGCAGGGGTGGTTCAACATACTAAAATCAATAAACATAATAAACCACATTAACAGAAGTAAAGACAAAAACCACTTGATCATCTCAATAGATGCAGAAAAAGTCTTTGATAAGATTCAACATCATTTCATGATAAAAGCTCTAAGAAAACTAGGAATAGAAGGAAAGTCCCTCAACATTATAAAAGCTATATATGACAAACCTACAGCAAGCATTATACTTAATGCAGAAAAGCTGAAACCATTCCCTCTAAAATCAGGAACTAGACAAGGATGTCCACTATCTCCACTCTATTCAACATACTGGAATTCCTAGCCAGAGCAATTAGGCAAGAAGAAGGAATAAAAGGAATACAAATAGGTAAAGAAACTGTCAAAATATCCCTATTTGCAGATGACATGATCCTATACCTTAAAGACCCAAAAAACTCTACTCCAAAGCTCCTAGACACCATCAATAGCTATAGCAAGGTAGCAGGATATAAAATCAACATAGAAAAATCATTAGCATTTCTATACACTAATAATGAACAAACTGAGAAAGAATATATGAAAACAATTCCATTTACAATAGCCTCAAAAAAAATCAAATACCTAGGTGTAAACCTAACAAAGGATGTGAATGACCTCTACAAGGACAACTATACACTTCTGAAGAAAGAGATTGAGGAAGACTATAGAAAGTGGAGAGATCTCCCATGCTCATGGATTGGTATAATCAACATAGTAAAAATGTCTATACTCCCCAAAGTAATCTACATGTTTAATGCAATTCCCATCAAAATCCCAATGACACTCATTAAAGAGATCGAAAAATCTACTGTGAAATTTATATGGAAACACAAGAGGCCACGAATAGCCAAGGCAATACTCAGTCAAAAGAACAATGCTGGAGGTATCACGATACCCGATTTCCAACTATATTACAAAGCAATAACAATAATAACAGCATTGTACTGGCACAAAAACAGACCTGAAGACCAGTGGAATAGAATAGAGGACCCAGATATGAAGCCACATAACTATAAACCAACTTGTCTTTGACAAAGGCACTAAAAATATACGATGGAGAAAAGACAGCCTCTTCAACAAAAACTGCTGGGAAAACTGGTTCGCAGTCTGCAAATAACTGAAACTAGATCCATGTATATCACCCTATACCAATATTAACTCAAAATGGATCAAGGATTTTAATATCAGACCACAAACTCTAAACTTTGTACAGGAAACAGTAGGAAATACTCTGGAATTACTAGGTATAGGCAAGAACTTTCTCAATGGAACCCCAGCAGCACAGCAACTAAGAGATAGCATAGATAAATGGGACTTCATAAAACTAAAAAGCTTTTGCTCAACAAAAGAAATGGTCTCTAAACTGAAGAGACCACCCACAGAGTGGGAGAAAATATTTGTCAGCTACACACCATCAGACAAAGGACTGATAACCAGAATATATAAGGAATTTAAAAAACTAAATTTTCCCAAAATTAATGAACCAATAAAGAAATGGGCAAGTGAACTAAACAGAACTTTCTCAAAAGAAGAAATTCAAATGGCCAAAAAACACATGAAAAAATGCCCACCATCTCTAGCAATAAAGGAAATGCAAATTAAAACCACACTAAGATTCCACCTCACCCCTGTTAGAATAGCCATCATTTCAACACCACCATCAACAGGTGTTGGCGAGGAAGCAGGGAAAAAGGAACCCTCTTATGCTGCTGGTGGGAATGTAAACTAGTACAACCACTCTGGAAAAAAAATTGGAGGCTACTTAAAAAGCTAAACATTGATCTACCATATGATCCAGCAATTACGCTCTTGGGCATATTCCTAAAATACTGTGACACAGGTTACTCCAGAGGCACCTGCACACCCATGTTTACTGCAGTACTATTCACAATAGCCAAGTTATGGAAACAGCCAAGATGCCCCACTATTGACAAATGGATTAAGAAAATGTGCTATCTATACACAATGGAGTTTTATGCAGCCATGAAGAAGAACGAAATGTTATCATTCACTGGTAAATGGATGGAATTGGAGTGAGGTTAGCCTGGCCCAAAAGACCAAAAATCATATGTTCTCCCTCATATGCGGACATTAGATCAAGGGCAAACACAACAAGGGGATTGGACTTTGATCACATGATAAAGCAAGAGCACACAAGGGAGGTATGAGGATAGGTAAGACACCTACAAAACTAGATAGCATTTGTTGCCCTCAAAGCAGAGAAACTAAAGCAGATACTTTGAAGCAACTGAGGCCAGTGGGAGAAGGGGACCAGGAACTAGAGAAAAGGTTAGTTCGAGAGAATTTAGAAGGTAACACACATGTACAAGAAAGCAATGCAAGTCAACTCCCTGTATAGCTATCCTTATCTCAACTAGCAAAAACCCTTCGTCCTTCCTATTATTGCTTATACTCTCTCTTCAACAAAATTAGAGATAAGGGCAAAATAGTTTCTGCCTGGTAGTGAGGGGGTAGGGGGGGAGTGAAGGGGGATTGGGGGTAAGGGAGGGTGTGGGGGAAGTGGGGGAGAAATGACCCAAATATTGTATGCACATATGAATAAAATAAAAATTTTTTAAAAATGAAGGACAGGAAGGAAAAACAAGACCCGTCCAGGGGTTGGTACTAGTGGGTGGGGGTAGGACATAAGTAAAGGGTGAAGGGGGGCAAATGTGGTAGAATTACTACTATGTATTCAAGTATGAAAATGGAACAATGAGACATTTGAAACTGTCTGAAGAAAGGGGAGAGGGGAGATAATGGAGAAAGATGGAGGGGATGATTCTAACTAAGATGAATTATAAGCATTTTTGTAAATGTCACACAGTACCTCTGGTATAACCACAATATGGTAATAAATTAAAAATAAATAAAATAAAATGAAAAAATGATGCAGAATTGTAAGTATGAAAAATGCCATGATACATAATGTTAAAAATTTAAAGGTTAATATATATATGTGTATATACATATATATATATATATGTATATAGGTTGATATATATATGTATATACATATATATAATAATGTATGCTAAGAGCGTGTGTTTTGTGTGTCACCCCCTTCTTATGGGAAGTGATAGAAGCTCACCATCAGACAGAAGGACCCCAGAGGTGTCCAGAGAACCCTGAACTTCTACTTGCACACCTGAACTAGTAAGAGTGACCCCTCCATTCTAAGGATAGTCTCTACTGAAGTATATTCTCAATTTTAGGGTCTCTTCTACTTGTTATCACTGTCTTCTATTTTAATGAGATGTTTATGTTTTCCAAACTTAATAGTTTAAGAACATTTCAAAGTTCATTAGACAGAGGGGAAAAACAAGATGAATCTGAAAATGTAGAGAACCTCCTGTTGTTTAGTGGAAAAGTACTGAGGTTAAAAAATTAAACTTAACAAACAAATCTGTCCACCAATATTTCCATGACTGAATGTTCTCCCACACTCTGGACAGTATCATTGCATCAGAAATCCAGAGCTGCTAATAGAATTGAAGGCCTCTTTGTGATTCTATCAAGTTGAGGGTCAGCTGTACCAAGCAGGGGACCACTTAGCTGCCAGGGACCATGGCAGTAGGTGGAGCTTCTGCAAAGACCTGGAAGGGAGCTGGGCAGAGTTTCCTAAGGGTCTCCATTGGCCCCGAAGATGCTACACTCCAATACCAGTCAAATTTATGCATTTTTCTACATGTCTTCATCTTAATGTGGATATTTGGATTACCTCCTACATTTGACATTATATTTAAGAAACTGTAAAACCAAAAAGAGGTGCAGATCTTAAACATGTAGCTTGTAGTTCCTACCTTAACTTCATTGGGGTGCATAGGTTTGTTTTTTTTTTAAGAGACCTTTTAGTTACATCCTCCACTTAATAATTTCATGTTATTATTAAAGAAAAAAGTCTACTATGACTTTTAAAGATCTTTGTGGCAAAAGCAAGTCTTCAAGATTGGCAATAGAATCAAATCTTGAAGGCATGGTTTTTGACTTGCTCTGATGTCTGGGACAAATCACTTGACCTTTGTGTATTTATACACACCTGTCATATGGGGTAAATCATTGTACCCATTCTGTGATAAGGCTGATAATTATACATACACAGTTAGAAGACCATCTGACACACAGGAAGCACTTAGCAGATTTTAGCTATTAGCTTTTGGAAATATTTCACCATGGAAGGGACCACTTCATCAATGGATGATTCAACAGGGTGAATCATACAATTACAGCATTTTGGAAGTGACTTAGTTAATATTTTATGTGAGAAAAAGAAAATCTTGTGTGTGTGTGTGTGTGTGTGTGTGTGTGTGTATGTAGAAAAATGTCTGAAAGTTTCCACAGCAAATAATAAATCATACTAACTTTTTGGGTTGGAATAAATGTTGGAAGAAAAAGGGAAAATTGTTGTTTCTAAATCACTTGAGTTTTTGCAGTGATGCTTTTAACATACTGCTGGTGTGATTCGTAGATGTTTTGGAGATTTCCTGAGGTGTCTGACTGTTACGTTGGAACACTGGATATCTCATTCCATCTTTGGATCTACCCCCATTGAGTCCCAAGGCCATTCTGAAGGAAAGAAATGGTAGAACAGGAGCAAGCAAGAGAAAGGGGACAGGAGAACAGGAACAACACTCAATGACATGAGGAAGAAGAATGAGGAAAAATCCTGGACAAGATGAAAAGGATTCCCCAGGTGAAGGATGGAGGGAGAATTATGAGCCATCAAAATCTACTGTTCACAAGAAGGAACTTTACAGTTTTAAGGAGGATGTCTGCAGGAGGAAGGGCTTGGCCAGGAGACTGGCACAAACTCACAGAAGTAAGAACAGAAAGGTTTGAGTCCAGAGCCACAGGTCCCCAGGCCAGGTGCTTTGCAGCAGCATGACAAACCAAGAAATCCAAGAATGGAAGGTCAACTGAAAACATGGGCAAATCTGGAAACCTTAATATTGGAATAATAGTATGGAAATAAAGCAGGTTGCAGAATGCCAGAGAAACAATGACGCAAATATCTAAATGTTCAAGTCAATGCTATATATTGTCTATGGAGACCTATATGCAAGAAAAGAATTAAACAATGGACTGGATACATGCCAATCCTGATGCTGACATTTAAAAAGTTATAGTGTATTTAAAAAGTTTGCTAGGCACAGAGGCATGTGTTGTCATCCCAAACTATACAGTCTCTGGCAACCACCATTTTCCTCTCAAATTTTGTGTGGCCAAACTTTCAAAATTCCAGATACTAGTGAATCCTGTGGTACTTTTCTATCTGTGACTAGCTTGCATCACTCATAAACTCTAACTCTATCCACATTGTCACAAGTGACAGAATCTCATCTTTTTAAGAACTACTATTCCATTATGTATTTATTTAATACCACATTTTCATTATCCACTTTTGACGGACAGTTCTGTTGTTCCTATTTCTTGGCTCTTGTGAATAGTGCTGCAATGAACACGGGAGTGCAGATGTCTCTTTGACATGCTGATTTCGTTTCCTTTGGATGTACCCAGTGGTGGCATTGCTGAATCATGCGTAGTTCTATTTTTAGTTTTGAGGAACCTCCATAATGGTTGAACTAATTTACAATCCCCACAATAATGTGCAAGCATTCTTTTTCCTCCACAACCTGGCCAGCATTTTATATCTTTAGTTTTCTTGATATTGGTCATTCTTGCCATTTTTATCATGAAGGGATGATAACTTAACCAATACCTTTTCTGCATCTACTTAGATGGTTTTTGTCTTGCATTCTATTGATGTGGAATATCAAGTTTATCAGTTGCATACATTGAATTATCCTCACATCTGTGGGATAAAACCCACTTGACTGTGGAGAAAAGTCTTTTAACGTCTTGGTGGATTCATTTTTTGGTGTTCTGTGGGGATATTTTGTAGGTGTTCATCAAGGATATTGACCTGTAGCTTTCTCTTTTTGTGATGTCACTATCTGGATTTGGTAGCAGGATGATAGTGGCCTTGAAGAATTCCTTCCTGACCTTTTTTTTTTTTTAAATAGTGTATGTATAACTGGTACTAGTTCTTCTTTAATGTCTGGTAGACTCAACAGTAAAGCTCTCTCTGGTCCTGGCTTCTCATAGATGAGAGGATACTTACTACTGACACAATCTCATTACCTGCTCTTAATTTGCTTGGGGTTTCTCTTTCTCCATGAGTCAGTCTTTGCATATTTCTAGGAATTGTTCCATATCTTGTGTGTCACCAAGTTTGTTCATAATAATCTCTAATGATCTTTTGTATTTCTGCTGTCAGCTGTAAATCCTTCCTTTTCATCTCAGATTTTAATTATTTCAGTCTTCTTTCTCTTTTTCTTAGTTAAACTAACTAATGTTTGGCATATTTATGTTGTTTATCTTTTTAAAAGAATCAATTCTTATTTCTTTAATATCTTGTATTATTTTTGTTTTAGCCTTTATTTATTTCTTCTCTGATCTTCATGATTTCTTTCCTTCTCCTAATTATTTGTTTGGTTTGTTCTTATTTTTCTATTTCCTTGTGATATAACATTAGGTTGTTTATTGGAGATTTTTCTAGTTTCTGTTCTGTTTTTTATTTGGCAGTACTAGGCTTTACACTTATGGCTTCACACTTGCTAGGCAGGTGTTCTACTGCTTGAGCCATGACTCCAGTCCTTTTTTCTCTGATTGTTTTTGAGATAGGGTCTCACTTCTTACCTGGGCTGGCGTGAATCTCCATCTTCCTATTTAGACTCCGCACAGTAGCTGGGTGACAGGAATGTGCCATCACACCCAGCTATTGGTTGAGATCTGGTTTCACAAACATTTTGCCCTGGTTGTCCTCAAACTGCAATCTTTGCTTCCCAAGTAGGCAAAGGCATGAGACACCAGCATCAGGCTCTTTCTACATTTTGATGTGGAGATGATTTGCTACAAACTTCTGTTAGTATTGCTTTTGTTGAATACCATAGGTTTTAAGTATGTTGGGTTTCCACTTTCATTTATTTCAAGAATTTTCAAAATTATCCTTCTTGATTTCTTCCACAGTCAGTTGCCTAATTTCCACGTGTGTTTCCAAAGATTATTATTGATATCTACTTTTATTGCATTGTGATCAGAAAAGGTACTCAGCATGATTGCAATATTTGAAATTTGTTGAGACTTGTTTTATGGTCTGTAATATGGCCATTTCAGAAAGAGATTCCATGTGCTGAGAGAGAAGCATATGTCTCTACCAGTCCTTGGCTGCCATGTTCCATGAATGTCTGTAGGTCACTTGATTCAGGGCACACTTTACTCTGATGTTTCTTCACTGATTTTCTGCCTGGATGATCTGCTATTTGGTGCAAGCAAGGTGTATTATTTTATTTGGGCCTTTATCTCCCTGTAGGCCTATTGCTATGTGTTCACATACCTGAGTGCTCCAAGTTGTGTACATGCATTTGTAATGTCACATGCTGTTCTGAACTGACTCGCTTACGTCACATAGTGTCCCTTCATGACTCTTTTTTATTGCTTTGACTTAGTTGAGCATGGCCACTCCTGTCTTTCATGCGCCTTGTCAATGGAATATCCATCCCTTTACTTCACATCTGTGTACGCTAGGAGTTTAAACAACATGTACTTGGGTCTTGTATCTTATCCTTTTAGTTACTCTGTGTCTTCTCAGTGGGGAATTTAAGTCATTTTTATTCAAGGTAATTATTGGTAGGTGATGTTTTGTGATAACCATTTTGATAGTTCTTTCTTTTTATTGTAGGTTCTTTCCTTCCTTACATTTTTCTTTCTGTCTTTCCTTTCCCCTTCCTTCCTTCCTTTCTCCCTTTCTCTCTGTTTTCCTCCATCCCTCCCCGCTTCCTTCCTTTCCCATTCTCTCTCTCTTTCTCTCTTTGTCTCTCTCTCTCTCTCCCTCTGCCCCCACCCCTACTTTCTCCTTCTCTTTTAGTCTTCCTTTGGGGCTAACTGATTCACTCTAGTAGTGTATTTAAATTTCTTGCTTTTCTTTTGGTTTGTCTATTACAGATTTTGCCTTTGTGGTTACCATGAGGCTTACAAAAAGAATCTTTTGATTGTAACAAGATGCTTAGAAATGGTAGGAATTGAACATGATCATAAAGATAAGAACAGAAAGCAAAGAACAGAACATGTCCTCCTAAGAACACTGTCCAGTCATGCTCACTCCTCTCTACATTTTGAGGGCTGGTTATCACATTTCACATCTTCCTGGATTGACGAGCTCTTCACATGTTAGTACAGTTATTATTTTTAATTATTTTTTTTTAGATGAGAATGGTTTACCCACCATGTTGATCATATCAAAGCATTCTGAATTTGTTTATATAATGACTTTGCTGGTGAGTTTCTTCCTTCTCACTTTTTCTTCTTACTCATTAATTCTCTTTCTTTTAGTTGGAAGAACTGACTTTGGTATTTCCTATAGAGCAGTTCTGATGGAGATATAGTCTGTCAGCTTTTCTTTGCTTGGGAGAATCTATTGCTCCTTCATTTCTAAAGGATAACTATACTGGGCACAATTTTCTCATTTGACAGTAATTTATTTGTTTGTTTTCCTTCAGTTCTGTGAAAATCCCATGCCACTCTCTCCTGGCTTACAAGATTTCCAGAGATATCTGCTGTCAGAGAAATTGAGACAGCTGATATGTTAGTTGTTTCTTTTCTGTTGGAGCTTTAAAATTATTTGAGAACTTGATTATAGGATATATTAAGGTAGACACGGTTGAGATAGATCAGAATAGCAATGTTTGATCTACTTACCTATACCTGAATTATTTCAGTCATTCCCTGGGGTTGGGAAGTTTTTGTTTTGTTTGTTTTGTTTTATTCCTTCTTTGAGTAAAGATGTCTTTCTTGAACTACTATAACCCAACTATTTGCTTTTTTAATACTATAATAAAGCTTCTGTAATTTTTCTTTATTCCTCTTTCTTTTTTCTCCCCCAGCTGGGTATTTTCAAGTAACCTGTTTTGGGGCTCACTGATTCTTTCTTCTTTTTCATCTGTCTTTTTTCTTTTCTTTTCATAGAATTGGAATTTGAACTCAGAGCTTCACACTTGCAAAGCAGGTGTTATACCACTTGAGCCACAACTGTAGTCCATTTTACTCTGGTTATTTTAGAGATGGGGTCTTGGGAACTATTTGCCCGGACGGCCTTCAGCTGTGATCTTCCCAATCTCAGCCTCTCAAGTAGCTGGGATTACAGGTATGAGCCACCAACACCTAGTTCCTTTTGCTTTTAGATAACTTTCTAACCAGTATTTCATACTTCCTTTTCCTGGACTGGCCTTAAGTCAAAATCTTCCCAGCTCCACATCCCAAGTAGCTAAGATCACAGGCATACACCACAAAGCTCGGCCCTGAGCACCTAATTTAACTATTAGGTGAGGTCATGGTTTCCTGAATTCTCTTGATGTTTATTGCTGCATGATATTATTAGGGCATTGAAGGATTAGGTGTTTATTCCGGTCTTCTATTCTGGCTTTGTTTGTGCCTGGTTCTCCAGAAATCTACATGGGCTGCTTTTCTCTGAGTGCATAGTCACTTCCTCCCTTTCAGCACTGAATGGCACCCAGGTCTAAATTTTCTGGAAGACTGCCATTGGTGTGTTGTCACTGTTTTAGTACTAGAAAGAGATCTAAGCCCAGGTTTATCCCTAGGCACTGTTGGCATATGGTTTAGAAAGAATTAGGAAGGGCCTCCAAAGAAGATTCTGTCTCTACAAGCTTCTGTAGATTCCTCATGCACAGTTACCAGCCTATGGCAGATACTGCAGGATTCTCTGGCTCAGGTTAGAGTCACTGTAGATGGGGCAGTCCCAGGCTTTTATATCACACTTGTGGCCACCTGTGCCTCCAAGTTGAGTCATACCCCTTGCCTATAGTCCTCCAAGACCATCACAACCCTGAGGTAGTACCAAAGTCCACACTTTTACGGGCTGTCTATTGCTAAGATGAACTCACGGTCCAAGACTTCTGCAACCAGCCACCAGTGATGTTAGCTAGACTATAAATCCAGTAGAGTGTGGCCACATGTCTTCCCTTAGAACTAGTGATATTCTAGAGGTTTCATCTGCAAACAGGCCCTGAGACAAGGGCAGGTGATCCGCTTTGTATCAGCACTGAGTTCCAGGGCAAAGTATTATGATTACTATCCTGCCCTACTCCCAGAAAATAAGATCTTGGACCACACCATTCTGGAGGAGTGGTGGTAAAGGCATCCCTTTGGCCACCTTACTTATTGTCAAGCTAGGTTATTTGAATCTCACAGAGGCAAGAATC
This sequence comes from Castor canadensis, assembly GCF_047511655.1. Taxonomy (NCBI): domain Eukaryota; kingdom Metazoa; phylum Chordata; class Mammalia; order Rodentia; family Castoridae; genus Castor; species Castor canadensis. Next base: position 52,093,477 of record NC_133401.1, on the reverse strand, counting down.
TACAGTCACAGAAATGCCTAACCCATGTCATAGCTGGCAGTGATACAGGTCCACTTGAGTCTGTCTCAGTGGGACATAGATCTTTGGCTAGTTCTAGACCTCCATCTGGCATCATTGGCTTGGCAATAGCTTTGCTACCCTAGGGTAAAAAGAAAGTTCGTGGTCTCTTGTGTACCAATGCTGATGCTAACACTGAGATGGGCCTGATACCTGGTTTTAAGTTAAGGTCTGAATGTAATTCATTCTCCCTCTCCTGTCCATGCTGAGCTACATGGTATTGGAGAGGGTGAGTGGACAGTTCCTTCCTGCCTGCCTTCCTTGGTATGACTTTTAAATTACGCCTCTCCCCTAATGTCCTTAGCTCTTGTAGAAGTAGTTGGTGTTTGCTTAGCTGTTCAACTTAGAGTGTCTTTTGGGAGAAGATCACCAGAAGCTCTTACTCAGCCACTATCTTGCTCTGACCAAATGATTTAAATGTTAGTGCAACATTAGTTTCATAGACGTGATTTTGGAACCTGGCTCTAAAAGTTAATGAAGTCACTGAAATCCTGCTATAATTTTCAGACTTTACGATTCTGAGAACAATTATAATTTTATAAGGGGACAATCAGAACAAATTCCCTAGAATTAAATGTAAAGATGGAAACCTTCTACAATTCAAGCTTGCATGTATTGACTTGTATCATTTTTAGTGATTTATCTTGTAAAGGAGGTTGTTTTTATTAACTTCATTAAATATGTGCTCTATCCCTCTTCTAATAGCCAGAGAAGTGAAACTTGCAAACGAGAATACATGGCAAGGATAGGTAATGTCTTAAACTACTGTAAATATTGTGTTGTGACTCTATTTTATCTGAGTGGCATAGTGTATATTTGGTTAGCTTTGCTTAACATGTTATCCACTCTCTAGACTTTTTTTTTTTTTTTTTGGTGATACTTAGGTTTGAACTCAGGGCCTCATGATTGCTAGGCAGGCACTCTACTGCTTGAGCCATTCTAGCAGCTGTTATCCTCTAGATCTGAGTCTGCTACTTGATTACTTTGCTTAAATATCAGACTTAATTTAAGAAGTAAATGGGCATCCCAATGAAGAAATGGGCACATGAATTAAACAGGAAATTATCAAAGGAAGAGGTACAAATGGCCAGTAAATACATGAAGAAATATTCATCTTTCCTGGTTATAAAAGATGCAAATCAAAACAACACTTAGATGTCATCTCACCCCAGTTAGAATGGCCATAATCAAGGGTAATAACAACAACAGACGCTGGTGAGGACGTGACCAAACAGAAACACTTATATACTGCTGGTGGGAATGCAAATTAGAATAACCACTATGGAAACCAGTATGAAGATTCCTCAAAAAGCTAAAACTAGAACTGCCATATGATCCAGCGATACTGCTCCTGGGCATCTAACCAAAGGAACTAAGACAGGTTACAGCAGAGACACCTGTACACTGATGTTCATCATCACAACACTATTCACAATAGCCAAGCTATGGAAACAATCCAGGTGACCTACAACTGCTAAATGGATCGAGAAAATATAGTTTGTATGCACAATGGAATTTTACTCAGCCACAAGGAATAATGACAAGTAGTTTGAAGGTAAACGGATACTATTGGAAGACATCATGTTAAGTGAAGTAAGCCAGGCTCAGAAACACAAAGATTGTATGTTTTCTCTCCTACATGGAAGATAGATCCAAAACATAAACATACACAAAAACAAGCATGCTCATATATAAACCCATATGTAGAATGTGGTTGTAGCAGTGGAACTACTCTATGGAGCTTGGGGAAAGAGAGATAGGAAAAGAGAGTGATAGAGCATCAGTAATATTGCATAGCAAAGATGTGAAGGTAGAGGATACAAGAATATGTATTGAAAGATGTTGAAAAATGGGGGATGGAAGGTGAAAGGGTAAGGGAGAGTAATGGAAGAGGTTGAATGGACCAATGTAAAGCACACCCACAATGAGGATACAGTAAGACACACACCTTTGAACATCAACTTAAATATTAATAATGAAAGACAGGACTGTAAAATAGGCACAGTGTGTGTGTGTGGGGGGGTACTTATGGGAGGGGAAAGGTGAATGAAGAAGATTAAGGTGAGAGTATATGGTTGATGAACTTCATATACCTATATGAAAAAGAGCTAAGAATCCTCTTGCAATTGCTTTAAGTGGGGTGGGGAAGGAGTTGAGAGCAGGAGACAATGGGGGTGATCTAACCAATGTACAGTGGAAGTCTAATCGGAATTATCACTAAGAATCTTCCCCTGTATAACAAATACATCCTAATAAAAATGTATTTAAAAAAGATATAAATGGGGACATCAAAATATCTTATAGTTAAAATTTTATTTTCAGCGGATAGTACTTTTGATTCTTAAACATCCAATATTATACATATTAGTGTTGCAGGAGTTTGCTAGCTGAGATACAGGACATTGAGGCAGTTTAGCAGGAAGCAACATTTTATTGTACCAGCACAGACCGAGCAGACTTATGTCCAAAGGCTGAGCCCTGAGAACAAAGAGGTCTGAACTTATATACCCTTGCAAGCAGGTTACAGAGGCAATAAAGTTAAAAAACAAGGTTTAACCCATATTTGGTTACATGCAATTCTATAGGCTACTTCAGCCTAGTGCTAAGTGCCCTTCTTGACCTTCTTCACCTTTGAATTCTTTAGGTTTTATCTCTCTGCTATGCCATCCCTTTCCCTCTGCTACCTTATCAGAGCTCAGGCCTTGTTTGTTTTCTTCTGATCCTCCTCCCTGCTACATTATTTGTACTACAGAAATTAATCATAGTTGACCAAGAAAAATATCTTGGATATGCAAAAACTGGAAACTCACTCTGCATTTCTGAGGAAGCTCCTGCCAGTAGTTACTGAGCACAGAATAAAGAATCCTATGGTACACTGAAAACAGACAACTGAAGACTAAGGGGAAGCCATGATGCTGAGAAAGGGAGGAGTGTTAGACTCTCAGACATGCCAAGAGGTGAAGGCATGGCACACTGTACTCACTATTCATCACATCTCTCTCCCTGCTGAGTTAGTGTGCTTGAGACTTTCACTGTGACTTTGAACTGATTTCCTGTGCTCAGAGATAAGGAGAGACTAAACCAATGCCCAACCAGATGTTCACACAAAGTGATCCGTGGATGAGATAACATAGCAATTGGAGTTGTAATACTGAAGTCCTCTAACACTGAGTGACTACATCTCTCCAAGTCTTCCCCACTTTCTCTTTTCTTTTTTCTCTCCTCTCTAAATCCAGGTAATGTTGGATTGTCAAGGAAGCAGGCTGTAGTGTGGTTCTATGGATTACCGGGACAGTGGCATCAGGGAGTCATTCCCATTCTCTCATAGACAGAATATACAACTTCAAAGGAAGTTGTATATAAAAAACTTAGGAAGCCCTGAGCAGATGTGGTGAATACAAAATACCTTACTCCAGTGGTGTTGAAATTTTGTTGCACATTCTAAGCATCATTGGGGTATCCTAAACAGTATTGAAGCCAAGCTCCCATTCCAGAAATCTGACTTCGTTGGTAGAAGCTGTTGACTGGGTTCAAGCACTTTGAAAATCTCCCCAGGTAAGTGGGATGTGCAGCAACGTTTTGGAAGCATTGCTTTATTCTGTCTTCATAGGAATCGAAGACCTCTATAGAGACTTTGTGGGTGTATTTCAGTGCTGTAGTGAACACACTAGCTTGGTGTTCAGTTAGATGTTAACTTTATATAGACTCAGTGTGGCTTCTCAATAGATATTTGCAATTTTGTAAGAGTTTACTACTTTTTAGGAGTGGGAAATTACAATAATTTTTGGAACCCCCCCCAGCATCTGAGCTCGTACATATTATCTCAGAAACAGGAAAAAAGGCATTCAAATTATCCCTGTTTACAGAGTAAATGATTCTATGTGTAGACAACTTGAAATTTCCATTCTTAGATCCATTTTGTGCTTTTTTTTCCATTCTCCATGATTTTTTGCTTTAAAAGTTCAGATATTCATGGGAATGATGAATCAATTACCTTGATCTCTATTTGTAAATCAAAATGAACAAAATTTTATAAGAATTAAAGTTAATTTAGATATATTTAGCAGAGCAGGGATATAACAAGCGCTAACTAGCGTCTCCTACTCAGAGGCCAGAAAAACAGCAATTACACCAACTTTACAATTTAAAACTCTTTTCACTTGTTACTGGCCTTGTTCAAGTGATTTAAAGTGCGAACAACTGCCATCTTTCTGAGCAAAACTTCCAACCAAGTAAGAGGAATGCCTTCAGTTCTATCACCAGCACCACACACAAAAAATGTTTTAATATGCTTTTAAAAAACTCTTTCATTATGAAGTAGAGAAAGTGCATAAAACAAAGTTGCAGTTCAATGAATTTTCACAAAGAAAACATGGATGTTGACAACGCCTAAGTGAAAGCAGAGTGTTGTCACACTAGAAACCCTCCTGCCTCAATTCTCCTCTTTCCCTTCCCACAAAGAGCCATCATCCTGAATTCTACCACTCTAGTTTAGTTGTGCCTGTTTTTGAACTATGTACAGATAGAATCATCTAGTATGTTGTGTCTAGAACCTTTAACTCGACATCATGTGCATGGTTCACATCTATCCTTATGCTTAGTTTGGTTATGAATTGGGTTAACTGTGACCTTTCTAACTCATTTATTAATTCCCTAGTCTTTTGTCATTCTCCATCCCACCAAATTCCACAATGACTGAAATGCATCAAGGGCTCTTTTGTCTTTCCAGAGGAGCAGCAGGGCCGGTGGAGAGCAGAATTCTGTGAGTACTTCCCAGTGGAGCTTCTCCTTCTGGCACCTCTACACAGAGGGCTCCTTTGTACTTCCCAGTGGAGCTTCTCCTTCTGGCACCTCTACACAGAGGGCTCCTTTGCTACCTGCTCCATCATTACCTGACATGTAGGTGTGTGCCCTGGTGAAGCAAAGACTTGTTACCTTACTATCATTTTGTGCTCACTAAACAAGAAGGTAAAATGCTTTTCCTTCACTTTGAGGAAGCAACATGAAGGACAACTTTCACGTCTCTCTAGGTAGAAAGAAATTTTTTAAGCCATTGGGGTATTCAGATAATAAGTACTCTGGGTGCATGGAACATATTCTCATAATCACGTGGTTTTTCTGATGAAATACAGAATAGAGATGTATACACATAACAGAGAATTGTTGAATCTTCTGACTGTCATGATTGATATTTTTCATTACTATGAACAGGAATTAAGAAAATACACACAGATCCTCTACGGTTATGACAGCTAACTCATTTAAAGTTTTATTTTAATGTAATTTGTAATATAAAATTGTGTGATTGAGATCTCTGTTGCTTACAATTCTTGCCCTTGGCTATTTCCTGCTTCAGTTTCATTTTCCCTGCAGCTTCCTGTGCCGGGTGCTCCTCCCATTTCCTCTGTGCAAGGCCAAGTTTAAGTGACATGTCTTGCAGAAGGCATCCCTGAACTAGAGTTTGGGAAGATGACTTTGTTTATGCTCTCATAACATCCGCATCTACATCCATGTTAACTTTTAATATGCTGCACTGAAATCTTCTACATATTTACCAAGAACCTTTTGTTTGACATCCTGTGCACAGTTCTCTCACTAAACTTAAACTGATCAAGATCACTTACCTTCCTCTATAATTTGTTCACCCCAGCACAATTCCAGTCAAAGAGCAGACCCTTGATAACTATTTGTTGTATTAAGTTAGCTATTCCACTGAATGTGACCAAATATTAAAACCATAATCTAGAACAGAAGATCTCCAAGTGTGATCCCAGACCAAACCCATTGCCTCATTTGGGAACTTGTTAGGATGAGAATTTTCCCATGCCTTTCCAGATGTACTGAATCAGAAACTTCAGGGTGGGTCCCAGCAATCTGTGCCTTAATCAACCCTCCATTTGATTCTGATATATGTTAAATTTCAAAACCATTGTTTGGACAGAGTCTAAAAGCATTTTAACACGCCTTCTAATGCTGAAATTCCATGTCAAAAAAATCTTGCAATGTTCATTTCCAAAATACTCTAATTTTTATATATTTAAGTTCGAGTCCATGTTAAGATGAATACCACATCAAAAATTGTTTTATTTTCTTGCTTTGGTAGCATAATTAGAACACCGATGATTCTTCATACACCTTTGCTGTAATACAGGGATAAGATGTTGATGAACATTTCAGAGCCAGATTCAAGGATCCCCAGTGGCCCTACATCTCTCCACACAGCTCCACCTCTCAGACTCCAAAGTGGTATAATTTTAAAGCCGTAAGACTCAGCTGAGAAGCTACTTTCTAACTCTCCATAAGAACTTGACACTGACCAGATTCTCAGTTTTACATTTCATGTTTATTCCTTGAAAAGGCAACTCCTGTGAATGTTGGTTTTGTTGCTTGTCTGACATAATTGTTTTCCTGTGATAGAAAAAAAATTCAATTTAGTGCCAACCATTAATCATATCCTGGGGCATTTGTACCTGAACATGAAAGGCATATATCTTAAGAGAATTCATCATTATTACAATTAAACAGACAGAAAGCAATGATGTTAACAACATCAAGGACTTTTGGGCCATAAATTTTGAGATTAAGGTTATTTTATATAACGCTTCCAAAAGGACATGTTTCTCAAGCACTCCAGCTAATGAACAATTCTCCTGAAATACTATACTGCATGGGTTTCATAGCATCTGATCTCTTGTTTCCTTGGCATATTATTCAGGGTGCCTAGGGAAATGTCAACAATGAAAATAGTACTTCATTATTCTGCATTTCTTCCTCCCCTTACCATTAAAAAGAATGAAGAAGTACACATATGGCATTTATTATTGTTATTATCAACTAATATTTTATTTTAATCTCAATATCAAATTGTTCTTTTATTTCCTCTGCTTGTTGCTAAGAGGAACTTAAAAAATAAACTATAAATATAAAATTTTATCATGCATTATTTCTAAGATTATGTGTTGAAATAAAGCATGCTGCCTTTTGCTGTCTCTTATATTGTGATGGGTATATCTTTTAGTTTAACTTAACTAGCATTCATGAAACAATTTTATATGTGCAGGCACTCTGAGGATACCAGAAATATTAAGACAGTAAGACCTAGCTCTTGCTGCCCAGGATCTTGTAGTCTGTGACCTAGGAAGATTATAAATAAACATAGCACACAAGCCAGGGAATGTTATATCCAGATATTTAATTAGCATACACTTAGCCTGTAACTCATTTTAAGTAAAATTGATCAATGATATGAATACAGAGAATCCTCTCCTTGTTATAACTGCCCTGATCTTATGAGCTGTAGAGAAACAAGGAGTCTTCTGGGGTGATTTCCTCATAGTGGTCGTTCTTAGCACTCACTGTGTTGGTTTCTAGGGCTGCAATACTGAGGTACCACAGACCTGTGGTATAACCCATGAACTTATTTTCTTATAATCCAAGAGACTTCTGGTGAGAGATGGAGGTATTGGTGGGATTTGTTCCTTCTGAGGCTTCTCTCCTTGTCTTGTAAATGGCCATTTCTCCCTCTCCTAACTTGATCTTCATCTGCATATATCTGAGCCTAATCCCTTCTTCTTAATGGGAGTGCCATCATAATGAATTAGTGCCTAATGCATTCATTTTAGCTTAATTATCTTTGTAAAGACCTAATTTCTAAATACAGTTATATCCTGAAGTACTGGAGGTTATGACTTCAGTTCAGGGTGAAGGGGACAATTCAGCCCATATCCCATATATAATTTTATCATCTAGCTATAAAATTTTCTATTCCAATATGCCAGTCTCTCATCACACACTCCTACTTCTTTAGTTCTGTCATTAACCTCTTGAAGATCTCCAGTGGAGGACATCTTGTTCTCTTGAACTATCCTTTCCGCATGACTTACTACTTACTTCCCATCCACCCAATTCTCAATGAAGACCTCAGCCACTGTAATGCCAATAGTTTTACCTTCAGGCTTCAAATCTACCATCTACCTATGAAACATCTGTTGAGCCACAAGTTGGCTTGAAGATGTCACCAAATATGAAGTTGGTGCCACTATGAATTTATGGTTTACAACCTCAGTTGAATTGGATCACATTGCTAGTTGGCAATCTATTTATCAGGCCACTTATCTGTTCCCTGTTACAACCCTCCAGAAACACCCCAAAACCTTTCTATCTCATCAGGCAACTCTTCCTTTCCAAGTGGAAAATGAGCCCTTTGTTCAATTTCTTATCTGTCTTTCTTTATGTGCTTATTTCATTGTTAGCAGACATTTATATACATTTTCTGCTATCTCTTCTAAATACCTTCCCTTAAAACAAATGATTTTATTTCCCCTTGTTCTTTTTTATTCTTAGGATCTTTATCAATTAAGGGCTTCTTTAGCTTCCTCTCTTCTACTAGTTTCTTTTCTTAACAGTCTAAAAAGATACCCAAGTAGTACACATCAGCAAACAAGCACAAAACTCCTCATTTTTCATCATCATTATCTACTTTTTTATATCCAAATTTTTTATTAAGGCAGTCCTTAATTCTTTTACTTCTCCTCACTTTTCATTTTCCAGTGACGTTACTCTGATTTCTGCCCTTACCATTCCACTGAACTTGATCTTTTAAAAATTACTATTGATAACTTAGATGCTAAACACCATGGACATTTTTATCGTTCCTTGACTTAAAGGTCTTTCCTAAACTTCTCTGCCAAGCTCCTAGTTCAAGTTTTCAAGTGTCAGCTAAGGACCAGACTTCTCTTACTTCTTTTCCTAAATTAATTCTCAATCTGTCTCCCCAAAACCCTATGCATATTTATGTCATTGTACTGTGCATTTTTCAACTTTGTAACCCCTCTGCTTGGAGCTTGAAATAATGCTTGGCAAAGAGTCAGAGTTAAATGAATCCTGGGTAAATATGTGAAAATGCTCCCAAATTTTTACTTTAAGTAAACTAGATTTAAGCCTCTAAGTCTGTGTGTGCATGCAAATGAGTGCATAAATATATTCACACATAATACTATACATTTTATATGAAGTTATAATTATACTACAAAATGTTATTGCATTATATGAGTATGTAATTGTTTTTACCATTCTTAATATTGAGAAGACTACAGATAATATCATGTCTCAAATGTTCCAACAAAAAAGAAACAAATGATCATTTTAGATTTATTTGTAATTTAGCTCCATGCTAAAACTGAACAAAGGAATTTGTTAAACAGTTACATGTATCCGCCTTGGTATATAGCTGAAAGCAGTGTCCCCATGGGAAGAAGTGGCAGTGAAGGGTGGCAGAGGTGGCAGAGACCGGTGCATTGGACAGTACCGTTATGAACATGAGTGTAACTAAGCAAGGAAAGACTGTGAATATTAGGTTATTTATCACAAAATCAATCCTTATGATTGCTTTTCTTAATACAGTGTTCCATAGCGCAACACAATATGCAAAATGAAGGCTTAATTTCAAACAATGTCTGCAGGACTTTCGGGAATAATTTAACAGATAGACATAATTAATGTGATAGCTGTTGGATAAGGTAAACTTGGATATAGCAGGTGATATAGGGGAAAGGCATTAACCCATTTATGTTCCAAGTGGGGCTTAGAGAAATGAATCCTTAGCAGCGGAAAGTGAAAAAGAGAACCTAACCATGACTAAATAGGTATAAACATGAATAAATCCAACCAGCTATCATCTCAGTGAAAATATTTCTTTTAGTGTTATAAAGAGCCAAGACATTTAAAGTTCAGTCATTCTTTGCTGTGTATATTATTAAGGTTTTTTTCTATTTCTTAGTACTATCTTTAATTTGTCATAAAACCTGAATTTTCTAATTTTATTAAAATTATTTGGCATTTACCTAATGTACGTAGAAAATGTAAACATATTTTAAATTGAAATGTAATTGAATAGGCTTTAAAGAGAAACCCAAGGTGCACACAGGAGCACAATCTCACGATTATTCAAAAGATCTTAGTGGGATGGAAGATCGGGGGAGGTGGGGTTGGGATAATAACACAGTCTTCTGGAAGACAGAGGGACAGAGTCATGAAATTGTGGAAAGACGGGGTTCTCAGTTAATCAAGTTTCACAATGAGTGCCTAATGGTTTTTCACTGGTGGCATTAGCACATTAGCACATTTTAATTATTTGTATTAAATGCTGCTGCTTCCCTAGATTACACCCTACATTAACCTGGTGCCAGGGTGGCAGGCTTCATGTTTTTTGCTTATTTATGACTGGGAGTTGGAGAAATTTGTGAGTTACCTGTGTTTGCTCAATTTGTCTTTTCTGAGCTACTTTCTCTTCTAAATTGTGCATACTAAATGCAGTTCTCGATTAGTGAGACTCTTCCTTATGTACAAAGAACTGAACTCTACATAAAACAAAAGCTTAAGAAATCATAAACCTGTTAAATAAGTTCACCCCCTGCTCTTTCTCTTAGGGATATATCTACCTTAGTTTTCAACTTCTCTCATCATTCTACATGATAATTCTGAAAGAACGTTTTGCTTTGGTTTAAGAAGTGAGAAGGAGGTCATAGGGCAGGAATTGAAAGGAAGGTTTATCTTCTCTAACTCTGTTATGAGTCCTAGCCCTCTAAAATCTCCTATACTTAAACAATGACTCATTCTTCAGAACAGCAACTTCTGATTTGGAATTTTACAAGGAAAAACATATGGTATAATTTCAAGAGTATGGTCTTGACATTGTATTAGTTGTGCTGTGCTGATGGTTTATGGTCACCAGTATTTAACACCCTACACAAAATCCCTGAGAACTTGGAACCAATTTTGTTCCCATAGTATAATTGGAGCAGCTGAGTCAGGCTGGAACACATGAGCTTCTCTTAGTTGTGAAGTGCCAGGTCTGGGATCTGAGCCCACGTTGTTTGCTTTCAAATCAACATCTGCTTTAGATGGCCTGGGTCTGCTGTCTATATGTCACCAGGTTTCAAAGTTGTTACTTTTCTTTTTTCTTGAATAAGCTTTCTGGTCCTTTCTCTTCTCTGCCTCAAACTCCCATAATGTATCTACTGCTCAGCTTCATCAAGTCCCACAAGTGCCTTAAGCTGTCACTCTGTTTCTTTTTCCAGCTCTTCCTGGATGATTTCCAGTAACATGCCAGAGTTCACTGACTCGTTTTTCCTCCTTTATCTTGCTCTTGAGCCCCTCTCTGGACTCTTATTCTTGTGTTTCTTCATTTCTCTTCACTCTATTTAGTGTCTATGAATTAGACAAAGCATCTGCCTTTCTCAGTCTTCACAGACTGGGTTTATACATGGAAAGACCCTGACGGTCAGCTGGGCCCAAGATCCTGGGGGCCCTCTCAAGACATCATGTCAGTTCAAAGCACCATCTTTGTTCTTGGCATCCCTGTGGATCCAGTAGGCCAGGTACCATCAGCTTTCATTAACAGGTGAGTTAGAAGCCAGACTCCTAGGTGGCAGCCAGAAGAGCTGGGGTGGTAAAAGTGTGTCCAAACCATTTGCTTCTGAGGGAGAAGCCTAGACTTGGGGATCCTGATCTCATACCGTGTGCTGGGAGTGGGGGTTAAGGGGGAGAGTTTGTTGTGGTTATTCCTTCCAGATTCATTGTGGGCACTTTGGCACTCACAGAGTTGTAGGATCATCTCAAGCAGTTGCTGGGTTCTCACAAAGGGAGTTGATTTGTGAGTTGTGGTGGAGTCACTGTGTCCCAGGGTTAGAAAATCCAGAGCCTTGTGTTTCATCAGGTTGCTAATATGGCTCTTACATCTGTATTTCATGGCTGTGCCACATGCACGTTGGCTTTTGTCAAGGAAAGTTACACTAACTCACTGAATCAGCAGCACAGATTCACCAGTGGGTAAACAAAGCAAGTGACTTGGAACTTTGGTTTTCTAGTTTAGAAATGTTTCTAATGGACTTTAACACATAGGGTTGGTTTTAGATAGAAAATAGCTAATATATGTGCGAAATAGTTCACTATCGGGCACACGCTTTATGTTCCAAAGTACCACTTCTCTTCTTCACATTATCCAATGTGGAACCCACATGGGCTCAAATTCTATACAAACTCAGTGGGGGTACACAGTGACTGTCATGACCAGTCTGTATTCCTCCTATTTGAAAAGATATAAAACACTTTATTGAGGTTTTTTGTGCAAAGAAATCATTGGCATGCATGCAGACCACCATGAGTTAAGAGTTGTGGGTTCACAGAGAAGGAATGAGCTTTTATGCTCAGTGCCAGGAGCCAAAGACATTTGGAAGACCTCATGGGGGAGACCACATTTGGAATTGAGTCTTCAATAACAAGTGCAAGAACAAAAAGTGCAGAAGGCAGCAATTGTGCTTCAAGCCATGGAAACTGCAGAACAGGCAAAGTGCACCACGGGTGGTGAATCAGAGGAGCAACTGGCGCAGGGGTGATTCCAGGTTGAGGGGCAGGGAGGAACGTGTAGAAGGTGGCTCTCGATGGCAGGACAGAGAGACCCTGAGCTCTGAGTACCTCACATGCTTTGAAGATTGTGTTCTTTTATTCAGATTACAATGCAAAGCCAATAAGTGTTTCATATTGATTGCTTTTAAGTGGCAAAATGACTATGATAAATCATTTTGTTCTTGCTCTTATCAATTGCTGAAGAATCGTTTCTTTCAGTAAATGCAGTAATGTAGAAATTTATTACATATTACCAGTGGTCTCAAAGAGTCTGCATATGGAATGAGAATTGATTTCTTTTTTTTTTTTTTCTAAACCTAGTTCCATAAGGTCTTAAGAGTCAGTGTCGATAGAATTTTTGTTTCTTTTTAATGGCTGTGCTGTGGTTGAATTCAGAGCTTCATGTTTGCTAGGTAGGTGCTCTACCACTTGAGCCATGCCTCCACACGTTTTTGCTCTAGTTATTTTTGAGATAGAATCTTAGGTTTTACCTGAACTGTGATACTTCTATTTATGCTTTCACCAGTAGCTGGAATGACAGGTTGTGGCATCACTGTACCCGGCCTTTTATTGGTCTAGATGGGGCCTCACGAACTTATTATCACAACTGACCTGGAATGTGATCCTCCCAATCTCCACCTCCTGAGTAGCTAGTATTACAGGCATGAGCTACTAGACTTTTTTTTAAATCGTTTTCTTTTTTCTTTTTTTATTGTTTTTTCATTGATTCATATGTGCATACATTGGGCCATCTCTCCCCCCTGCCCTGTGCCCCTTCCCTCTCCTCCTCAAACCCCCACTTCCAGGCAGAACCTGTTCTGCCCTCTTCTCCAATTTTGTTGAAGAGAAAACATAAGATAGAAAAAGAAAGACATAGCGTTTTTGCTAGTTTGAGATAAAGACAGCTATACAGAGAGATTCTTAGCATTGCTTCCATGCACTTGCGTATTGCAACCCACATTGATTCATCTCTACCAGACCTGTACGCTACTTCTTGGTCCCCTTCCCATAGTGGCCTCTGTCAGTTTAAGATTATTTTATTACCTCCTCTACAGTGGGCACATCAAACTCTTTCAAGTTTGAGGTTTCCTTCCCTCTTCTTATTCCTCCTGTATGAGTTCTCCTCTTAGTGTGTGACCCATGTCCAATAATATTACTGCATTTGTTTTAGGTCTATAATCCACATAGGAGGGACAACATATGATTTTTGGCCTTCTGAGCCTGGTTAATGTCACTTAAGATGATGTTCTCCAGTTCCAGACTTTCTTAATCCAACAATTTAACACTGTTATTTATGTTCATTCCACTATCTTTCAAAGTTTGAACCCAGAGAGGTCTTTGAGAAGATATGGTAAATTTCTGTTTCATGGTATTGGAGAAATGCTTAGCTCAGTAATTGATCTATCACCCCCCAAAAAGACTTAGTGATGCTGAGAAATGGTGTCAGCCATTTGTTTTACTTGTCATAATTCATGAGGCAACATCTGAATCCAATATTTTAAATTATTTATTCCCTCTCTGAAAGGCTGACCATACCATCTCAGGATTTCTCTTTTTGTATTGAGAACCATGGGGTTCTGAGCTGCATAAGGTCACACATTTGAACTAAAACCTTGAAGGGAGAGTATGAAAATAATGCTCAGAAAGGATAATTTCATTTGCTGAGAATGAATGTCATGCTATTGACTAATTAAAATAGTTGGTAGACTTTGCAATTCACTGAAAGCAAACAAACAGTCATGCACCACATAACAACAGTTCAGTCAGTGACAGACCACAGTTACTACTGTGGGCCCATGAGATCAGAGGATCCCTAGTGACACCCTTGTTATCTCAGTTCACAGTAATGAAATCACCTAGCAATGCGCCTTCCAAATATGTCCCTATGGTTAGGTAGAATGTACTGTATATGTTTATAAGGATGTGCTTGAAGTGAGAATCACCTTGAACTCCAAATGTAACTTTCCCCCTTTGCTATGTGAACATGGTTGATGTACTTTCTACACAAGAATGAATACAGAATTTTTAAACCTGTTGAAATCACCAGAAGAAGGGGACTAAGGTAGAAATGAGAAAAATGGAGGGAATGAACCAATTCAGTTTATAAAACATGTTTACACAAATATGTCATAATGAAATCTATCCCTGTATAGCTATCTTCAACAAAAAATTTTTTTTTCAAAAATGGAGAACAGCAAAGATAAAACAGTTTCAGTCTGGGAGTTGGTACCAGTGGGAGAGGAAGAATATAAGGAAAGTGTATAAGAGGGTAAATATGGAGATATTATGTACTCATGTATGAAAATGGAAAAATGAGACCTGTTCAAACTATTCCAAGAATGGGGGGAAAGGGGATAATGGAGAACGATGGAGGGAGTGAACTCAACTATGATATATTATAAGAACTTTTGTAAGTGCCACAATGTACCCCCAGTACAACAATAATAATATGATAATAAAAATAAGTACATAAATGAAAATGACAAACTATGAAGTTGACGTTCTGTTCTGCAAGCACTCATGGCTTGGAGTATTTGAGGTGTGTTCTTGAGGTCCAGCCTCTTTTGCTGAAGAAATTTGAAATCAAACAAGCAACTGTCAATTCAAGTGCCCAATTTCTGGCTTGCTTTTTCATAAACAATGAATTCTCTAGAATACAAAATAATGTATTTTGTGCAGCTTTGCTTTTATATACCATTTCTTCTTCTAATCATCAAGTTTATTCAGGTAATTTCATTTCATGACATAGGTTCTCCCTGACACTCTATTTTATTTCTGGTCATTGTCCTGGTGCTAAAAGAGCAGTTGAGTGTTTGCTGAACATCTGAACGCAAGCACTGGAGTGACCGTAAACTTGCAATCTTTTCCTAAGCATGTAATATTTGCATATCTATGGCTTTTATAACTTAGCTCTTACTTTATCAGATACACCCAGTTTTAGTTATATAAATATATATATAAATATAAATATATATATAAATATATATGTAATTATATAAATATTATAATTATATAATATTTATATAATTATATATATATAATTATATATATATAATACCCTTTCCCAGTCCTTCTCCATGCCCCATAAGTCTTCCCTCAATTCATTAAACTATTTTATCTATTATGGTGAAGTGAGAAAATTTTTTCAAAGAGTAAAAATAGTCAAACCATTAAAGCGTAATGCTAATACATATTACCTAAACATGCCCACAGTTGATCATATACGTAAAACAGACTCTGTCCTTGACAACATTAAAAAATAGAATATTTGTAAAGATACGCACCTACCGTATTAAACTTATCATGTCTGAAAACTGGAAGCAAAGGTGAGTTTGTGAAGTTCAAATTTCCTTTTATTTCCATGTTCATAAAAGAATTTTGGAATGTAAAAAAGGTTAAATTTTCCCTACTTTCCAAATGATTGACAGAGTTGCATTACCATAGCCCAATGCAATTTTTCATAGAAAAGCAAAACAACACTAAAATTCATATGGAACCACAAAAACTCCCAAATAGCCCAGGTAATCATGAGCCAAAAGAACAAAGCTGGAGGCACCACACTATTGATTTTAAAATCGAGTACAAAGACACAGTAATTAGATGTGCAGGATGCTGGCCCTAACCCTAATCTTAACACTAACAACCCTAATCGTTACCCTAACCCTAACCCTATCTCAAGCCTAACCCTAACCCTAGCCAACTATAAGCCTAATCCAAAGGCAAGCTTACCAGCGTGGAGTGGAATAGAAAAGTTCAGAGATGAGCCCTGTGTGTGGTCTGACTTTCAGCACAGTACCAAGAACACACAATGGAAAGACAACAGTCTCATCAACAAATGGTATTGATAAGATTAAACTGACATATGCAAAAATAAAGTTGGACCTTTATCTCACATCATGTGCAAAAATGAAGTCAAAATGAATTAAGGACTTGAAACTAAGATGCAAAGCAATAAAAGAGGCAGAAAAGAACATAGTGGGAAGGAGGGTGAACTACAAAACATTGGTTTGCTCAATGATTTCTTAGATCTGACAACAAAAAAGTCAAGCAAAAAAACTGAAAATAGACGAATAGCAATATATCAAACCAAAAACCTTTTGCACAACAAAGAAGCAACAGAGTGACAATATGGTCGACACAGTGGGAGAAAGTACTTAAAGCTGTACATCTGCTAGGGGTTTAAAAATATAGAAAAAAGTAAAAAAAACTGTATAAAGACAACACATGATCTTACTGGAAAGTGACCGGAATGGACTTTTCTCAAAAGAGGAAATACAAGTGGAGGGATAGTTGAAATGATTCAACATCACTAATCAGTAGAGAAATGCAACTCCACATTACAATGGCAGGTCGCCTCAAAGCTGTCAGACCGAACAAAATAAAATAATAAATTATGTGTATATCAGGGAAAAGGCTGTCAGAACGGCTGATTTCAGAAAGATGAAAGACTGCAAGTGCTGGAAGTGATGTGGAGGAAGGAGAGCCCTGGCCCTGGGTAGGCAGCACATAAAGTAGCACAACCATTATGAAGGTGCAATGGAGACCCCTCAGCAAGTGAAGAATGGAGTCTCTGAGTGATCCAGCACTCACCTTATGGGTATTTAACCAGGTATAAAATCAATACCTATACTCCAGTGGTCACTGGTGCATGACTATGGTCAAGCTACGGAATTGACCAAGTGTCCCCAAAAACAGATGATGGGGGAAAGAAAATGTGGGCGTGCACATATGAAAAGAGCCTGATGAAACACATTTAAAACCCACTAGAAAGGGAAGGGGAAAGAAAAAGTAATAGTCAGGGAGAATTTGATCAAAGCACACTATATGCATGTATGGAACAACAATAAAGGAACTAACTTACACAAATAAAAAATTAAAGGTAAATAAATAAGAAATGATAAAACATTTGAAGTGACTTCATTCTGCTACGTATACATATAGGAAACACTATACTGTATCCAGGAAACATACATAATCATTATTTGTCAGTGAAAATAAAATAAAACAGGAGCAAGGTACTGAGGTCAAACCCTGGTACATCAAAGATAAATTAATGAAACAGTATGAAGTGCAAAAAAAAAAACCCCACAGATTTTACTTGTTTGAATTCTAGTAAAGGCAGTACCACAGTGAGAACTTCTAATTCAAACTCAGTCACTTCAGCCTGGTGAACTTCCTCGTACATATTAAACTCCAATAAAGCCATTTTTTAAAATAAAAATTAAAAACTAATAGGACTGCAAACTTAAAAGTTGTGAGTTTCACTTTATGTAAATTATCTTGATAAACTGTATTTAAATATTACCTATTATGCAACAATAAACATATCCAAACAATAAGCGCATGGGATAGCTGATTGCTAAATGTCTTCTTTGACAAGATTCTCTGACTTTGCAAAATATTACACAAATAAAAAATTTGTGGACCAAATCGTCACTCAGTTGCTTCCTTTGTTGTGCAAATATTACACAACAAAAATAAAAGGCTTCTTTTTATTTTTTGTGGCACTGGAGTTTGAACTCAGGGCTTTACACTTGCTTGGCAGGGGCTCTACCACTTGAGTCACTCCACAACCCCAGCTTTCTTATTTGTGACATAAGGTTATCTCTTTATGTCTGGACTGGCCAGCTATGTGTTAAGATGGGGTCTCTTGAACTATTTGCCCAGGCTGGCCTTAAGCCATAATCTTCCTGATCTCTACCTTCCAAGTAGCTAAGATTACAGGTGTAAGCTATTGCACGCAACTAAAATCTCATTTCACAGGAAAAAAGACATTGTACACAACAATCCAGTGCAATTCAATATTAAAAAATTAAAAGATTTTTATCATTTGTGAGAACATGCTCAATAAAATAATCTAGACACCCAAATGACAAATACCATATGTTCCCACTTATGTGAGGAAGGTAAAACAAGGGAACCCAAAGAGGTTTGTAGCATGGTGATTACCAAAGCCTGGGGAATCGGGAGAGGGGAATGGGAGGGTCAGAGTCAAAGGGAACAGAGCATAGGTTAGATGGGAGGGAGCTGTCTTCCTTTCACACATATTGCACAGTGTGGGGTGCTCAGTAAACAGCAATTCATCCTACATTTTGAAATCACTAAGAGTAAACCTGAAATGTTCCCACCACAAAAAATAAATGTTTAAGGTGCTGGATGTGTTACTTAAGTCCTCACCTCACACTCAAAATGAAATACATTGTATTCTTAAATCATAACTTTGTATCCCATGAATATATACAACTGTAATTTGTTAATTTACATGTAAAAATATAAATTATAAAAAAGAGAACTTTGAGGTAAAGAAAAACCTTCATTTCTGGAAGGTTTTTTTAAGGTCAGATTTGTTGCCTAATAGCTTCCAAAGTCAGAGAATCTTGTCAAAGAAGACATTTAGCAAGCAGCTACCCCATGTGTTCCACGTGTGCATCTGGCAAGTGTCTGTACTCCATGCTCCTCTGTAGTAACTCGTGTCTTCTATGTACTCTGGACCATGCCACAGACTCTCTCTCTGGGCCTTAAAAAGGAAGAAATTTGAATAGCACACAATCTAAGATATCTTTCAGCTCTAATATTTCATGATCATGAAATCAGTACATTAGAAATAAAGATCCAAGAAGCTTTGAAAATGAATCATATATAGCCCAACAAGTATTAGATTGACATATTAGACTGACAGAATACATGCAGAATGAGATGTACAAATAAAAACTGTATTAGTTCATATAAACACCTAACTTTTAATGAAAATATGCTGCATGCTAGGAAGTTATAGTTATAGGTACCTATAGGTATAAGTACGGTATATTTATCATTCTATTTAATCCTCACATCCATCATTTGAAAGAGGGACAATCATTATCCGCTTTCATGGATGAGAAAAATGCTGAAAAGAGAAGTCTGTTGGCTCACTAAATCTACACAGCCAGTTAGCAGTGGTTCAGTCTGTGAATTCAGGTGGTCGGACTCTTTTTTTTTTTTTTTATCCATGAAGAAGAACAAAATTTTGTCATTTGCAACTAAATGGATGGAACATCATCTTAAGTGAAGTTATTCAAGTCCAGAAGGCCAAAGTCTGCAAGTTTTCTCTCATATGTGGAATATAGACCCAATACAAATACAGCAATGTTATGAAAAACAGGTCACACTAAGGGTAGGTCACATAAAAGGGGGGGAGGGTAAAGGAAGGAAGTTAAGAAGGTGAATATGGTTGAGGTACTCTCTATGCAAGAAGGAATGCAGAATTTTTAAACCTGTTGCAATCACCATTAGAAGGGGACTAAGGTAGAAAGTAGAAAAATAGAGGCAATGAACCAATTCGGGTTATAATACATATAAACATGGACATGTCACAGCAACACTCTTGTATAGCCATGTTAAGCAAACAAAAATGTCTTTTTCAAAATGGAAAACAGGAAGGTAAACCAGGTCCTGTCTGAGGTTGTTACCAGTGGGAGGGGGAAGACACGAAAGGGTGCAGGAGGGTGAATATGATGGAAATATTATGTACTCATGTATGTATGAAAATGGAAAAATGAGACCTGCTGAAACTATTCCAGGAATGAGAGGAAGAGGAATAAGGGAGAATGATAGAGGAGGTGAATTCAACTCTGATAGTACAATATATCATTTTGTAAATATCACAATGTACCCCCAGTATAACAATAATATGTTCATCTTAATTACTGCTCTGTTCCCGGTGGCAAATGATTGGCTAGAAATATCCTTTGTCTTCAGTCCTAGGGGCTGAAAATTTTTGTAGGATGATCTCACATTTATGTCTTCATTCTTTGAGTATAACTCAGTTTTTCATCCTCTAAAGAGTTTTCTACGCATTAAATTCACATCTAGACATTTTTTCTTATTCTGGATCATGCATGTTGGGGATTAGATTGAATTTGTACTTATACCAGTAATTGTCTTGAAAATGATCTTTTACCCTAGAATTCATGAGTTGTGAGGCCCTGGGTTCAATCTCCAGTACCAAAAAAGAAAAGACAAAAAAAAAATTGGCTTATAAAATAAATCCCTAGAATACTTAGAAAAAATGAATATTTGACAATAGTCCTGTAAGATAAGTTCTGGCAAATACATTTTTAACTCAATTGCTATGTGCTCTCTAGCCCTAAAAGGAACCCAAATGTCCACCAACCAGATATATTTGTTACTCAAGTACCATGTGTGAACATGCTGACATAATCGTTTCCTTCAGAAGCACTTATGAAAGTCAAAATGGCGTGCAATTCCACATTAAGTGTAAGTAAATATCAGACTTCATGTAATCTGGCAATTTCTACACACACACACACACACACACACACACACACACACAAACCCTGAAGACGAGAAGAAACCAACAAACTTAAGAAAATTAAATTTTCAAGCCTACTTTCATATACACTTTAGCATATTTCTGAGCTACACTGTGATGGCTCCTTTATTGACCTTAAATCTATAGTTCAATACTTAGATACAATGACTGGAAGTTAAATGCTAAATGGGGAAATTTTACCTTTGAAATGTCTAAGCATGTAAATGTAAGAATTTGTAAATGAAATTTAAAATAAATCTGAAAAATGTCAGCTAAGGGGAATCTTGAAATTAGAAAAACTGTGTGGATTTCAGTGCATATTCATGACTGAATGAGCATGAATTACCCTACATAGTTACATGCAATAAAATTAATATAAAATATATCTTTTATATGAGTGAGTCTGTAGGTCTTTGAAAATGCAAAAATTTTTTTTAAAAAAGGAGTCACTCTAGCTTGTACCGAAAATGGTTCACAGAAGGATGAAGACTGTGTTTTCACTTATAGTTCTTTGCATTTTGGGAAGACTCTGGGTTACAATTATGACAGGTAGCCCTAGTGTCCTGTGCTGGTAGTGACGTTGATCTGCTGTGTAAAGCAGTATAGGCATGATCAGGCACTCATGTTGCTTCAGTATTACATCAGCTACTTGCTGAGTTCATGCAACAGATGTGAGTAGTGGCTGGTTGTGTGTTTGAATCAAGAATGCTGCTGTTGGGAATTGTGTCAGACACATTGTTCGCCCTGACTCTTCATGAGTCACAGGTCCATCCAGGCTCTCCAGAACAGGGGCTGAGGATGTTGATCTAGTCGTGTGGTTTTGCCTTCACTGTGCTGTTCCTTTTTCAGTATCATGGCATTTACAGCAATGAGGCATCCTAGTGTAAGACATGGTTGCAGGATTCCTGGCTAGAGACAATTACAGCAGCACCATGAGCTGTCTTTAGGGACAGAGCGCCAATCAAGCCCTCTACCTTCCATCATCCTTCCCCTGTGATTGAAGTCCGATGTATTTTGTCAGTTTTGTACAGATGAAGCTTTTCTCCTTAGCAGACTCAAGAATTTACATCTTGGCAGGATACACAGGGCTCTATTATTTACCTTTTATATATGTTTATGAAAGATTCCCTCAGACGCCGGTTCCCACTCTGCAACTTCTTTCATTGTCTCCAAAGACATCAGAAAGTCTGACAATTGCCACAAGTAACATGATGCTGTTAACACTCAACATTTGCATTTTTCTCAGGATGATTATGTAAGAGAGAAGAAATTCAGAATAGCTAAACAGAGTCTGCATAGCACACCAATGAGAATCCTAATATCTACCCCCTCTTCCATTTCACAGCTCTTTATGGCATAAGAGGAGGCACAGTTGGTTTTGTCTGCACTTTCCAAGGGTCCAGCAGATGGACACTTATTAGAGGCTGGTGTTTTATATATATATCTATATAATTGATATTATATAGATATATATATTTACTAAGGTAATAGAAGAGCAGCCTTTAGGTGAATATAGTGGTAAGAGATACACAGGAGAGAGCTCTTTTAGAATTCTATGCACACTTTCCTCAATTTCAGAAAAGTGATCAAGGAGAGGCAGCATGGTATGCTGGACAGAAGAGGCCATGGGCAGAGGTTCTGGAGCAAGCAGTCCTGAGTCCGAATCTCAGCACTGTGTCTTACTAAGCTGGAGGTGGTCATCACGTTATTCCCTCTATAAAGTATCATTTCCTCATCTTTTGTACGAATGTAATAATGAGGTAGGGATGTTTTACCTTTTTTTTTTTTTTTGAACAGGGCCTTCCTATATAGCTCAGGCTGGGCTCAAACTCACAATACACCTGAGTGCTGGGATTCCAGGAGTGCACCACCACACCTGGCTGTGATCAGAGTTTTTGTTTTTTTTTAAATTAGAAATGCTGCTTGGGAAGCACCAGTCATGGTACGGAGCAGAGCGAGCTCGTGGGGAAGGCTTAGTTGTTTATATTGGGCTATGGCTGGACACTGCTGTTCTCACAGATGGGAGCAGATACTGGCTCTTGGGGGAGGGATAGTTGCTATATTGGGTCATGGCTGGACACCGTTGTCCCACATATGAGTTGTTCTAGGTCCCAAGTGTCCTTTACCATTCTCCACTCTTTACTCCTGGAGCAGCAAGCATGGGGTTATCAGGAAGACATCCCACTGACCTTCATATCAAAATTTTAACATTAGGAAAGGTCTTGGACAAATTGAGGCATAGTAAAACCAAACATGAGTGTCTGTGTTATCCTTGTCCCTCCCTCTCTCTCTCTCCTCAAGTCATTAAGGTAGACGATAAAAATTCACTATAAATGACAAAACAGAGCACACCACTTCTATTCTTCATTTGATTTTAAAGAGAATCAGAACAGAAGTGAAATCTACAAATACATTGTCTTAATATTTGAAATTGAACTATTTAATCCTTATATTAATAAAACAAATGCAAATATTTGATGCTACTTATAAGTCTGTGGGCTTTGTTGTGGTTGCTTATTTTCTTATTATTTTGCAAATAAAACCCTTTGTAGTTAAAACTCAGTCAAAGAATATTATGTTCCTGACATTCCCCAAATCTTGGATGTTGGTAAGCTCTGTGGTAATGTTAGAACTGGTACTGTTGCTGCAGAATTTAATTCACATTAGCATAGAAATATTATTAAGAATCCCATTATCTAACAAGAAACCCTCTCTGGAGCTCAGATTTTCCTTCTTCCTCTATTTCCTCTTAGAACAAGGTTCAATGGAAAAGTTGGCCAGCATTCAGCATGACCGCTGTGTCTCCTTCTCTTCTTCCCTGAACCCTGTCATATTGTGTTTTACCCCTCCATATCCACTAAGATTGCTCTTATAGACAGCACGATGACCTCCAGGTTGACAAAAGGTGACTTCTCAGCCTTCATCTCCTTGACTTGTCACCTTCGTGTGACACAGTGATCATTCCCCTACAGTTTCTTCATTTAGCTCTCAGACATATTCTCCCTTTATATTCACTTCATCAGCCATTATCTTTTTAGTCTCCTTTGCATCTTCACAAATGTTGGCTCCATTCCTGTACTTCATCTCCTTCTAATTCTCAATTCTCATTTCTCCTGGGATTGCTAATCACTCCCCAACAAATGTCACTGCTCCAAGTCCCCTCCAAACTGCAGCTTTATTTGTACAACTGCTTAACTGATGCCATCACTCAAGTGACTATTAGATACTCTGCTGGCCTTCTGCTCTTCTCTCATGCTTCCTCCTTCTTTTACAAATCCCCACATTAGCAATGGGAATTCCATACTTTAGTTACTGAAATAAAAAAAAAAACTTGGAGACACACTTGACTGTTGTCTCTCAGACTTTACACCCCATCTATCAGTGAATTTTCTTCACTCCACTTTAAATATGTGCACAGAATCTGACCACTGCTTGCCCTTCAGAATCTGATTAATTCATGGCCCTCTCTCATGTGTGTATCACAATAGCTTAATTGGTCTCCTGCTTCCTCCCTGTTACCATCTTTGTGCCCATCACCTGAGCCAGGTGAGAAGCTTCCCTGTGTACTTGCCTCAAACTCTGACTGGCTCTCCATCTCATGTAGTGAAGAATGGAAAGGCCCTACAATTCCCCAAAGGTCCACTGTGATCTTCCCTCGCCAAGATCCCTGCCCTAATTTCTGCTTTCTCAGTACCAACCTTGAGAGCTTCATAGCTATTTCTTAAGTAAGCCAAGCACCCAGGACCCATAACCCAAGGGTTTACCCCCGCCTGCCAGTCACCTTCCCCAGAGCTCACTTTGCTCACTTCCTTCTGGTCAAATGTCATCTTCTCTCTCAGGTTCTCCCTGACATCCTGTAAGATAACCTCAACCCCAACCAATAATAAGGGACATTCTGGTCCCTTATTATTTTTTCTTCAAGGCATTGATTACTACCCGACATGTTAATCGCTAACTTTTGAATTTTATACCTACTCCACTATCCTTTCTTGCAGAGGTCAGCCTTCATTTGCATTGCTGTATCTAAGCACAGCTGGTAACTAGTAGGTATTTGGTAAGAATTTTTCTAGTAAATATTGACTAAATAAATAAATAAAACATAGACTGTATAGTCACTTACAGGAGAGGACCTAATCCAAATACAGAGGAACTGTAAAGGTTTTAAAATTTTTATTTTTGAATTATTAGACATTAGTAATATGAGGGAATTTCATTCTGATAATTCTATACATGCAAACAGTGTACCTTGAAAAATTCACCCCCTCCATTGTATTCCCATTTCTCTTCTTCTTCTTCCCCACTCTTTCAAACAGTGTTTGGTGAGTTTCATTATGCTATCTATCTATTTATAAACACACACTATATACTATAATATTATATTATTATTATGTTATATTATATTTATTATGTGTTTGTATGCACCCCTCAGTATCACAGTATCATTTCCTTCCCCCACCCCATCCAGTTGATTCCTTCCAGCAAGTGCCCACATCCTATCATCACCATCACCATCATCATCATCACCACCATCATCATCACCATTTTAGGTCTAAGTTCTATAAATGTGGAATTTGTCTCTTTGAGCCTGGGTTATGTCACTCAGCATTGTGATCTCCAATTCCATCCAATTTCCTCCAAATGACATAATTTCATTTTTCTTTACGGTTGAGTAATATTCTATGATATATATATATATATATATATATATATATATATATATATATATGCCATGTTTTCTTTGTCCATTCATCTGTTGTTGGACACCTCAGCTGAGTCCACAGTTTAGCTATTGTGAAGAGACCTGTAGTGAACAGGACAGGTGCTCAGGTAAGACTGGTTGAGGAGCTATCATGGAGGCCAAAGTGGTGCCTGCTGTGGGAAAGACTGTGGAATGGAGAGCAGTGGGAGGACTTTGAGCCACGCAGGAGCCGGTGATGGATGGACATGAGGGTCAAGAATGTTCTAGCATGTCTAAACTGTGAGTTTATGTAGGATCCTCCAACTTATCTGCACATTCCTGGATTTCCAGTAAACTCCTGAGGTAACTGTAAAATATTCTTTGCAGTAGCCTTTGCATATTTTCCTCATACAAAATTTACAAAATAACAGAGGACTATTTTTTTATAGAGCATCAATGAATTATGATTTCCTCAGAATAAAATCAATCAAAATTTAGTAAGCTTTTTATTTCTGTAGTGTTCTGAATTTGGACTACAAAAACTAAGTCTTTTTCCTTAAGGAGTTTATTTATGTATTTTATTATTAAGGTATAAGTGATAAATAAAATTACATATACTTGTGTGTATGATGTAATATTTCAAACTATGTAATGCATTGTCAAATGATTAAACAAAGCTAATTAACACACCCATAACCCACACACTGGCCATTTTTTTGTGGCAAGAACATTTAGGATCTAACTTCTTAGCCATGTTTACATGCACAGTTTTTAATAATCATACTGTAGAACAGATCTCCAGGGTGTGTCCAGCCTGTCTTATTTTTTTTTTCATTTTTCTTTTATTATTCATATGTGCATACAA
This sequence comes from Castor canadensis, assembly GCF_047511655.1. Classification (NCBI taxonomy): domain Eukaryota; kingdom Metazoa; phylum Chordata; class Mammalia; order Rodentia; family Castoridae; genus Castor; species Castor canadensis. Next base: position 52,067,161 of record NC_133401.1, on the reverse strand, counting down.
GGCTTGGTTTATTTCTCCCCCCTGCCCCCACCCCCTCCCTTACCACCCACTCCGCCCCCTCCCTCTCCCCCCCAATACCCAGCAGAAACTATTTTGCCCTTATTTCTAATTTTGTTGTAGAGAGAGTATAAACAATAATAGGAAGGAACAAGGGTTTTTGCTGGTTGAGATAAGGATAGCTATACAGCAGCCTGTCTTATTGAAGTGGAATCTTTGTAATCTTTAGCCAACATCTCCCCTTTCCTTTCCATCCAACTCCACCACCCTCAGCCCCTTGGCAACCATCAATCTGGGCTCTTGTAAATCCCTCATATCAGTGAGGAGAAGAATGTGCAGCATTTGCCTTTTTGTCCCTGGATTATTTGACTTAGCTTAAATGTCCTCCAGGATGATCCACACTGTCACAAATGACACAACTTCCTCCTTTCATAAGGCTGAAGATTATTCCATTATATATGTGTACCACCTCTCCATTAATTTACCAATGGAACCATCAGTGAATATAAATAATAAAACAGCTGTCTGTTGGATCATTTGTGTCTTAAAGATTTTAGTATTACAGAATATAAAAGTGGATCTAGAAAGTGATTTGGCTAACAGTGTGTTTGGGTAATTTGAAGAAACCCAGTGTAATCTTAATAACAGCAAGCATGATTTTTAATTTTATTTATTTTTGTGGGGTGCTGGGGGTTGAGCTGGGACCCATTGGGCTCCCCACCCCCACGACCACTTACTGAGCTCTACATTTCGAGCATTACCCTAAGTTCTCCACATACACATTATCTAATTTATTTTTGTTCTAATTCCATGGGAGCAAGTACTACTATTATTCCCACTTCTTATGGGAGAAGGAAGTTAGGCTCAGGAGTCAAGGCAATTTCCTAATGTAACACAGTAAGTAAATGACAGACCAGGGTAGAAGTTTTCCATGACTGAAAAGCCGTGCTCTTCAGTTGAAGTTACTACTTTTCTGTCTATGTGATTTCCAAGCTTTTCAGAAGCCTTGAGATAATCCAGATTTGATGACAGCTCTTTAGCTAAGTCTGGAGCTTTGCACACATCCATCTGGTTTTATAATAAATGTTCTCTTAATATTTCCAATTATAACTCATCTCACATTTGTACGCAGTAATGCTTTTCTTTGAGCTTTGTGCCTTTCAGATTAATGAGTTCATATCAAATTCCTCAATTGCTGCATAGCTAAATGGTACTAATTTTATTCCTTTAATCTGACACATAATATGGAAATCAGCAATGGGGTGAGTGCTCTCAACTTGATTCCCTGTGCTCATTCCCTTGAATTTCCAGCTCACATTTTCATTGCATTTAATACGAATCACAAAAGTGTCTCTTTGGCAGGTTCACCACATATGCTCTTTGATTGTATTTAAAGCTTCAGGAATTGCTATTGGGCACAGAGAAAATAATTAAGAGCTTAGGTCTGTGCTGAATTTAGAATAAATAATAGCAGTAAGTGTCTAAGGAACTTAATTACTATGAATGGTGTAGTAATGTGTAATCTAGAGCAAGACAGTTGGTGGTCACTGCTGTTGCTCAGCCTGTACTTCCCTTCTCTAGGAAAAGAATAAATCAATGCCTTTTATCTTTCAACCATGATAAAGATAAGCTTTCAATGTCTTCACAATTAAAAAAAGAAGTATGTAATAATTTTACTGGAAAATATTAAAGAAATTGTTTAAATTCGTTTGTGACTCCTTGAGACATTTAAAGGGATAGTCTATGTTGTAATAAAATACCTTGAAGCCTGCTACAGCCATGCATTCATTCCTTTAAAATACTTCCTTTGAAAAACAAAGCAATTAATACAGTTAGACAAAGGAAAACTGGAGGAATCTCCACCAAAACAATAATAATTATGAAATGAAGAGGAAAACAGGCAATCTGTTGTGTTTGGAAAGCAAATATTTCCTGTGTAGGAATGTTTGCTATGTGGAGGTGGGTAGATTCCCAACCTGAAGACAGGAAAGTCCTAGAGAGACGGTAACTGAGTTCCCTCCCCACCCTACAGACAAGTTCACTTAGTCTAGTCATCTCTTTAAGAATCCAGTAATTGTAATGAAGGCAAACTGCATACATTTTTCTTAAATAGTATTTTTGGCATTTTCTAAAACTGCCATCAAATGTCCATTAGTAACAAATGCTCATGCAAACCTAGATAATTAATCAACATTACTTCTCCCTTGGAAAACGTCTCTAAAGTGAACTATCTGAATGCCTTGAAGTTTGATTGACTATTTGGATTAACATTAGGCTGAAAATCATTCTACTTTAATTTTTTTTCACTTTTTTAACAAAATTATTTACGTACACTTGTTATTCCATCAGCTGCATGTATTTAAATTGTGTAATTTGATGAGTTCTATCATAAAATAAGCCATGAGCTCAATATGACAAGAAAGATGATGACTGCATCCACCACCTCTAGCATTTCCCTGTGTTCATTTGTAATTCCTCCATGCCTGATGTCAGACAACCACTTTCTTCCTTCATGTAACTGCAAATTACTTTTCATTTTCTACAATCTTGTTCACACAGAATCTTGCCAGCTATGTCCTTATGTCTAGCTTCTTTCACAAAGCATACATTTTGAGGTTTACACATGTATTAATTTTCCTTTTTACTCTGAGAATTTATATATATAATATATATAATATAATAATTATATATATATATATATATATATATATATATATATATATATATATATATAAAACCCAATATATCCGTCCATTCTTCTGCTGATAGACATTTGATTTGCTGCCATTTGGGGCTATGACAAAAAGCTGATATTGTTGCAGGAGTTTGCTAGCTGAGATATGGGACTCTTGAGGCAAATATCAGGAAGCAACATTTTATTGTGCCAGCACAGACTCAGTGGACTCATGTCCAAAGGCTGAACCCCAAGATCAAAGGGGTCTCACCTTATAAACCCTTGCAAGCAGGTTACAGAAGCAAAAAGCAAGGTGTAATCCATATATGATTATATTTAATTTTATTGGATATTTTATCCTAGTGCTACGTGACTTTCCCCTCCCTAGTGCTACTTGACCTTCCTCATGTTCAGATTGCTCAGGTTTATCTCTCTGCTATGCCATCTCTACCTCCCTGCTATTTTCTCAGTACTTAGGCCTAGATTGTTTTTTTTCTGATCCTCCTCTCTGCTACATTATTCCCCTCTTGTATGCTCAGACCCATTAAGGGTCAAAGAGCATCATCTTTATTTAGGAGTTTATATTTTTATAGCATCATTACATGTAAGGCCATTTGTCATTCTTTTCTGAAGCCCAGTGGTCTCCCATGTTGGTCCCCCCACAAACATAGCATAAAGTGACATTTAGTGTCTGGGCTATAGACTCAGCCAGTGAGAGGAAAAAGTTTTTAGGTTTGGCAGAGATGGAAAATTTATTTTTCATCTCCTTATAAAAGGAGTGAAAACTTGGTATGAGGAACTCTCATGGATAACGGTTACTGATTTGAGGTATATCAAACTCTCAGGATTAAGATCCTTTTTATATATTTTTATACTAATTACTTTCCCCGTGTTTAATCAGATGGCTTAAGTACAGTGAAATTCACAGGGTTACAGGTGCCACAGGTGTAGTTAGGGGCAGCTTTCCTTTGTGAAGGAAGGCTGAATATTTTGTCCTTTGTTAAACCATATCAGTAACAATAAATAGTAATGATGCATCCTGCTCAAAAGAGACAGAAGAAAGCAAATAAAAACCTTTCACTGTGAGACCAATCAGCAGGGCAGTTTCTGCCAAACCTATAATGAAGACTAGGGTGAGAACTACAGCAGCAGATACAGACAAGGGGTGACAATGCATTACAGTGAGATAATTGGGGTGGAAAACAACCAATTTGTCCTGTTGGAGAGTTGACTCCTCAAGCTTCTGCCATGTGTAGACTAGTCAGTTTTGAGGGGAGGATTGACTAGAGCAGGGCTGTCTTCCCTTCGTTCTTGGTCCCCTGTTGTTTCCTGAGAAGCAGAGTCCTGCCAAGGGAGGGTGCTCAGGCTCCTGAGGGTGATCCTGCACAGTGAAGCTGGATCGGGGATGCACGACTGTGGTGGATCCAAGGAGCAATCACTGATACTTTAACTATGGTGGGAGTAGACAAGATAACAACAAAACCTCCAATGGGGTTTTAATGGTTGGATATTTTAATTTTTTTTTTTTACCCAATGCCTTTTTTTTTAACTGAGTAGAATTACTATGGCAACAATATACTGTTAGAGTATATGTCCAAGAAACTCATTGTTTAAAAAAGTTAAAACCACCATCTTTAAGTATCAAAGGACGTGTTTAGAACCAGTAAAAATAGTTATTTTTTCTCTATTTAAGTAGAAGACCTTGTCTAAAATTATGAGTTTGTGTCTGGAAGGGCTTTAATGCCAGATAGCCACACATGTATAAGAACCATTTTTTTTAATCCTCTTGGCCTTGGTTATTTCTGAGAGGTCTGGCCCCAGTGACTCCATTGGAACCCTGATGACGATGACCTTCCCTCTTTTGTCTCCAAATTGCTTGTCTCTGAGCAGTCTCTTGTGAAGATCTGTCTTCCATCCAAGTACTAACCAGGCCTGACCCTGCTTAGCTTCCAAAATCAGATGAGCTCAGGCACGTTCAGGGTGGTATGGCCATAGACTAAAGATTTTTTTTGATTGGTCACTCTTTGCTGGATTTTGTTTGTTTGGTTGGTTTTGATCCCATGTCAGGGTGTGGGGATAGGAATAATGAGCAGATCAGGTGGGAGTCAGTGCCAACTAGACCCTTTTGGCCAAATTTAAGCAACAAAGAGGCTTAGAAGGAGTGGCTCTTAGGCAGTTGGCTTCTAGACAAGGACAATACAAAACAAAATCTAACAAAAGCAGATGTCTAAAAAGCTAACCTGGTTGACACGTAAGTAATTATTAGTCATTTCTTTTTGTGAACTTGATTGTGAATGCCCCAAAAGGATCAGATCTGTAATGACAAAAAACTTAAGAGCCATGGTTAAAATTCTGATGGACAATTTTGCGACTAACAGAACAATATATCAGTACCACTAACCTTTTGTTACTATGCTTATCCAAATTTTGTATTTTAGAAGACTTGATATACTTATGTAAAAACATAAATATATATATTTAATATACAGGAACCAGCAACAGCATCACAGCTCTCTAGAGATAATATATACATATTAGTTTAGCTGTTTTTTGAAGTAAAACCTTAGATTTTTACCAGTTGTAAGGGGAAAGAACAGTTTTAGTAAACCCAAAGAGCCCAGTCACAGACACATATAGGGTACCAACTATATTAGAATCACCCAAGACAACAGTTGTTTAACCGTGAGGTCATATAGAAAGTATTATATAAACTGTTAGAAAATAAGAGGTATGGAAGAGGCAGAGAGATGGCTCACACCAGTACAGGGTTTATTGTTTAGGCAGGAGTCCTGTGAAGGGAGACCCCAGAAAGAGAGCTAGAGCCCACTGCCATACACAGACTTGGGCTCGATGTAGGAGGGTAGTAGAAAAGTTCCAGGAAGTTCACTAAGGGATATTGTTTCTGGGCAACCAAGAAAGATAAGTTGTAGTTAGGTCACTATCTATGTAACTGTCCTTGGCATCTACCCAGGGAGATAAAGGTAAGCCATCTGCAAGGGGGAGGGGGTCTAATCCTAACATGGCTGTCCTCATTGTTAACCCCAACATAAACTAACTCTTTAATGAACATGACTCACTTACCTTAGTGGTCAAAACCCTAACAAAAATCACCAGAGAACACAGGTAAACATTTATGGGCACTAAGTGTGGAGTTAGGAAACATTGTGGCCAAAAATCATGGCTCAGATGTTGATAAGGGATCACATACCAGATTGTTGACATTAACACATGGCTCATGACATACAGCAGCAGGATTCCACCAACCTGTAGTCAGTGGAGTCCCCACTAAAATAACAGGCCCAATCTGTCCATCCCAGAGCAAAAATTCCTTCCATCCAACATGTGGAAAGGGTAGGACTAACACCTTTACTCTGTTGAGGCCAATAAAAACTGGAGGTCTTGACTTCCAGCATAGTGCTCCCTTTTGAGTTTTTTTTTGTTTGTTTGTTTTGTTTTTGTATATCCTATCTGGAGGGTGCACTTTGGGTTTACATAAGAAACTTTGTTTTAACTCTCACATCAGTGCATCAGTATTCCTTGTGCTCAGCTGCCTCTTGTTTTTCTGTGTTTTAATAAACTCTTGTTGTCTTGAAAAATTTGTGGATTAACCTGTTGCACCAAAAATTCCCTGACAGTTATCTTGACAAAACAAAAAACATTTTAAGACGATTTTTTTGTAAATGTTATAAAGAACAATACAATATTTTAAAGATAGCCTTGTTATGAGCTTAGAGAATTAAGTTTTAGTTTAACATCAGTACATTAAATTTTGACCTTACAAAACCTTTAATGTAACTGGATTTTAGTTAATCACTTACATAAGCATCTATAAGCTCCATCTTTTATGACAGCTTACTCTGTATCTTCATGACAACTTATTTTGTATCCCCTGGGGGAGCTTGTCTTTATCCCCTTTCTTTCTGTATCCAAAAGAATTTTTTTTATCCTTTTATTTTTTAAAAACCATATCCTTAATATCTTTTATATATTTTTGTTACTTGTTGAAAATAACTCATAAAATCTTTTAACTTAGAGCCTTACATTTGTATGAAAAACAAGAAAGAAAGCATCCCTGAAATTATTTTTGTATAAAAGCAATTCATAGAAAGCCCATTTGTTAATAGACCCATTTATTATAAGAAAGAATTTAATTCCAGATTGTATTTATGGCAGAATGAAACATATGAAGGTCATTTCTTTACTCAAATTCCAAGATTTTTGCTGCAGGCTGTGACCCCCCTTTTCTCCCCCCCACCAAGTCTGAGCTGTAGTGTTAACCCCTGAATGCCTGCATCCTAGTGAGACCTGATTGAAATAAGTTAAAAAACATGTTTTCTTAAAATGTAGCAGCAGAACAGAGTAATAATTTTTACATTGACTCTATAATAAGAACTTTTCTCAAGATGGTTACATATTTATGTATAAAAAGCCTAAGCAGTTTATAACAGAGATCTTTAAAACAAATACCCTGATTTTTTTGTTACCTTGAGTATCATATTAACCTTATAGCAGTAGTTTAAGAACCATTTTGAAGATGCTTACACATAGACACACACTGTGAGCACACCATTAGATGGATGAATAATCTGACCAGCCATTAGCAAGGAAAACATAAGCATCTCATGACTGTCTCAGTATCAGAGCAAGATTACTGCACCAACCTTTTGGAACACTTTTTTTTTGCCAGTAACAGTCAAAGTTGCTCCTTTTCCCACCCTTTTAGGTAGGTTCTCCCTGATTACGCTCCCTAGAATGCATATTTTAATAATCCTAAATTATTTTCTATTTACTTTTTATTTTTAAGACATAAAAACTCAACTGAAGGAGTGTATTAAACCTTTCATCCTTTTCTGTCTCCAAACATTTTATGACATTTTATTTTTTCTCTCTCCCCTCTTTTTCTCTACTCTTTCTCTTCACTTCATCCATGAAGATCTTGTCTCAATGTTGTTTCCATTTCTCCACTTCTCTCTCTCTACATTCACAAACCTTCTGCAACATTCCTTTTTTTCAAGTCAGACCAGATCCTATGTATCAGTGCAAGTCCATCCTTCATGTGTTAATTTTTGTGAGAGCTCAGTTAGTGCTGAGACTCAGTCCTCCTTCAGGATGCCTATTAAATTGCTACCTGAATTTAAATAAACAATAGAGTCTGGTTTTTGAAGACCAGTTGTAGCCTCTTGGCTTTTCCCATTCTCCTGGGTGTTAGGGTTTTTGTTTTGTTTTTGTTTTGTTCTACAATTACTCTATAAACTTTGTTAATCACAGTTTTATCTAGTGACTCTTCCGGGGGCCATCCTACATCAAAAGCCAATCTACTTCACAAAGGACCTTTAGCTTTTTAGGAGTTAACTCCATAGTCTCCATTAAATTCCTTTTTAAAGTTATTTAATCATACACTCCAAGGGAGTGTTTTTAGTCTGATTTCCACCCATCTCCTCCCATTACCACACTGCCGGGCACACAGAACAAGAGGAAACTCCTCACTTGCTTCATAGCTGGGCTGTGTCTCAGCTCACATTTTTATATACTCTCACACAGCACAGTACTTCCATCCCGCTCCCTGAACCTGAGAGACACAGTTTCACCCCAAAAAAAGGGCAGTTACAAGGGTGTCCCATTGGGAGGTGATCAAGCTCCCTTTCTGCCTCCTGGGGCAGGCCTGAATTTGAACACGGGTTCTTAGCAATCTGATGAGCAGTGTTCCCCTCCCTTGCTGATTCATGTGCCTCACTGGGTTCCATTGTGTATCGGAGGCCTTCACCCTGACTCCATGGGAGGAGGAATCCCCTACCAGATCAAGTTGTCCATTGGTGCCTGGAGGGATCTCATCCTGACGGTCCTGGGGGACACACCCTGGTGACAAGGGAGGTGATAATTCACCATCTCCACAATCCCAGATAAAGCGCCCCCAAAAATGTTGTAGGAGGTTGCTGAGATACGGGACTCTTGAGGCAAATAGCACGAAGCAATGTTTTATTGTGCCAGCACAGACTCAGTGGACTCATATCCAAAGGCTGAGCTCCAAGAACAAAAGTGTCTCACCTTATAAACCATTGCAAGCAGGTTACAGAAGCAAAAAGCAAGGTGTAATCCATATATGGTTATATTTAATTTTATTGACTACTTTATCCTAGTGCTGCATGACTTTCCCCTCCCTAGCACTACATGACCTTCCTCATGTTCAGATTGCTCAGGTTTATCTCTCTGCTATGCTATCCCTACCTCCCTGCTACTTTCTAAGGACTCAGGCCTGGACTGTTTTTTTCTGATCTTCCCCCTGCTACAATAGAGTCATTCACATATAAGTTTTTGTGTGGCCTTCTATTTCTTGACTCTGTAGTAAATAATGAAATGTTCAATATGAGCAAATATTCAACTTTTAAAGAAGCAACCAAAACTATTTCTCCGAAGTAACTGTGCAATTTTAAATTTTTCCACAGCAGTGTATTGAGTGTACTGTTACTCCATATCCTTTCCTCATCTTAGAAGTGTAATACTGGACTCTTCTTAGATATCCAGCTGATCTAGTACAATTTCTTGAGAAAACCCTTCCTTTTCTTTCTCCACTGAATTTCCTTGACATATTTGTTTAATCATTTATTTGACCATTAGTGAGACTAATTCAGAACCTTCTCTCTTCTGTTCCATTAATTAAAATGCCTGCCTCTTTGTCAGTTCCCAAATGAGTGATTAGTAGTGTTTAATAGTGAATTGTGAAATTGGGTAGGCTAAGTTGACAAGTTTTGTTCACCTTCATAAAATATTACTGTTTTTTCAAATCTCTTGGACTTCCATGAAAGTTTAAATATCAGTTCATTGTGTTCACTATGCTCTACCAAAAACATAATCGTGATACTAAAATTTCAATTTGTATCATGCTGAATCTACCAATCAACTTGTTAACTCTTACAATGCCCGAGTATCTTTTTAAATTTTATTTAGGTTATCTGTACTTTTGTTCAGGTTTTAGAATTTTTTTCCATGTCTAGCTCTTGAATATTTGTTAATTTAATCAGAAGTATGCTATGATTTTTTTGCTACCATGTACAGAATTAACTTTTAAATTTCATGTTACAATCTTTATCTCTAATATGTAAATATTAAACTGATTCTTTAATACTAATCCTGTACTCCAGGACCTTGCTGAAGTCACTCATAATTTCTATGGGGTGTTTGGTTTTCCCTCTGGGAATTTCTGCAAAAATAGTTCCATCATTTCCAAATGCAGACTTCTTCCACTTTGAGTTGTAGTATCTCCATGTCTCTCTTTCTCTTCCTCTCTCATTTTAGTGCATTACTCTGACCTCCAGTGCAGTATTCAGTGGAAGTGGTAATGGTCAGCATCCTTTTTTCTTTTTTTTTCATTTATACATATGTGCATACATTGTTTGGGCCATTTCTCCCCCCTAACTCCTGCCCTCTCCCTCTCCCCCCTCCAATCCCTCACCTCTAGGCAGAAACTGTTCTGCCCTTTTCTCCAAATTTGTTGAAGTGAAGACATAAGCAATAATAAGAAAGGCAAAGCATTTTTGCTAGTTGAGATAAGGATAGCTATACAGAGAGATCCCTAACATTGCTTCCATGCACAAGTATACTACAGCCCGAATTGATTCATCTCTACCTGACCTCTTCATTACTTCTTGGTCACCTTCCCAAGTTGACCTCTGTCATTTTAATCTTACTGTATTAGCTCCTCTGCAGTGGGGACATCAAACACTTTCAAGTCTTGGGTTTCCTACCTATCCCCCTTCCTCCCGCATGTGCTCTCCCCTTAGTGGGTGACCCAAGTCCAAAAACATTGCTGTATTTGCTCTGGATCTAAAGTCCACATATGAGGGAGAACATATGATTTTTGGTCTTCTGAGCCTGGCTAATCTCACTCAGAATGATGTTCTCCAGTTCTATCCATTTACTTGCAAATGATAAGATTTAATTCTTCTTCATGGCTGAGTAAAACTCCATTGTGTATAAATACCTCGTTTTCTTAATCCATTCATCAGTAGTGGGGGATAATGGCTGTTTCCATAACTTGGCTATAACGAATAGCGCTGCAATAAACATGGGTGTGCAGGTGCTTCTGAAGTAACCTGTGTTGCATTCCTTTGGGTATATCCCCAGGAGTGGGATTGCTGGATCATAGGGCAGATCTGTGTTTAAATTTTTAAGAAGCCTCCAAATTTTTTTCCAGAGTGGTTACACTAGCTTGCATTCCCACCAGCAGTGTACGAGCGTCCCTTTCTCCCCACATCCCTGCCAACACCTGTTGCTGTTGGTGTTTTGTTGATGGCTATTCTAACAGGGGTGAGGTAGAATCTTAGTGTGGTTTTGATTTGTATTTCCTTTATGGCTAGAGATGGTGAGCATCTTTCCATGTGTTTTTTTGGCCATTTGAATTTCTTCTTTTGAGAAAGTTCTGTTTAGTTCAATTGCCCATATTTTATTCATTCATTGATTTTGGGAGAGTTCAGTTTTTGAAGTTCCCTGTGTATTCTGGTTATCAGTCCTTTGTCAGATGTATAGCTGGCAAATATTTTCTCCCACTAAGTGGGTGGTCTCTTCAGTTTACAAAACATTTCATTTGTTGTGCAGAAGCTTTTTAATTTTATGTAGTCCCATTTAGTTACTAAGCTACTGGAGTTCTATTGAGGAACTCCTTGTCTATACCTATTACTTCCAGAGTATTCCCTGCTCTTTCCTGTAAACTTCAGAGTTTTGGGTCTGATATTAAGGTCCTTGATCCATTTTGGGTTGATAGTAGTACAGAGTGATAAACATGGATCTAGTTGCAGTTTTTTGCAAGTGATAACCACATTTCCCAGCAACATTTGTTGAAGAGGCTTTCTTTTCTCTATCACATGTTTTTCTGTGTGGACTCTTATCCTGGTCTTCTATTCTGTTCCACTGGTCTTCATGTCTGTTTTTTGTGCCAGTACCATGCTGATTTTATTGCTCTTCCTTTGTAATATAGTTTGAAGTCGGGTATTGTGATATCTCCAGCATTGCTCTTTTTGCTGAATATTGCCTTGGCTATTTGCAGTCTCTTGTGTTTTCAAATGAACTTTAGTGTAGATTTTTCAATCTCTGTGATGAAAGTCATTGGATATTGATGGGAATTGCATTGAACATGCAGATTGCTTTTGTTAGTATAGCCATTTTTACTATGTTGATTCTACCAATCCATGAGCATGAGAGATCTTTCCATCTTCTGTAGTCTTCCTCAATCTCTTTTCTCAAGGTTTTGTAGTTCTCCTTGTACAGATTATTGACATCCTTTGTTAAGTTTACTACTAGGTATTTGATTTTTTTGAGGCTATTATAAATGGATTTGCTTCCATATATTCTTTCTCAAATTGTTCATTGTTGATTTATAGAAAAGCTAATGATTATTGTAAGTTGATTTTGTATGCTGCCATCTTGCTGTAGCTGTTTATGATGTCTAGGAGTTTTTAGATAGAGTTTTTTGTGTCTTTAAGATATAGGATCATGTCATCTGCAAATAGGGATATTTTGACAATTTCTTTACCTATTGGTATTCCTTTTATTTCTTCTTCTTGCCTAATTGCTCTGGCAAGGAATTCCAGGACTATGTTGAATAGGAGTGAGGATAGTGATACCCTTGTCTCATTCCTGGTTTTTGGGTACATGATTTCGGTTTTTCACCATTAAGTATGATGTTGGCTGTAGGTTTGTCAGTATAGCCTTTACAATGTTAAGATACATTCCTTCTATTCCTAGTTTTCTTAGAGCTTTTATCATGAATTGGTGTTGAATCTTATCGAAGGCTTTTTCTGCATCTATTGAGATGATCAAGTGGTTGTTGTCTTTGCTTCTATTAATGTGCTGTATTACATTTATAGATTTGCATATTTTGAACCACCCCTGCATCCCTGGAATGAAGCTGACCTGGTCATGGTGAAGGATGTGTTGTTAGATTCTGTTTGCCATTATTTTGTTGAGGATTTTTGCATTGATCTTCATGAAGGAGATTGTCCTGTAGTTCTCCTTTTTGGATGTGTCTTTTGTCTGGTTTTGGGATAAGTATAATTCTGGCTCCATATAATGTGTTAGGCAGTGTTCCTTCCCTTTCTATTGCATGTAAAAGTTTAAGGAGAGTTGGTATTATTTCTTCTTTAAAGGTCTGATAGAATTCAGCAGCGAATCCATCAGGTCCCAGACTTTTCTTTTTTGAAAGACTCTTTATTGCTGCTTCAATTTCATTTTGTGTTATAGATCTATTCAAGTGATTAATATCCTCTTGGTTCAATTTCAGGTGGTCATAAGTACCTAGAAATCTGTCCATTTCTTCAAGATTTTCAAATTTATTTGAATATAGGTTCTCAAAGTAGTCTCTGATGATGTCCTGGATTTCCATGGTGTTTGTTGTTATCTCCCCTTTTGTATTTCTGATTTTACTGATTTGAGCTTTTTCTCTCATTTTAGTCAGGTTTGCCAGGGGTCTGTCAATCCCCATGGATTCTCTGAACAGAGGCACCAGATGAGATTACAAATCCATTTACTGTTGTTTCATCTATGGCAGAATCCAAAGCAGAGTCACTGAAAAAGTATCTTGGACATCAAGTCCTCTGATAGATTTTAATTATCTATAAGGTTGTCTAATTAATAGAACTCAAGTCATGTGCCCTAACTAAAAAGAGAAGTGATGATTGTTAGTCCAACAAGAAATGTTAAATTTATGTGACCAATAGCATTAAATAGATATTTTGTGGTAATTGTTGGTTACTGTAGCCACATCTATAGGCAAGTCCTATACCCACAATCATTTGTGGTCTTAAATGAAAATTTTGAAGTGAATAAAATGTTCTTGGACATTGAAGCTTCTGTAACACTCAATATTTGTCATTTCTATGTGTAGAGAAAAACCCTTGAAATTAAATAGAAGATTGGATATTGTTTTCCTGTGGTGATTAATGATAACACTTAAATTTGAAATTCCAAGATGATGACATTGTGAAAGGACATACAACTTAGTTTTTGCAACATTTGACAAAAATGTCTGTGATGAGAATGAATGCTAGAACATACCATAACCGTATAAACTGCAGACATGCCCTATACTCAAGACAGTGACCTTCTGGCATCTTTACCTCTGAATTCCCTGTTGAATTAAGCAGTCTTAATTTATCTCAGTTGTGGTTAAGAGCGTCTTTAACCATTGGAGAAATAAACTCATTCATGTTATCCTGGAACACATCTTTGCCTCAGCTTACATTGAAGGATGAAAGAATTTGGATTTGTATTAAATTCCCATCTCAATAAACTAAATATTGCTCTGAAAGAATGCTCAAAAATACCTATTCAAAACATATGAAATATGTTGATGGAGACTCATTGATTGTTCCAATTTGCATCATGGTTTGGATGATGATAGTTAGGGAAGTTGTGGGGGGAGTTGTGAAGGGTATGTAGGAACTCTCTACTTTCCATCCAGTTTTGCTGTAAAGCTAAAACTGTGCAAATAAAATAAGATTTATCAATTGAAAAAATGCAATCACATGTTCCTAATGAAACTGGGTCCTTGGAAAAATCATTTGACAACAAAAAACTTGGCCCCCTAGTCATGCTTCCAGCCACCAGAAATAAGTGATTACCTGAACACAATCAATGAAAATTTGGAGGTTGAAAAGCAATTCCCAAAAGCTGTCTACAAAAATGATCCAAAGTTCAGTTTGCCTCGATTTATAGTGTTAGAGTAAAAGAAGACTCAAAAAAAAAAAAAAAAAGATGGCACTGAAATTTGGTACCAAATTGAATTTTAGCACTTTATAACTATTTCAACAGAACTTACCCTAAATATTAAAATATTTATGCAAATAATATATACAACTGTAGAAGTATTTGTGAAAACAGACAAAATTCATCTCAGGAAGCTGAATAAAGTTAAATATTGTGCCCTTATAGGATTTCAGAATGAAATCATATACTGTGCATTACATTGTAAAATATGGAGCTAGCCATTACTGTCTCAGCATCAAAATTTGATATGTGTGCTTTTTCAAGTATACAGGCATCAATCAAGCAAAAATAATGTTAAATAATTTTTATACTTTCTAAAATTTATTTTTTAAATTTATCTTTGACTATATATCCTAAGATTTTATATATAATATATTAAGAGCTAAAACTATATTTGTAATGTTATGTTAGAGTTGGTTCTTTTGACAGCCAATTTTAAATATTGGTGACTTTTTTCCCTTGTAGTAAGAACACTGAACATAAAGTCTACTCTGTGAATTCATTTTTAAGTGTATAATACCCTGTTGTTAACCAGAGGCTCGATGTTATATAGCAGATCTTCAGAACTCACTCATTTTGCACAGCTGAAACTTCACGATCACTGAGCAGAAATTCCCCATTTCCTCCTCACCTTGGTCCATACCCGCCACTCTTTTACTTTCCATCTTTATGGCCTGACTACTTTAGACAACTCACATAAGTAGAATCAGGTACTGTTTGTCCTAAGACTGACTTTTTCTATTTACAACATGGAAATCTGCAAACACTAGAAGATAGTTCTGTAAGTTTTTCTAGAGACCTGGTTTACCAGCACACCTCTAAAGGCTATACTAAAAATAGTTCTGAACTTTTTTTTTTCTGACATCTTGCCAGGATCAATCATTTGCATTTACTTGGGTAATTGTAGGATTTGGGGTCTGATCATAGGTCTGCAGGAACAGGCTGAAATATTTTACCAGGCAGAATTCTGTCCCAGTACTGCCAATGGCTAGTAACCATGGAGACTTTCTTCAGACTTATAGCTTCCCAGGCTTCATCCAGCCTGGGGAACTACTGCTCCCAAAGTATACCTACACATTTAGGAGGGGAAAACAGCCCAAGAGAGTATGAACTCAAGATGTTCACAGTCCGGTACACATCAGAAGAAGACCTGTGACATGTGGATGGCCCAGAGCCAATGCCTCAGCAGGTGGATTCATCTCCAAAGGAGGGAAAAGCAACAGGGCTTTGCAAAGGGAGTGGCTCTTTCTGTCTCTTCTGCACACACCTACTGTGCCTGTCTTTAGACACACATTTACATTTTAGGATCTCATCAATGTTACATTGATGAAGATTTGAATGTATGCAGGATACACCATGTAGGAGAGAAAGAATCTCATATAAAACTCAAATAAAGTGGGACAATTCCCATGGCTAGTGCTCAGTCAGAGATATCTGTGAGGAAAAGAAACTCTTGGGGACATTGGTGGTAGGGCAGGAGAATACCTGGATGCCACAGGAAGAGGTCACGCCAGCTGCTCTTCTGTAGCTTGCAGAAAGTCATTTTGATGAGTATTTCCTTTTAACAGAACACAAATTTAGAAAGAAAATGTGGTCAAAATATGGCTTAATGTGAAGTTGAAGTTACATGACTGCCTGGAGAGGCCCTTGCAATGCATGCTACATTGGGTTATATACTCCTGTATAGTCTGAAATAGCAGACTCATTTAATTATATTCAGATGAGACCACCATCTCTTTCTACTGTGACTGCCCCTCCAACCCACTTTCTGTATTTTCTGGGGGTGTCATAGCCTTGGACATGGACATGATCCTTCTAAGGGAGAATTGAGCTCAAAACATGACATTTTCACAACAACTTGAAAAGTATCTATTTTAATATGAGGAAGCAATTTAAATAGTCTATAATTTCTAAGATTTATTAAGACAAAATTTATATTGAATTTTTTGCTCAAGGCTCTTTTTCAATTATATGGCTAGCACTCCATAATGCTTTTAACAGCTAAACTCAGTTCTAAATAAATTTTTTTGGAAATCTTATCTGAGTAGCAGAATAACTCCCTGGTAAATGCCTGGATTGCTTAGGAAGACTGCTTGGGAACAGGGCTGCCCTGCCAATAAGGCTATGTTGGTCGAGGACTGAAGTTTTCTGTATGAGATAGACAACATTGAAGGAATGAGATGCAGATTTAGAGTCTGGTGTGGTTTGGTTAGTTGAAGAAAAAGAGAGAAAGTAATATATTATAATTGAATATTTGGGAAGCTCTTTGTTGACAATGCCAACTCAGAAGGGAAAAGATAGGTAAACGTGATTGCATTCATTGTATGTTTTTGTTTATTTGTGTTTGTCTTGCCAAAGATACTACAGCTTGAGGGATAGATTGAGGAAAACATTTGCATTCCTATGAAGGGGAAATATCAATAAAATATAAACTTCCTATAAAATATTTAAAAAGATAAACAATTCCATGGAGAAAAATGAACACTAACTATCAAGAGACAATTCATATGAAAGAAAATGGCCAGTAATCTTACCCCTTCTCTCACTGTATTTTGGGAAATAGAAGTAATTGTGAATTCTATCAGAGGGACAGATAGTTAAATTGGTGAAAATTCCTCTGCTAGATGGATGTTCAGAGTAAAAGCACACTCAGAAGTGAAATATGGCAGGATCTACAAAACTTAAATATATACTGAACCACTGACCCAGCAATAGAACGCTTGAGAATCTATCCTAAATACATTGCATCATTAGCTTAAAAAGATGTGTGTCTAATGCTATCTCATTGGCAATGGCAACCAACTGGAAATTAAATCAATGCTGGTTGAGGAGAGATTAAGTAAATTTTGGAACATCAACTGTGCAGAACATTACACAACCTTTAGAAAGTGTGGGTTGAAGGTTTACCTGTTAACTAGATAAATTTCCGTTGTGCACTATCATGTGTAAAATGCAAAGTGCAAAAAAATTGTATAAAATCTGATCACATCAAAAATAAATAATGTCAAAATTTCTGTAATCTTATTATATATGTATGGAAAATAAAGGAAAGAAGTACACAGGGTTATTATCTTTAGTTATCACATATGTGCTGGTCAAGAAAAAAAAGTAGGGGATGGAGAGACAGAAAAAGGCTTAAAATAGAAAGTTCTAAGATTTTAAAAAACACATTATGTACAAATCAATTCATGCACAGTACAAAATTGTCACTATGTGAAGTTAGTCCAGTTCAGAAGGCCAAAAGTTGCATGTTTTCTCTCATATGTTGAATATAGACCTAATACAAATACAGAAATATTATGAAAAACAGATCATGGTAAGGGGAGGTCACATTTGAGAGGGGAGGGTAAAAGAAGGAAGTTAAGAAGGTAAATATGGCTGATGTACTTTCTATACAAGAATGAATATAGAATTTTTAAACCTCTTGAAACCACCATAAGAAGGGGACTAAGGTAGAAGGAAGAAAAATAGAGCAGATGGAGCAATTCGGATTATAATACATATATACATGGAAATGTCACAATGAAACCCCCTGCATAGCTATCTTAAACAAACAAAAATGTCATTTTATTCTTTTATAAAATTGGAAAACAAGAGGGTGGAACAGGTCCTGTCTGGTCATTGGTACTAGAGGTGGGGAAGGGTATGGGAAGATAAATATGGTATAAATATTATGAACACATGTATGTAAATGGAAAAAGAGACCTGTTGAAACTACTCCAGGAATGGAGGAAGGAGGGGATAAAGGAGAATTATAGGGGTGAGTGCAAGCATGATATATTTGATACATTGAAGATTTTTTGTAAATGCCACAATGTACCCCCCCAGCACAACAATAAAAAATTTTCCCTATGTGTGTGTGTAAATGCATATGCACATAAGAAAGGGAGACATATTTCAAACTGTGGCCCCCGCTATGGACTGAATAGTGTTCCAAAGTTCATATGGAAAATTTTCTATCCCCAGTGGAGCTGTATTTTGTCCTTTCAAAAAGTAATTGCTGTGCAGTGAGGTCCAGGATGGAGCACTGACACAATGTGTCTGGTAAGGAGGGACATCAAGGTGGGTGTGTATAGAGGAAGGCCGTGTGAGCACACAGTGAGACGGAGGCCATCTGCAAGTCCAGGAAGACTGACAAGGAAACATACTGGCTGTCACCTTGACCTTGGACTTCCAGACCCCAGAAAGGTGAGAGATACATTTCTGTTGTGTAAGCACCTGATCTGTGGTGCTTCGTCATGGAGGCTGTAGTTAATTAATGCTGTCATAACTATGCTGATGTCAACTACCTCTACATGTTAGGTAATTTTGTTCTTTTTTCTTTAGATTTGTTCCTAGTATATGATTTTTATAATATAAATAAATTATTTAGTCATTATTTTAAGAAACATAAGTGAGAGAGAAATAAAGGAATAGAAGGAAGTAGGTATTAGAATCTGAAGGTCATGTGATTTTAGGACCAGGTTCAGCACAGGGAAAAATTAAAGTTCAAACTCTTGCAGTAGTAGACAGGAGCAGACACAGAAAGCAGGTGTGTGAGGGAGAGGAGACAGATCACTGTCCAGAGGAGGCAGAGATGGAGGCTGGATAGCCTTGGAAGGAACCAAACAACATTTGGCTCAAGCTTCTTTGTGACCTGCCAGTAATTATTGTTTTAAGAATCTGTGCCTTGAGTCAGGTGTAGGGATACACAGCTGTAATCTCAGTTTGGGAGACTGAGGCAGAAGGACCTTGAGTTCAAGGCCGGCCTGAACTACACAGTAGCCTCAACCCATCAATGTATATTAGAAATATTCAAGATTTACCTAGATTTTGTTTCAGACAAATCTGACTATCTTTAAGTCTTACTTAAAGCCTTGGGCAGACAGGAGAACCTGGCTTTAGAGCATTCAAGTGTTGCCCTTCACCCTGTCCAAGACCGAGGCCTCCCAGTTCACATTCAGGGATCCATCATCGCTCCAACACCACCAGAATCTGGTCCTGAGTTTGTGGTGTTAGAAGGTGGTAGTGACCACCTTACCTGAAAGATAAAGCCCTTGTTTATTCTGTCAAATTTGCAGAATAAAAAGAAAATCCAACACTCTGAGATTTCCCTCATGGCCTGCAGTTAGTTGAACATTTTGTTTTAGGTTTTGTTCAATCAACCAAAGCCTCGCTGTCTGGCTGTCACTGGTATCTGTGTGACTATTGACCTGCCTCCAAATTCTTGTCTCATTAATAGATCTTACAAGTCCTGCCACACTTAAGCAATCAATCACCTTGAGATTCTCCCTGCTCAAAAACCCTAAAATGGCTCACAGTTCTTAATGTCCCATAATGCTTTTTTGCTGTGTCTGTCATTTTATGCTTATCTTGTCCATCACTTCTCTCAACAACTGCTCAGGAAATGTGGCCAGCCTTTGTTGTTGTTTTCACCTGTCACGAGCATTGTCCTGCTGAGCCCTCAGGAGTCTTTTTCCCCTCATCCTTCACATATTTCAATCCTTCTCTGCTTTAGGGCCAATTCCTGTCTTTCCCTCACTTAGAAGAACATTCTGACCAGGTAGTATTACATGAAGCCCCACCCCCAACTTTAGTTGGATATTTGGTTGTAAAAGTAACAGATCTTTATTTACAAGACCATTGAGGAAAAACAGCCTCAGAGGCGGGTGGCCACGCAGACCTCTAGATGAGCTATCTATCCACTGGTCTCAAAAACGCAGATTTTGATACATTCGGATATTCACAAAGTCCCCTCATTCTGTGCCAGAAAGGAAATGATGATATTCAGACTTCATACATCTATTATACAAGATCCTTAATATGTCTCTGTTGTCATATTTCTTCTTTAGAATGTCTATGCCCTAAGAGACATACCATGATGACTGTATTTTACATTGAGTCTCTAAAAATATAAAATGTCCCCACATATGTGACAGTCTCAGGTGTAAATGTGCAAGTAAAATTAATTAACTTTCTTCCCTAAAATCCAGGTATTAAATATAAAGTTTGAGAAAAAGGAAGGATTTCTATCCTGATTAAAGGAGATATCTGAAAGTTATAGTTTGTGACAAAACTTTGTCAGATGTAGAAACATCTGAAAAAGAGGTGGAGAACTTGTTCCAATGCTTCCATGTTCAAGAACACATACATTTCTCTAAATATAATTTAATAATGTCTCCAAGGGAGGAGAGGGAAAGAAATTGGAAATAGCAATACGTTTGACAGTATTGCGGGAATAAGCAAAGACAAATGAGCAAAAATTAAAATCTTGTGTCTGAACTTGTTAACTCTGGGACTTCCTTGTAAGCTATGGGACTGGCCTCCTGCCAAAGAAAGTGGAGAAAAGATAGAGAATAAAGACTCCCCATGGGGCTGTACATCTAACAGCCAAGGATCAAAACAGGGCAGTCATAGGGAGGATGCTCAGTAAATGTCCACATACATCCTGAATTCCTACTGTGTGTCTACTGAGATATCCGCACACAGATAACACTTGCCTAGTGACTGACAAGGTTCTATAGGTCATTGACAACTTCTCTTTCTTCAATTGTCAGTGGTTCATTCTGACCAGTCAGTGAATGGTTTGTATTATTATACTTTTGACTACCATCCTCATGTAGAAATCACCTCATTCAAATACAACTAATACACACAGCACTCTTGTTTTTCATATAACTTTCCATAAAACACTCTGGCATGTATCTCTCTTAAGAACAACAATGCCAGCCAATGTGACATGGAACACCCTCTGTGTTATACTCCTGACAAAATATGGGCACCCAATGACAGCTTAATATAAAACTTCCTCCAGTATACTCACCAATCACAAGGATCATAGACCTAGAGTCCATGCAATCACTAAAATCATACACCTTAAGTTGCTATTGTCTATTGATAGAATCATGTACACAGGCATAAGTGTTTTAAAAACAGAAAATATTTTTCCTCTGTGCAAAATGGTATCTACATGTGGTGGAGAGATGGGGTAGGAAAGGAAGGTAAACGAGGAGTTGAGGAATCAGTGACTGTCTCTCTAGAAAAACATACTATTCATTGTTTCCCAAATCTAAGGACAGCTTTATAAAAAATAATGAGGCCCTTTCTGAGTGAACTAAATACTGTCTGCCATGATTCTGACATGGCATCTGATTCAAGCTTATGGCCATGATGTCACATCCCACAGAAGGATTCACAGGAGCCCACATTCTTCAGAAGCTTCTTTAGGAAATCACATTCCTCAAGCTTTCCCTGTTCATGAGCCCAGAAAGGTTCTGAGTCCTTGGTTCTCATAATGGTTAGTGCACCAAATGGCACCCCTTAGTAAGCTAATATGAAAGGACCATGTACACATGCTCTGAAAGGAGCCATCACTTTGAGGAGTTACTGCACAGGATTCAGGAACCTCAGAGATGGTTCAAGACTGTATGAAAACTTGTAAGAGTCTAAAGACCACATGCAAGAGTCTACAGACTCTTCCAGACCTCTTTTGATGTTGCTGAAAGGGAACCAATTCTTCTTCAAATACTACCTTAACTTTGCTTTGGGGATCCCATGTCTCGTGGAGTGTATGTACACAAGAAGCCACATCTTCCCCTGTTCATCACTCAACATATTTCCTTCTCATTCCCCTGGTGACAGAAATTGCTTTAGAGATGACAGGAGAAATTAATTCTTATCCAGCACTTACTAGGGGTCAGTTACTGCTCTACATGCTTTCCATGTTTAAGCTAATTTAGTCTCCCGAGTGATCCAAGAGGTAAGCACACTTTTACAGTTGACAAAATTAAAATTTGGCAAAATTAAATGATGTGACCAAACAGATATGCTTACAAGTACTGAGTCATGATGTGAACCACTCTTCCAATGGCAAAGTCTGTGATCCTAGCCCAAGGGCATGTTTCCTGAGTCAATCTAATTCTGACAATTGGCTAGAATTATTGTAAAGCACATACTTTACTTTTATATAGAGCTACTTTACTGCTAGGACACAGACCTGAAGATGCAAAAACCCATGTTCCCTTCTGGAAGAAAAAGGCTGTTGAGACCAGTGCCAACAGAGAAACAGAGTCAAGAGATCAACAGACTACCACATTCATTACATGAGCCAGTAAATCCCTATTTGTAAATTTAAATTATTTAAGCCAGTTTGAATTGGGTTCCTGCCTTGGATTGTGTAGATGTCCTAAACCAATGAAACTGTCTTCAATGTGGATCCTAACATTGGAGTACTGAGCTTTGAGGAATATGGGAGGAAGGAATGAAAAAGAGAAGATATGTAGTAAACCTAGTTGAGGCTGCATTATAGAAGTAGTTCTACATACTCCAGACACAGGAGTCTGGGCTCTGTGTCCACTGGGTTCATTTAGTCCTAGTTTCAAACTGTAACAGTAGGTGAAAAGATTATTTTTTAAGCCAAAATATTCTTTAAAACTATGATGAACAACTATGTGCCCAAAACACTAAATGCATCAAACATTATCCTAAATGTTTTTCTATATATTACTATTTAAATGTCTCAACAAAATGGGAAGGAAGATATTTTCCTTATGTGGGGAGTAAAGCTTGGGATGTTAAATTACCAAAAATTCAGACCAAAGTGTTGTGCCTGTAGCAGACACCAGAAAACCCAATTACTCTTTCTCAATTACTTTTCTCTTTTTCTTCCCCGCAAATGAGAATAGTATGGCTTAAGACCTGATTTTCCAGGATCTATTGTAGACAGAGGTATACTTCTTGTTCATGAGATATAAGCAGAATTCTTTTGTGTGGGGCTCTTGAACAGATACTTATTTTCTTGGTAAAAGGGACCTATCCATCTAAAAGATATCTTCCAGTTCTCCCTTTTTCTTTCTGTGAATAGGGCATAACTTTTAGGACTGAAGCAGCTATTTTATAACTGTGATTAAAGAATCAAATTCTTGGCAGGATATAGAGACAGAAGGAATTTGTAGGTTTAGTAACACCACTCATGACAGCTTACCTACAGATCTTATTCTTCGGTGACAAATTAAATGTTTTCATTGCTTTTCCCACTATTATTTAAAGCCTTCTGTGTATAGATGGATATTCTGCTAGTTTCCATTAAACACACTTCCAATATATGGACCATAGATAGATCCATGGTCAACACACTCCTAATATGAAGACCACAGATGGACCCATGCCAATGTTCATGTTTTTCTTATACTATAGTCCTCTTCACCAATATTTTCTTGCTTTTTTTCCAAGTAAAATGGGGTGTAGCTCAGCACTATTTTATTTAAAAAGGATTGTATATTATATATATATAAACATATACACACACAACTACCACATATAATACTCATTATTATTAAACATATAAAACCAGTGCTAACTAAATACTTACTTTACCATTTCTTCAGTCTCCTGTACTTTATCCTTTCTCTGTATCTCTTCCTGTCCCTTCCCCATCTTCTTCTTCCTCTTCTAATACAGGAGGATGTGATCAGGCATGAGAATCACAGGCTCAGTTATTCTAACATGGCGCTACATTTTTTGTTGGTTAGGTTGAAGAATCATAAAACAGAGATTGGTTTGTGGTAGTGTGTTGCTTACATACAACACTTTTTAACAGGATCCCCAAAAATGTGAGAAATGAAAGACCAATTGTGTATTTTTAAGATGGGATAAAAGTTTGTGACTTTCGAGTTCTTTTGTATCACACTCACTTCAGACTTTCAAGGAAACAGTGTATGTATTCTTACAACAGCATAAAACTTTTAGCAATAAACAGGTATTTTTAGACATTCTCTTTTCTTTCAATTTTTAAAATTTCAATAATAACTTAAAATCTACTCCTTTCAGAATATCTATCATATGAGATTTGGAAGAAGATAATTTTGTCATGATTTAAATTTATTTACTCATTCAATCAATGACATGTTTTAAGTACTCTTGTCTGGGTTTGACAACTGATTCTAGGGATAGAATGTTGAACGTAGCAGGTATGTAGTCCATTGAGAAAGAGAGCTAATGAACAAGTAATTTTAAATGCAGTAGGTTTTTATAAAGAAATATAGAGAAGAGATTTCATCCTGATCTGGTTGTCAAGGAGAGCTTCTCCAAGGGATAGTGTTTTTGTTTTGTTTCTTTTAATACTTTATTATTATTGTACTGAGGGTACATTGTGACAGTTACAAAATTTCTTAATATATATCTTAGTTGAATTCACCCCCTCCATCATTCTCCCTTATTCTCCCTCCCCTTGATCCTGGAATAGTTTCAACAGGTCTTATTTTTCCATTTACATACACGTGTACAGAATATTTCAACCATATTCACCTTCCTATACCTTTTCCTTATATCCTCCCCGCTGCTACCCACTGGTGCTAACCCTCCAGACAAGACAAGTTTTGCCTTCCTGTTTTCTGTTTTTGTAGAAAAAAAAATGATACTTTTGCTTAAGATAGCTACAGGGTGTTTCCTTGTGACATTTCCACATATATATGTGTTATAACCCTAATTGCTTCATCCCCTGTGTTTTTTCCTTTCTACCTTAGTCCCCTTCTCATGGTGATTTCAACAGGTTTAAAAATTCTATTTTTATTCTTGTAGGGAATTGTGGAGTAGTCGTGTTTTGATACTTGCATTAGTTTCCTATTGCTGCTATAATCAATTTCTACTCTTAATAAATTTATTATATTACACTTGGAAGGACGAAAGTGTTTAAAATAAGTCTTAGTGGGTTACCATCAAAGTGTGAGCTAGGTTGCATTGCTTTGAAGGCTCTGGAGAATCTACTCTCCCACATTTCCTAGTTTCTATCAATCTCTTGCACTTGTTTGTTTGTTGTCTCTTCCATGAGCAAAGCCAGCAATGGCTGCCTGGATCTGTCTCACACAGCATCACTCTGACTCTGGCCTTTCTGCCTTTCTTTTTTTCACATTTAAGCAACATTTATGATTATACTGAGTCTGCCTATATAGTCCAGGATGAACACATTCTCTTAATGTTAGCTGGTTAGCAACATCTTCCCATCTGCAGCCTTGCTTAAGTCTCTTCTTGTGTAGCATAACCTCTTCACAGGTGCCAAGAATTAGAACCAGGACATCCTTGGTGACCATTCTTCTTTTCATCAAATTCTTGGAGAATGAACAGGAATTATCTATCTACAGGGAATGGGGAAGACTTTAGCCGAGGGAATGGTGAGCACAAAGGACCTACAGTAAGAGAAGATGGCAACACATCCATTGAGAGCCACTGTGTGCTACATGTGATGAAGGAGGTGGATTTTTAGTGAGTTCTCCCACATCTAGAAACCTCTGTAATTTCTATTAAGCTCAGAATTCCTTAGTAGCCTTCTCTAGTGTACCTTGCAAAGTGTTTTCCTAAACATGAGCAACTTAACTATTTGATCAGCAATTCCAGGGAAATGTAGGCAGTTTTAGTGAGTGAATGAGTGAGTGAGTTAGGCTCCTTCTCTGAAATTTTCCTTCCTCTCTGGTATTCAGCTCTTCAAATTCCAGCTACTTCTGCAGCTGTGGCAGTCAAAATAATTCTCTAAATGTCCATGCCCACCTATCATTCAGAACCTGTGTATCTGTGACATTACATGGCAAAAGGAATTTTGCAGATGTGATTCAGATGACAGACTTGAAACAGGGACAATTTCCTGCATAATATACATCTACCCCATCTAATCACACAAAACCTTAAAAGCAGAGCTTTCTCAAGATGAACAGAGGGAGAAATCAGAGAGATCAGTGTGTGGTGGAGTCATTGCAAGCTTTGAAGGTGGAGGAATGACATTATGGTAGAGGTGGGTTTTAAGAAGATGAGAGGTCCCCCTCTGCAGACAGTGATGAAACAAGGATTTTAGCTGTTTGACATCAAGAAGTTGAATTTTGCCAACAACTGGAAAGAGCTTGGATGTGGATTATTCTTTGCCACCTACAGAAGGGAACCTGCCAACCCTTTGGTTTTGGCCTGGTAAGACCCTATGTGGAGAACTGAGTGATTGATACACATGGTGCTCAGATTTTTGGCCCATGTAAAATGTGATACAGTAAATGTGTGCTATTTTAAGCCATTAGATTTGTGATAAGCAGCAGTAGAAAGTTCACACAGCATCAGTGAACTCCAGTCTCTTCTCCCAGAAAGACCTCAGCACTCTTTGACCTCCACTTCTCTGTGCCTTGGTTTGGAAGGTGTCCCAGGAGGAATTGTGGATTTCATCTCATTATTTTCCCTTTCTCTCAAGAATGATAGATCCATATGGCTACTGCTTAGTGCCTTAAAATCTCTACATTTTGTTTAGTTTCATAATTGTTTTTACAAGTCCAATACTTTTTTGTGCCTAGAACCATAAATTCAAATACATTTCTGATTCGGGCTGTTTTTGTTTTTATTGTTCCTGGCTTTGTGTCTGAAAATTTTGAGATATATGTCTCTATTACAAGGATTTTGAAATTTCTTGATGATGTGATTAGCTGTAGGTCTTTCTCTTTCATTGTGCCAGACAAACAGTAGGTTATATTAATTCAGAAACTCAGGTCTTTCAATTCAATGCAATTAAAAAAACTATTTCTCTGTGTTTACTTTTCTATGCCTATTGAATACATATTGGGGCAGACATGTTGCTAGTGGTCAGATCTTATTGATTTCTTCTTTAGTTCTTTATCATCTGCAAAGAGATGAATGTTAAAATATCCAGCCATGGTTGTGGATTTTTTTCTGATTTTTCCCTGCAGTTCTGGCAGATATTTCTTTGAGTATTTAGAAGCTTACTTATTAGGTGTATATGAGTTTAGGAATTTTACTGCTAAATTACTTATTGAGTAGTTTGTCTTTACCACTAGCAACACTTTTATTAAAGTTCCCTTTGTGTGATACTTAAAACAACTTCATTGGATTTTCATTTTCTTTTGTTTCACAAGAAACCAATCTAATCCTCACTGCACTTGCTCTGTGCTGCATTCCAATGATTCCAACATGCCTGTGCAGAGTGTGGCTGGCCTTGACCTCCAGTGGGCTTCCCTCCTTCCAAGTGCATTGTTTATCTAGAGGCTCCTCACTGACCTCGCCCAGAACCAGTCACTGAAGATGTTCTTGATGCAGTCAATGGGTAGCTACAACACATGGAGGCAAGAGGGTAGGGTTTGCACGACAGAGAGAATGCTTGGGAAAAGGATGAAGAGACAAGGCACCTTAGTTAATACTAGGTTCATGAAGCACAAAACCTACAACTGCTTTGTTTTATTTTTAAATTACTATGGAATGTTAAAGCTACTTACTCCAAACAGTATTTTATATTGCCAACTAGTTAGCTGACCTGATTAAAAATGGGATTTTTGCATATATTTTGCATTGTGCATTTTAAAGTTATTCATGTAATATTGGGTGGAGATTATAATATCTGCATAAAAAGAGAAGCTGTGTGACACTGGTAGTTTTCAAATTGTTAAGAATTATCTTTTTAGAAATAGACAATGGTTGCAGGGCTTAGACCAGGAGTTTGTGGCTCTTCAAGTATCTCTTAAAATGAGAAAGAGAGGGTCAGGCTTGTTGACTCATGCCTGTCATCCCAGCTACTAAGGAGGCAGAAGTAGGAGGATCATGGCACAAGGCTGAAAAGTAAAAGGATAAGGAGAGTGGCTCAAGCAGTAGAATATTTGCCTAACAAGCTTGAGTTTCTAAGTTCAATCACCAGAACCACCACACGTAAAATAAAAAGTGAAAAAGAAAGAATATAAAGTACATTTGAGCATCAGGCAATCATTAATGGAGCCAAGCCCTACTTCTCTATTAACCATTATTAACCAAATATTATTATTTTAAGCTCCAGCACAGGATAAGAGCTCTGCTGCTTTGAGGCAAGTAAATTCAGGATCTGAGCTCAAGTTCCAAGGGGAAATTCTTAAATTTTCAAATTCTCTGATTGAAAGAATGTCAGTTATCACTGTGTTAGAATGCTGTTACCTTCTCATAGGACTGGGATACTATTGTTACTTCCTTCAGCATGGTGCCCGCATCCTGGCAGGTTTATAGGGATGTTATGGCTGCATGGACTCTGGAAACTACTGGTCTGGAAAACTGATCTCTTGCAATAGCCCCGAGCAATCGAGCCTGTGTGCCTGGCTGTATTCGTGGTTGTTGTCTGCATTTCTCTCTGATGCTTGTTCTGTCTTCAAGAAAACCTTTTGCAATATCCATTGCCTCATCAACTGGATCCAGTCCTTGTTTGGAAATTTGTTTCAAGATATGTAAAGCTATAGTTATGGTGGCTGAAGTCCAAGATCAAGGTGTGGGCAGGGTTGGTTTGCAGGTGGTCACCTTCTGCTGATCTTCCTACTGTGCACACACGCCCCTGTCCCTCATCGGCCTTTCATGAATTTCCTTATCCTTTTCTTGTCTGCTGGTGATGAGATGTCTTGTCTTCATTTAATCTTCTTTTTTGAAGGATAGAGTTCTGGATCAATAGTGTTTTTGCTCATTATTTATTTATTTCATTGTTTACAAAGTACTACTCCATTGTATTTGGCCCTTCATTACTTTTTAGTAAAAAAAAAAGAAAATCAGTCATCATTTTGATAATCCATTCTCTGTTAGTGGGTATGTTTTTGTTTTTTGGCTCTGCTGAATTTCAAGGTATTATTTTTATCTTTGCTTTCAGCTTTTGAGTGTGATATGTCTAGGTACGTATTTCTCTGTACTTTCCTTTTCACTGGACTTTCCTTTTCACTGGACTCTTTCAATTATATGTTTATGCTTTTTACCAAATTATAGAAATCATCAGTCCATTTTTCTTCAACTACAAAATCTATCCTAAGTCTAATTTAAGAGCCTAGAATAGGTTCTTGGAACAGATTTTTTTAAATTCTGTTCCAGATTTCACTGAGGTTCTGTGAATGTACTTCAAGTTGGATAATTTCAATGGGCTGAGATTTAAATATGTTGATGTTTTCTGCTGCCTTAATCTTCTGGTGAAATTTTCATCCTTGGGTATTGTACTTTTTATGTCCAAAACTTCTACTTGGTGTATTTTTAAAATAATTTCCATCCCTCTGCTAAGATTTCTTATATTTTCATCTTTATGACCATGTATTTCCCTTAAATCTTTGAGTCTATAACTAACTTGATATTTAAGTTTTCTTTGTTTGACAATTTGATCACCTGTGTTGCTTTTCCTTCATATTGACTCTTTTTCTTGACTTGAATCATACTTTGATTTGCGTGATGAGTGTGAGTGAATCCACAGGAACTCCAAGGCTTACCAAGCCCCCCTGAGCCAGGAACCCCACACTCCTTGCTCAGCCTCTGCCCGTGCTGATGGAAACACCCTGGAATTCCTCAGTTTTACTGTTGTTTTATACCTGATCTTGCTGGAGTATCCCCTGCACATTGCAATTCTGGGATCAGCCAAGATCTGAGCTGGAGATCTTCATCTTCCCTGCTTTGCTTGCCTCCTTTCCAGAGTTCTCTCACTTGGTCTCCAGTCTGGGATCCATCACTGCCAGGTGAAGCCTGAGCTGTAATCTCATAGCTGAGGACTGTTGGTGTCTCAGAAATGAACTGTACACCGGCCTCTCATTCCAAATGCTCTGCCTCCTTCCAAAGCCAGATCCCCTCTGTGGCCCTCAGCATTGGCCACTCTCTAGTGCTTTTAAATAGTTGGGGGAAGAGGCTTGTTTTTTATTTAATGGGGTTTGCAGTTGCTACCTGTGAGGGCTTGCTGGAATACTGCACATTGACCTCACAATTACGTTTATTTTACTATTTTTTTTTACTATACAATACTAGTACATGAGGATTCCTTATGATAATACCATAGATTCTTTAGAGTGCATTTTTGACAAGTTCACACCCTCTGTTACATTCCCTTAGCCTCTCTTCCCCCATTTTCAAACAGTACTTGGTGGGTTTCGTCATGCTCTCCATATGCTTGTGTGTGTCTCACTCTGTCTGTGTGTGTGTGTGTGTGTGTGTCTGTGTGTGTATACTTCAATCCTCCTCATCTCTAGTGACATTTATTTTTAATCACATTCTTCCAATGCACACAAAAGTCATGTTCTAAGAGACCATTTGGGTTTCTGCATAGAAAAAATATTATCAAAAAATGAATAGTTTATTTTTTCCTATTCTTTTTGCATCTATTAAGGATAATGACTTTGAAATGTTTTGTTTTAAGGCATTGCAAAGAATAGGAGAATCAAAGTGGTGATGGTGGTGACAGGTAGCAGTTGGACATGAGGATGGGGATACAGGACCTCTCAGGGTTTCGATCCCTTGAGGGAGAAGTGTTAGGTAGGAGTTGGACATGGGCAATGAGCCAAGGACACACAAGGTCCATGTTTGACAACATACTGCTCTTGAGGGCTAACACAATCAGCTACTCAAAACTGACACACATGGTCCTGTACAGTTACAGAACAGAAGGCAACAGCTGGCAAGGCCCTAACCAAGGCCCCAGTTCAATCCAGGTAGAGCAACTGAGAGTTACCTTTGGGGCATTGATAGGCCATTTTATGGACAATGGATTGTTTGAATCTGCTTTTTGATCCAACCTGATAGTCTGTGTGTTTTGATTAGAGAGTTAAGTCTGTTTACATTTAGGGTTATGATTGAGAGGTATTTACTGATTCTTGTGTTTCCATTCTTTTTATTCAGGTTGACTCTTGTGTGGGTTATTGTTTACCTTGTGGAATTGTTCATAGTCAGGTTTCATTCATTGCTTAATACTTTCATAGCTCTGCTGGCTCATCAGTTCCCCTTTTGGGTTTTATTCTTTCCTGACTTCTCATGCTTGTGATTATTTTTCTTCCTCTTCCATGTAAACTATTCCCTTGAATATGTTCTGCAATGCAGATTGGGTGGACATGCTAAAAGGTTTCAACATTGTGTTTCCTTTGTTTTTTGGTGGGGGCAGGGGGGAGCTGGGCTTCATGCTCACAAAGCAGGTGCTCTACCTCTTGAGCCACACCTCCAGTCCATTCTGCTCTGGTTATTTTGGAGATGAGGTCTTGTGAACTACTCACCTAGGCTGGCCTTGAACCATGATCCTCCCAATCTCAGCCTCCCAAGTACCTAGGATTACAAGCGTGAGCCACCTACACTGACTAACACAGTATTTTTTTGCCATCAGTTTTCATTGGTCTTCTTTCTCTAGGCAAGCTCCCCTCTTTTTTTGAATGCTGAATATTTTTACACCTACAGAATTCATTATCATTTTTCTCCTTTAGTCTTTTAAAGTGGCAAACTACATTAATTGCTTGTTTAATGTTGAACCAATTTTCCATTCCTAAAACAATCCCAGCTTGTTTTTTTTTCATTCATTGTTAAATTAGGTTCATTATATTTTTAGGATTTTTGTATCTGAGTTTATGAGTAACATTTCATCACAATTTTCTGCTCATGTCTTCTTATTAAATTTTGTTATCACTATTATCCTGTCTCCTTATAATGAGCTACAGACTGCTTTATCACCAAACATGCTGTATACAGTGTACATAAAAGTGTAATTATTTGGTTTGTGTTGCAGTTACCAGTAGAATTATGAAAATATTAAATATTAGTTTCTTAATGTTTATGGGATGTGTCAGTTTCTATTTATTTGGGGGCAAATTTTGGATAATTAAGAATTTCTACCAGTTGTAAATTTAATCCAGATTGTTATAGTTATGGATATAAAGTAGTTTTGATGTCTTCTTATCTGTTTGATACCTGTTTCATCAGGAATATATTAATTTTTTGTTGTCATTTCTAATGCTGCTCACTTGTGCCTTTGTTACCAGACTCAGTGGGTCTGCCAGCTGTTGGGAATCACATTGGAACAGAACAAGAGTAATTGTCATTCCAGGTAAAGATTACTTGTAATGAATAAGGCGACCAGAGAGAACCATTCCCAGGCCATGACAGCGAAGTCAGGAAAGGCGGATAAACTTACCTGAGCAGGGAAAACATGTTCAAGAGGGAGAGGGGCATCTGCATACATCTGGACAACATGCTCCCATGTAAGTCCCATGTTATGGGAATGAGGTTTTATCTCTCCTTCCTGGGTGCAGACTTTAGCACCACAATGAGGTTAAAGTGATTTTTTGCTCCCTGATGTCTTTTGTCACTCCTTCCTTCCATTTCTATGGGATGCTGGGGACATCTCTGTGTGGCTGCTTCGTGATGAGTGGGGCATCTTTGGGATGGAAGGTCTTAACCTGATGAGACAGGTGCAGGTCAGGCAGAAGCTGATAGAGGCCAAGGTGTCTTCCATTGCAATGGACTTTGTCCTCCTTCCTAAGGAAGCAAAAAGGGTTAGCAGGGGTGGAAAGAAAATGTAGGGAGGGGAGAAAGGGTCAGTTTCAAATGAAGCCCATTACAATATAGCTATAGTGCTTTATATTTATACACACCTAATATATAACCTACTATTTATTGCAGACATCAATTTTTAAAATTTCACTTTTTGCAACTTTTATTTTTATAGCATTTACTTGGTCACATATACATGAAATATAAGGTCATATAAGAAATAACTTCTTATTTTTTACTTATGTTAGCAGTTAGCAGTTATTATTATTATTGTTATTACCGTAATATTTTTGTGGGACTGGGATTTGAACTAGGGCTTCACAAATGCAAAGCAGGCACTGTACTGCTTGAGTCATATCTACAGCCCATTTTGCTCCGGTAATTTTGGAGATGGGATCTTGTGATCTATGCTTTGACTGGCCTAGAACTGTGATCCTCCCAATCCCAGCCTCCCAGGTAGCTAGGGTTACAGGTATGAGCCACCATTGACTGGCTAACTTTCTGTTATTTAATCTTAATTTTTTATTCTCACTTTTTATGTTTGAATATTTTATACTTTACATTTAAAAATATGTTCTGAAAGCATTTTAAACATGTCTGTTATTAAATACAACTGACAGGAAGCAATAGTTTGGGACTGAGTTCTTGTACTAGGCCCTAAAGGACCAAACCAAAATGGAGTTACTCATGTTAAGTGCCTCGAAATTTAAAAACGAAACAGGGAAATTCCCAAAGAGACCACTTTACAACAAAATAGAAAATAAAACAACAGGAGACTCCCAGCAACCAGTTAGGAAGAGCCCTGCTGGCCTCAGGCAGTGTGGAAAGGCGGTCCCTTGTGTTTCAACCCTAAAAAGAAATCAGCTTTAACACAAACCACTTCTGCTCACTGATTCAGCTTCTCCACGCTTGTTCCTGCCACCCCTGTTCAGTTCATTGGAACTCCTTTTCTAATCCTTGGAAGAACATGCTGTCTGACTCATGAATCTTTAATAAAAGCCAATTATATATTAAGAAATTTCTTTAAATTTTAGCATTATCTTTATAAACTCCTCAATGGCAAGGAGTTTTCTTTGTTTTTCTCACTACTGAGTCTTTAGTGCATTTTCCAGATAGAAGATCCTGTGCAATTCTTTGTTGGATAAATGAATGATAAAATATTCTCCAATCGATATCTGCAATTCTGAAGGATTTGTGTGCATGATTTCTTGCTTGCTCTTTCCCCTATTCTTGCTCAGGCACTCTTTTTCCACGGACATTCAGTTACCTTTGATTTTAGATCATATTCCTTGGAACTTCATCTAAGGTATCAGTGTTCCTCGAGAAAGGACTTGCACTCACTTTTTTTTTTTTAAGAGAATAATAAATTGCACCTTTATTTATTTTTTTTTAAAATATTATTTTTGCCAGAGTAAAATTTTATTTTATTTTGTTTTATTTCCTTTTATTATTCATATGTGCATACAAGGCTTGGGTCATTTCTCCCCCCTGACCCCACCCCCTCCCTTACCACCCACTCCGCCCCCTCCCTCTCCCCCCCACCCCCTCAATACCCAACAGAAACTATTTTGCCCTTATTTCTAATTTTGTTGTGGAGAGAGTATAAGCAATAATAGGAAGGAACAAGGGTTTTTGCTGGTTGAGATAAGGATAGCTATACAGAGCATTGCACTCACTTTTGCAGCTTCTTGGATACACTTTCAGGTTGGGGTGACTTTAAACTGGATTTATTGGCTTTATGCTTTTAGGAGAACCTGTGCAATATGCATTCAAGATCACAAAATCTGCAAACGGGAGGCTTTTGTTTTCATGGTCCTTCTTCCTCCTATCACCCAAGTTCAAAGCAGATTATTTTCCTTACTAGTAGTTTTGTGTTCTCACATTTTTAGTCCATCTACACATTGAGAGTTAATTCACAAGGACACCACTGTTCATAGAAATGTGATGTGAGCCAAATATGTACATAGTGTAAAATGTTCTGAAGTGATATTAAAAAGTAAAGAGTAATGCAAAATTCATGTTAGTCATATATTTTGTTTCATGTTATTTCAATAGGGAATTGATATAGAAATTATTAATGAGACTTTTACATTCTTTTTACACACTAATCTTTGAAATATGGTTCTTTATGCTTTGGATACTTATCAGTTCTGACAGCAAATTTACACAGACAAAATAACTCTTAAAAAATTTATAGTTTAAACATAGATTTGAATACCCAAGTTTGTTACCAGACACAAACAACTAGAAGAGGGTTTTGAGACAAAAGAAATAAGGTTTTTTATTCATCAAATGAAGGGGAGGACCGAGAGTCAACCTCTCAAAGCTCTGTCCAGCTCAGCTTGGGTATGTGATGAAATGCATGTCCCAGAATGGGTGCTAGCCTCAGTTCTCCAGGTGTCCGGCACCATATCCCAGGAGCTGAGTGTCTTGACTGACACACTCCTGTTACGGGCGAGAGAGAAGCAGTAGAAGACCACCTGGTTTCACTAAAGAGTAAAGGGAGTTAACTTTGGACTATCTAGCATATAGACAATGAAAATGTCAGTTTGGTGAACAAGCAGAGTAACCTGGTCAGCACGTAAGCTGGATACACCAAAAGATTTTCCCTTCTGTTATCGCAGCTACATTTTTCCCCCTGTCAATTTATTCCTCCATTTCTATGGAAAAGAGGCACTGTAATCACCTGTCTCCTGCCTCTCTGATTGGTACGCCTCAGCAAAAGCAGTTTTTGTTCCCCATTACAAGTTGTTGCAAAAATAGCTAAAAGTTTCCAAATAACTGACTCTTACATCAACTTTTAATTAAAATTAATCACAATGAAATAAAATAAAAATTTATTTTCTTAATCTCACTAGGCAGGTTTTGAGAGATCACAATTCCTATGAGGCTGGTAGCTACCATGTTAGAAATCGCTGCTCTGGGATCCTAGTGTGTAGAGCTTCTTGGGCAGGACGTGCACTTCTAGGGCAGGCCCTAGTTTTTTCTTGTGTCCTCTCTAAAGGACAAGGCCACCAAGTTCCAAGCCATCTGAGCTTGACCCATGTTGTCATAGAGTGCTTACATCCACACTTCCTCTTTTCAGTTTATGCTAGGTCTTTAACTTTCTGCTCAAGTTCTGCTTTTGCCATGTTTAAAATACATATTTCAAACAATACTTTCAATGTTTTATCCTACACTGAAAAAATACATGAGTAAGGAAGTCAGCAATGGTACCTAAATCTTTTGTTCTGTCACAAAGAAATTCATTTGAGTTATTTGATCCTGAGGAAAAGAGAAAGTTTATTCTTCCAAAAAGACTACCACATCACAAATTTTTCTACAGCTTAAGGGGAAAAAAATAAATAAGCGATTTAAATAATAAAAATGAAAAATTATACACCATTTACATGAGCTACTTCAAACCAAAGTTTATTGTTAGTAAAATATTATAGATTCCTCTTGTTAGGGTTAATAATGGCTATCCTATTTCTTGCTCTTGAAATATTATCACAAGTAAGAAATTGCTAATGTTCCAAAATAAAAATAGTACCCCCCATGAAAGGTTTATTTACTCTCTTTGAGAAATAATACAGAGGCTGTCTCAAAGGCAAATTTGTAAGACTTTATGTCTGGTGGAAGTAGGAGATTGAGGGTGAGTTTCTTCCCATCCATCTATGGTGCTGAACTGATCCCGCTTGCTCTTTATGCTTTAATGTTAATATTCTTTCGCTTCTCAAACCCACAGCTCTTCTTCATTTGTGACACACAGTGCAAGCAGAGGCATGAAAGCCTGCATTCACATGAACTTAGTTGTCTCTTCACCCAAATGGAACGGAAGTTGACAGTTCCATTATAAAACACAGTGTGTGAGCTACAGAGCATCCAGCTTTCTTATTTAACATGGCATTTTTATACACTGACAAGGATCTAGGAGTACAGTATCACAAAGCAACTTACAACTAGCTGATTTATTTGCCTAACACACAAGTCGGCAGCACAAATGCATGGAGATCTACAATAGAAGCACATGGTTTCTCAGGGCATCCTGTACAACTTATTTGTACCAGTGTAGGAATGTTCCATGACATCTGTTCACCTTAGCAGCTCATTAAATTAGCAGTAATTTATTGAATGACCACTGTAGGCAAAGTGCAGCCTTGTGAGCACCATGTAAATGGAAAGAGATACTTTTGTCCTGATGGAGCAGAGTGGAATCATACACTATAAGTCACAGTGTCCTCAGCACAAGAACGGCCCCTAACCCCATTAGTGACTTCAGTAAATCCCACAAACCTTTTGAAAAATATTTTTTATTAATTATTTCTCCTATGTTGGGGTGTTTCTAAATTTAATGTCCAGGTTGTTCCCACCCAATGAGGCCATGCAAACTGATTTCAACTGTATGTGACCTGTTAACCAGAAACCATCTTTTTTAACTCTCTAAACTTCCAGCACGTGTTCCGTGGATCTCTTAGGCCATGTTTCTTTTTTTACATTATATTTTTTTGGTCTGTGTACTTGTTTAATTTTTTTAATAGCTTTGTCATATTGTAAATTCAGGATCTATTGCTAGGCATTGCATCATGCCTTCTCTATAATAAGTCTTCCAATACTGAGAAAATGAAAAGAGCAAAAGAAACATAATTGTATATTTCCTCTACACGCAGGGAAATGACATCACTCTTAAAGTGCACTGTAAAATTTAGCTTCTCTGTCATTTTTAGGACAAAGGAAATTCTAGAAGCCTGAAACTCTGTGGGGTCCAATACCAACCTTCACTTCAATAGTAAATAAGTTTGTGGAAGTTAATAGTTGGGATATAAGTTACTACCTTCAAAAACCTGTTATCCACTGCGACTGCAGGTCTTTAATAAAATAGTGAGGACAGTACCCACTTGGATTTTAGGAATAATTATGATACAAGTGTCTACAAACCGTTCTTTTATCTGCTGAATTAGTTCTAAGAGGTACTGACACAATTGCCTACAAAAGGAAAACTATTTAAGATATTTTAAAAAATGATTATGTCTTCATAAAAGCTAACACCAACATTTCATTTTGATGGCTTTTTAAAACACCTAACTTTTTGAAATTGATTTTTACTTAATTAGAAATTCTGTTTTTGTTGTGGTTGTGGTTTCAAAAGACTGAAAATCAATAGTTATGCAAAAATTCAATTTGTAAGATTTATGGATAGATTTTGAACAAAATACATTTTAAATGTTTTTAGAAATTTGGATCACCATCAAAATAAGCAAAGCTATGAATTAATTTAATGTAAATAATACACTTTTATACTTTCAAAGCCAGCATTTATAAAAAACGTGTTGTGAAATTTAGACTATGGCTAAACCGTTCTTTTCATTTATACAGTATTATTATTTCATCAAAATTTTCTGCTTCTAGAGTAAAATGTTACCTAAAATCAGAAGATGTGCTTAGTATTTGCATTTTCAAGTTTCCTAATATTTGTCAGGCTTAAGAACTATTGTATAAACACTTTAGTTTTGCTTTGAGCAATTTGTCACTGGAAAAGCCATTTTTCTCAGATTACGTGAAAGTTTCTCATTAGTGTAATGACTAAGCTTTTCACAAAAACTCATTGGGAGGAGGAAACATTCACATGTGGCTGATAATAGACCCATTCTTCAAAATGCCAGAGGAAGTGGCTCTATCTGATGAGCACTTGATTAGAAGTGAGTTTCCTCCCCATTTTGGAGTCAAGCTTTCTCAGTTTACTTCCAAACCTAGGGGAGGCACTTTCTCTGGATTACCTGACTTCTCTGTCCTCTCTATAACTTTGTGCATAGAGGCAAATGTGCCTTGCCCAAGAGATTTCAACTTTTACACATCATAATTTCACACCAGATGGAGGAATTTAGGCTGGACTGAGCCATTTGGGGGATGTGTCACACACCACACAAGGCCTTGGTGAAAGGTTTATGTGCTGACTGAGATAGTGAACCAGTCTCCTTGTCACTCTGGAAGTAAACACATTGGTAAGAATGAGTCAGGTGGAAGTAAATACGTTGGCAAGAATGAGTCAGGTCTCTGCTAATTTTTATGTATCTAAATATTCCTCCAAACTTTTATATTTGTCATATTACATAGTTATTAACTGGAAATAGTTGAAAAAGATACCGACCTGATATAGGACTAATTTCTAATGTTGGAACTACTGTTTAGCATAAATTTGTATATATTTTATCTGTTACATTCAGAGGTGCACTTGTATATTCAAGAGTTATAAAATACCAATCTCCCCCAATTTTTGTTATCAATATGTCATGAATGCTATCTTTCAGTTCTATAAAACATAAAAAATGGTCCTTTTGATGTAGTGCTGTGTAGCACTTTCTGTAATGACTGCACAAAAGGTCAATGTGACATTTATTTTTTATTTAAACTCTTTGGAATATAACTTTTGCTTTATTTATGTGGAAATATACATTGAACCCATACATTATAGATGAGAAATAGTTAAATG
Organism: Castor canadensis; assembly: GCF_047511655.1. Lineage (NCBI taxonomy): Eukaryota > Metazoa > Chordata > Mammalia > Rodentia > Castoridae > Castor > Castor canadensis. Next base: position 52,028,021 of record NC_133401.1, on the reverse strand, counting down.
AAAGCTAAGTGATTTAAAAACTAAGATTAAAAAAATATTGTAATTTCTGTTTTTCCAAAAAGGATAGTTTATCATCAGTATGGAATAAGAAAGGGCTTGTTTATATGTGAAGATAGCTTTAATCTTGAAAACTGAAGAACAATTTCTTCTGTGCTAACATCATTCAACTTTGAAATAAGCTTATGTCCAAACTCTCTGCCCCTTGCCTTGCCCTGGCACCAGTTTCCGTAGATGATAATTTGTAAATCATGCTTATTGCTTAGCCAATGGCACACTGAGGACTCATTTAAAATAACAGAAGATCTCTACTTGACTTTTCCTTGACATTATTTTTTTAAGTGCAATCTTGTTCATTAAAAAAATAGCTGAGGCGTAGCAAATGAATTCATTAGCTCTAAAAGCTTAATTTCACCATTATTCACCAGAATAATATTCTTTCACCAAATATTCTGCTAATAAAATTTAAGAACTTCTATAAACTTGAAGGGGATTTCTTTTAATATACCCCCTTTTTAATATAACCAAAAGTAGCCCTGTGAAATGTTGATACTTAATAAATGATGCCTACAAACTAGGTGTACTTCAGAAAGACGAGAATATTATTTGATAATTAATGGCAAATTTAAGTTTGATGAAACTAAAATGTGTTGTTTGGAGTACTAATGATTAGCATAAATCTCCTTAAACTAGTCTACATGCTACCAAGGGAAAACCTAAATAAACCCCTCTAGCTTTATTTCTTTTTAGTTGGCTTAAAATCACAAATTTTGGGGCTCCCACAGCTGCCTTGTTAGTCTCCCACTAGCGTTGCAGTAGGGGGCCCCTCTGCCATGTGGGTTGTGATGTGTGGGTTGTGAACCATTGCTTAGGTTCATTTTTGGGGACTTGAAAGCTGCTTTTGCAGAAAACACTGACTTCTCACTTAGACCTACAGATGTCTGACAGGGTGACTGGAGCAAGATGAAAAGCTTGATGTCCATCTTCACCTTGCATCTGCCTTCTTTTATTCTTTTTCCCCTGTACGATGAGCAGTGGTTTCACTATGCTGTCTTCATAAGTATGCATTCAGCCTACTTCCATCCCCTTCACCCCTCAGAATCTTTTCCTTCCCCTTATCCTCACACTGATCCCCCCAGACAGTCCCAGGTTTACATTCACGTCCCATTGTCATCAAAGAAAGCAGCCAGCATCATCATCATTTCAGGTCTCTGTTCCACAAATGAGTGAGAACATATGACATTTTTCTTTTTGAGCTTGTCTTATCTCACTAAGCATGACCATCTCCAGTTACATCTGTTTTCCTACAAATGGCACGATTTCATTTTTCTTTGTGGCCAGATAATATTTCAAGTTTTTTCCTTATCCATTTATCAGTTGTTTGGCACTTCGGCTGATATTTTTGTCCTAAACAAGCATTATATTTTTGTCTTTCAAAGAAATTTTGGCTGTGTCATAGACTTTTTGTTTGATAATCTTCTTCACTTCCAAACACTATTGCACTGTCTTTTGGCTTACATTATTGCTCACTAGGAGTTTGTTGGGTTATCCTTGCTCCTCTATTTACATATTTCTGCTTTTCTAAAAGATTTCTTTCTATTAGTTTCAATCAATTTGATGGGGTGTGGTGTCATGTTTTGTACTTGTGGGTTACTGACTTTCTAGAATCCATGATTTGCAGTAATATCATTGACAATTTGTTCAATTATTGTCTTCCATCTTCTTTCACGGAGATTCTAATTCCTTCTGTATTCAGCTGCTTAGAATTTTCCTACACTACTCATAAGTTGATTATTTTAAAAATATTTTTCCACTTGTGCTTCACTTTGGATAGTTTCTTTCTTTCTCTTTTTTCTTTTTTCAGCACTGCGGTTTGAACTCAGGGCCTGTTGCTTGCTAAGCAGATGCTCTACCACATCCCCAGCCTTTTTGGCTTTAGATTATTCACACATAGGGTATTGTGTCTTACCCAGGCATCCTGGCACTGTGACTTTTCTAACTATGCATCCCTCATAGCTAAGATTACAAGCATATACCACTACATTGATGGAGTCCTAATAACGTTTTTTGGTGGCAGTGGTAGGTGGGGAGAAGGCTGGGCTGGCCTTCGACCACAATCTTCCTGATCTCTGCCTCGTAAGTAGCTGGAATTATAGGCATGAGTACCTGACTCTTGTCTTGGATAGTCTCTACTTCTATTTTCAGGTTTACCAATTCTCTTCCTCACTGCTTCATCTGATGTAAATTCTCTCTGCTGTGGTTTTCACACCGTTCACTGTAGCTTTCATCTCTGGGAGCTCAGTTTAGGTTTTTACACATTCCATGTCTCTACCTAATAAGGTTAAGCCTCCATTTAGCTTTGCGGATGTGTGGAATTCAATTATAACAGTTGTCTATGTCATCTCAGTGTCTCTGGTTGATATTCTTCTAGTGATTGTCTTGTTTTCCTACTTCTTTGCTTATCTAAAATATAAGGGGTGGGGGCAGGGAACTGAGATTTAAACTCAGGGCCTTGAGCTTGCTAGGCAGGTACTTTACCACTTGAGCCATGCCCCCAGACCCTTTTTTGGTTTAGTTATTTTTCAGGTAGGATGTTGCATTTTTGCCCAAAACCAGCCTCAGACAACAATCTCCTCCTACCTGTGGCCTCCTGTGTATGTGGGATCACAGGTGTCTACCACCACAGCTGATTTATTGGTTGAGATAGAGTCCCATGCTTGGCTAGAAATTACTTTAGATGCAAAAAATTGTGCATTTTTTACTGTTGAGGTAGATATTTTTGTATTCTCATGCATATTCTTAATCTTGGTTAGTACATCTTATTAAATGTTACTGCAGCTTAGTTACTTGGAAATAGGTTGAACAGTTTGAGTCTTGCTTTTAAGCTGTTAGATAAGACCAAAACAGTGCTTATTTGGGGCTAATTCTGCCCCACTATTGAGGCAATCTCCTCTGTATGCTATATCCGTGCCACATGAGTTACAAAGACTTCTACCCTTGCTGCAGTAAGTAGGAAATATCTCTGTAGACTTCTCCCTCTAATCACTTTTGTTGTTTCTTTCCTGAAGTAAGTCTGTCACCACCAAGAACTGATCAATGCTTAGCTGAAAACTTGACTGTAACCTTCTGAAGATCTCTGAGACTCTCCTACTCTTCCAAGTTCTTTCTTCTCCTGTACTCTATGATTTCTACCCAGTTTTGTCTCCCTAGAATTCCAAATTTATTCCCATAAAGTCAAGGGCATCCCGTGTTCTCTTTGAACCTCTGCCTGGGCTCCCTGCACTTGTGCTGTAGTCTCTAAATCATCCCAAAGATGTGAATTAGGCAATTATGGTATTCTTATTATTTGTAACAATCTCTGGGCACCACTGACCTTTTTAGTTTGTTGCTCATATATTGAAAGTACTTGCTTTAATTATTCTGTCTGATAGTTTCATTGATTTCTGGCCACAGGGTGAATCCAGCCCTGGTTATTCCATGTAGCATGCCTGAGTTTGCAAAAATACCATATTTATTCACTTCAAGTATTTTGAGTGCTATTTGATTTTGAGGATCATTTGGTCCAAGATACAAGGCAGCTTGCACCATAACCTAAACTTTAGGCTACAAAACCTTGTCTTATTCTCTGTACTACTCACAATGATAATAGGTTGGGTTGTGTCATAAAATGAATCAAAATGGTATTTCCCCGTGTAGTATACTCTACCTGCCTAACTGACTGAAGCCCTCTAAATTCTGTGCCATCATAACAGTAGTAGTAAGCATAGGTTAAACAAAATTTCACTTTTCTTTACTAGAGGTATTCTGGCATTGTCCAGTCAAGTGACAATATGAACCTCATTGTTATATCAAACCCATGAATCTGTAAGGTGTTTCATAACAACCCCTCTAGCATGAAAACACTAGGTCATGTGTATCTTTGACATTAGTTGCTCACCTCTTCCAGTTACCATGATACCATTCATATGATGGTCAATCCAATGTTATGAGGAATATCAAACCAGTCACTTTTCTTGTAGACTAAATTATGGTGGAAATTATGATGAAAATAAAGCTTTGTGGCAAAAATTTTAAATGTACTGAACAATGAAAGTATTTCTTTTTAATTGCCTTGAAAAGGAAAACTGGTTTTGATTAACTCCACTGGTGGGTATGGAAATAAGCATTTTTAAATCACTAGAAGTTGCATTAAACTATTGTGGGAGATAAATATGGTGCAAATGCTGTGTGCACATGCATTAAATGGAAAACATGAGACTTGTTGAAACTGTTCCAGGAATAGGGGTAGGGAGGATAAAGAATGGTGGAGGGGTGAATTCAACTATGATAAATTTAAGAACTTGTGTAAATGTCACAATGTATTTCTAGCACAATAATTAAAAAAATGTTCTAGTGAGAATTCTACATTCAGCATGGGTACCTTGTTCAATTGAATGATGCCATTCTATTATATTTATGTAATCATCCATTGTCTACTTATAATACACTTGTTGCCTTATTTCTTACAAACCAAGCACAATAACTTTAATTGATTTGACTGAGACCATCACTCCTACATCCTATAAGGCTTTGACAGGACTCTTATCTCTGTGAGTATTACAAAATGCAGTTTTATTTTTCATTTATTCTTTTGACCCTGTTTGGGAAATAGTTTCAGGGGCTAAAACATAGTTCCATCCATCACAATGGACATTACAATTATTGAGTCAATTCAAGAAATCTTTCTTCTAGTCACATAGGGCACTTATTCCAAATATACATACAGGAATTGGTGTATGCCTACAAGGTGAGTTAGACCTACTATGAGATAAAACTGAACTAAAGTGTCATGTATCACTTGTCCTCTATAAATCTAATATGAAGGTATTACTACACTATACACCTGACATGAAGAATCATGCTGGAGTACTGAAAATTAGGGTTAATGAACTTGTCCAGCGATAGCTCTAAAGATCATCTGCTCCTTCACCATGTCATTCTTCTGTGTGCCCTGAAATCTTTCTGTCTGAGCTGCACTTAAAGCTATTATTTGATTAGTAGGAACAGTTCATCTTGATTAACTATTTCTGGGGGATGCAAGATGGTGACTAGAGGGCAGAAGCAGACAGTGTGATATCCGTATCCGTAAATCAAAAATTTTGCAGAGATGCTGGAGCCACCCTTGGCAAAAAAAAAACACCAAGAAGAATGAAAAGTCCAACACCCTGAACCCCAGCCTGTACAAAGCTTCTCCATGCTATGTTACACTGAGAAAACAAAAGGGCTCCCACGCTGCCAGAAGCTGGTTCCAAACCTGCTTGGGAAACACAGACCAACAAGTGAGCCTATAAGCAGCACACGGTATTCCCACAGCTACCCCTGGCATAAACCAGCATAACCCCCTGGACAGACTGACCCCTGCCACACACACACACACACACCCAAAAAAACTGAATAATAAACCAGGAACTGAAAAGAAAATACAGCAGAGGGGGCAGGGTGCTCTGAGCACATCAGAGAAGTGGGGAGTATCAAGGAGCTGATCTCCACATGAACTTTCAGTAAACAAAGACTGGAAAGGCAGAAGGGCCTACAGTAGGTGGGTGATAAGCCGCTGCCTTAAATAGGGCAGGTAGTGGTCCACAAAGCTCATCATCTCCTGAGCCAATGACCAAAATCCAAAGTCAAACGACATTGCAAAATTGAAAAGCAGTCAGCAAACCAGCATAACACACTGACAGCAGAGAGCCATCTGACAGATCTCTGACCTTGCCCCAGAGAAAAGGCAGGAGGCAAAGAAACAAGCCCCCAATAAACCAACACAGTGAAAATGGAACTGCAGAGCAGGATGGCTAGTGGGCTACAAAGCTGATCTCCAGAACCTGAGGACAAGCCACACCTCACTGATGGAGTAGCTAACAAGCAGCTGCCACTGAAAAACAGGAAAAAAAAAAACTGGTGAGTCTCCCCAACCACCAAGCAAGACAATGTCAGAGCTTCTGCTTAAATACCAACACCAGGACTGGATGCTGCAAAACTAATACCAAAACTACTATGACTGAAATTCTATTGTTCCTGAACCTGGAATTTTTTTTAATGCATTTGTTTGTTTTGTTCTGTTTGTTTGTCCACCACCTCTTCCTGTTGATTTCTTTGGTTCTGTCTTTTTTTTTTACATTTTCTTTTTTTTCTTTCTTTCTTTGTTTTGTTAGTTTTACTATTGTAAGTTAGCTAATACTAAATTACACACAGACCAGGGACAAAAACAGCACCAAGTGGAGTGATGGGAAGACAAAAAAGGGATGGAAACTATTCTCCCCACAAAAATAAATTAATACAAGATTCAGAAGGAAATGAAGAAAACAGATACCCAGTTACACTCCCACAAAACAAAGATAAATGACACCAAGGAACCCAACAAAGCCCACAAGAACATGCTGAAAGAAGAAACCCTGCAAGTAATTACTGAGAATTTCATGGAGATGTTACTAGACATGGTCAACAAAAGACAACAAAAATAAAGAATATGAGAAGACACAAAAACAAATAAATGAAGTCACAGGAGCCCTAAATAAATACCAAAGTGAAACAGAAAACACCATAAATAGAGAGATGAATGAATTAAGGATAAATTTTGACAATATTAAAGAGGAAGTGACCCATTGATATGGAAAACCTCAGAAAACAGAATGAAACAGAAATGCAAAACACAATGGAAGGCACTCCAGCAGACTAGAACAAGCAGAAGACAGAATCTCAGAACTTGAAGATAAAATGGAAATTAAAGGAAAAACTGAAGAGCTGTTAGTCAAACAACTCAAGACATGCAAATGGAATATCCAAGAACTCACCGACTCTATCAAAAGACCAAACCTAAGAATCATGGGCATTGAAGAAGAAGAAGGGGTGCAAGCAGAAGGAATTCATAATATATTCAACAAAATAATAACAGAAAATTTCCCAAATCTAGAGAAAACTATGCCCATTCAGGTACAGGAAACCTACAGGACATCAAAGAGACTTGACAAAAGTAGAACTAACCCATGACAAATTATCATTATACAATAAGCACAGAGAGTAGAGAAAGAATATTGAAGGCTATAAGAGAGAAAAAACAAATAACATACAAAGGTAAACCCATCAAAATCACAATAGATTTTGCAACTATCCCCACTCTTATCCAATATAGTACTGGAATTCCTAAACAGAGCAATTAGGTAAGAAGAAGAAATAAAAGGAATACAAATAGGTAAATAAACTGTTAAAATATCCCTGTTAGCATATGATATGACTCTATACCTTAAAAACCCAAAGAATTCTACCCAAAAACTCCTAGACACCATAAAGAGCTACAGAAAGGTGGCTGAATAAAAAAATCAACTTCCAAAAATCATTAGCTTTTCTATACACCAATAACAAACAAACTGAGAAAGAATATATGGAAACAACTCCATTTACAATAGCCTCAAAAAAATCAAATACCTAGATGTAAACTTAACAAAGGATGTGAATGACCTCTACAAGGAGAAATACAAACCCCTGAAGAATTAGATCAAAGAAGACTACAGAAGGTGGAAAGCTCTCCCATGCTCATGGATTGGTAGAATCAACATAGTAAAAATGTCTATACTCCCAAAAGTAATCTACATGTTTAATGCAATTCCCATCAAAATTCCAATGACATTCATTAAAGAAATTGAAAAATCTGTTAAATTTATATGGAAATACAGAGGCCACGAATAGCCAAGGCAATACTCAGTCAAAAGAACAATGCTGGAGGTATCACAATACCTGACTTCAAACTATATTACAAAGCAATAGCAATAAAAACAGCATGGTACTGGCACAAAAACAGACATGAAGACCAGTGGAACAGAATAGAGGACCCGGATATGAATCCACACAGCTATGCCCACCTTATTTTTGACAAAGGGGCCAAAAATATACAATGGAGAAAAGACAGCCTCTTCAACAAATGTTGCTGGGAAAAATGTTTATCCATTTGCAAAAAACTGAAACTAGATCCATGTTTATCACCCTATACCAATATTAACTCAAAATGGATCAAGGACCTAAATATCAGACCTGAAACTCTGAAGTTACTACAGGAAGGAGCAGGAAACACTCTGGAACTAATAGGTATAGGAAAGGACTTCCTCAATAGAACCCCAGCAGCTCAGCAACTAAGAGAAAGGATGGACAAATGGGACTTCATAAAATTAAAAAGCTCCTGCACAACAAAATAAATGGTCTCTAAACTGGAGAAACCACCCACAGAATGGAAGAAAATATTTGCTAGCTATACATCAGACAAAGGATTGATAACCAGAATATACAGGGAACTTAAAAAACTAAACTCTCCTAAAATCAATGAACTAATAAAGAAATCGGCAACTGAACTAAACAGAACTTTCTCAAAAGAAGAAATTCAATTGGCCAAAAAACACATGTAAAAATGCTCACCATCTCTAGCCTTAAAGGAAATGCAAATCAAAACCACACTAAGATTTTACCTCAACCCTGTTAGAATAGCCATCATCAAAAACACCAACAACAACAGGTGTTGGCAGGGATGTGGGGAAAAAGGAACCCTCTTACACTGCTGGTGGGAAGGAAAGCTAGTGTAACCACTCTGGAAAACAATATGTAGGCTTCTTAAAATTCTAAACATAGATCTGCCATATGATCCAGCCATCCCACTCCTAGGGATATACCCAAAGGAATGTGACACAGGTTACTCCAGAGGCACCTGTACAGTCATGTTTATTGCAGCACTATTCACATTAACCAAGTTATGGAAACAGCCAAGATTCCCCACAATAGATGAATGGATTAAGAAATTGTGGTATTTATACACAATAGAGTTTTACTTAGCCATGACAAAGAATGAAATCTTATTATCCTCAAGTAAATGGATGGAACTGGAGAACATCAATCTGAACGAGGTTAGCCAGGCTCAGAAGACCAAAAATCGTATGTTCTCCCTCATATGTGGACTTTAGATATAGGGCAAATACAGCAATGTTGTTGGACTTGGGTCATAGGCTAAGGGGAAAGTGCATACGGGAGGTATGGGGATAGGTAGGAACCCCGAAACTTGAAAGTGTTTGATGTCCCCACTGCAGAGGGCCTAATGCAGAAACCTTAAAGTGACAGAGGTCACTATAGGAAGGGGATCAGAAACTAGTGAAAAGGTCAGGTAGAGAAGAATCAACTTGGGTTGTAACACAGTTGTACATGGAAGCAATGCTAGGAATCTCTCTGTATAGCTATCCTTATCTCAACTAGCAATAATGCTTTGTCTTTCTTATTATTGCTTATGTCTTCTCCTCAACAAAATTAGAGATAAGGGCAGAACAGGTTCTGCCTAGAAGGGGGGGAAAGGGGGGACAGGGGTGCAGGAAGAAATGACCCAAACAACGTATGCACGTGTGTATAAATGAATAAATAATTTTTTTAAATAAATAAATAAAACTAAAAAAATTAAAATTTGGCCTAAATAAACAAGTAAATATCACTTCCTCCAGGAAAAAAAAATTAACTATTTCTGCTGTCCTGAACTTAGACCTGGATGCACTGAACTTCTGAATGTAAACATAATAATGTTTTTATTTATCTGTAATCAGGTAGAATAGAGGTGGTTGTGTGGATATGGTATCATTTTATTTTGGTGGGCTAGTTTCTAAGGTACATTTCATTTTAAAATAACATATAACCTGTGAAGGTGAAAATACCTTTGCTTGATGGTGATAACTATAAATTAAAGGAAAACCTCATTTATCATATACCTAGAGAAGTTCACATTTTTCCAATCTTTTGATTGTTCTAGACAGGCTTTGATCTCTGTATAAGTTTCTTCTCAAACATCTCTCTGACAACTGCCGAATTTTGGTACTCTTTTTAATTCATTTTTCAGAAAGATCACTCTTCTGAATAGGTGAATATCAGTATGAATAGCACGAAGACTACTTGGATTTAAGGTTTATTTTCCTACTCTTTTAATTGTCATTCTAGAAACCTTTCCACTTTGGTGGCATCAGTCAGAGCTATGGAAACCAGTAAGAGCTATAGTCATGAAATGAACCTTTTATTTTTTCTTATTTCATGGTGTATCTATGAAACTAAGTTGCTTTTTTACATACTCACCCACAGCATTGGTTTAGGTGCTTGTAAAATTCTATTGTATGTAAAATTCATATATTGATTAAATTAAAAGGCCAAAATGTATTTTCAGTCCAAAAGAGTCCTATAAGATGCAGTTCAACAGTGGTTCCTGACCTTTGAGAAAGTCACTTTACCTATTAAACCCCTTTTTGTTGGTTTTAAAACATCTTATTTGATTATTTTAAAGATCAAGCTAGTATACTTTGAAAAATATTAACTTTTGTGATAATGAGGATATTTTAATCAGGGTTACTAAATTTCAAAATAATACAAAGCAAGAATACAGACTGTTTCCATTAGCATTTATAGCATTATAGATGCTCACTAAGCTTCTTCCTTTCTGTTTTGTTACCACTGTTTGCCTCTGGCTCATCAAGTCTCCTCCCAGAACTTCCTGCACTATTGCTCTAGATGCCAGCATTTTCATTCCATCCAAGCAATAGTTTTCCTAATGTACTTCTTCCATGTGCAAGTCTCTCACTCTGGAAGAATTGTTGGTTCTTTATTCCCAACAAAATAGTCTTCAGCCTGACACTGGAGACCTTCTCAGAACATTCTAGGCTATGTGTCTTCATTTTCTTCTCCAGGTCCATTCTCTACTCTTCTTCATTTGCCCTTCAGACCTGAGTAACTGATCCACCTACATTGTATCAATGGGAACTCTGGTGAGAAACAGGAATAAAGGAGAGGAATGAAGTCAGGGAACTCAGCCCCCTAACTTCCTCCTTTCTATCAATGGTCATGAGTCTTGTCAAGCACTTCTCTTCTCAAGACTCCCACTTTCTGGGCTTGGCAGCATCTATATACCACCCCGCCTTTCAGGCTGAGAACAGAAATGGCTGATTCAGCTCTAGCATCCTGCCCTGTTCTCATGGTTTCCCTACACTCTGCTTACACTTTTGTAAACATCCTTGTTTCAAAATTCAGCTTAAATAACACAATCTGAAGGTACCATCTGTTGCCTGGATGTTCTGATTCCCAAATCACTTTCATACCAAGAACTCCATCTTTTGAAGACAGTATCTTGTTCTTTATGGCCATAGTCATTCAGAACACCCATGTTGGACTGGTAAAGTACTGATTTGAATCCTGACTTTACTACTTGTTACTTCAATACCTTTGTTGTGTTAGCTTCTCCAAGGCTCAATATCCTCAGCTATGCACAAGGACAATCCCTGTGTCCACCTCACAGAGTGACTGTGGAAACTAGAGGAGGATGGAGGACATAGAAGCCCATTCTCAGAGCTGATGCTGGGGAGGCATGATTGGCCATGAAGGTTTCTGGAGTACATATACCTCATGCATGTGTGATACCACACCTCTTTTTCTAGTTCTCCCTACTATTCTCCACTTAAATCCATCCATTCTAGCTTCAGCTAAAAGTCCTCCTTATATAATCTTATGTTTCTCAATTTTTATTACACTTATTCCCTGGAACTCTCCTTCACGTTTTCATCTATATAGGTCTCCTCTCTTCAAGTATGTTCTTAACTACCTGATGACAAGGACAAGGCTCTTCTTTTCCCTGTTTCACCACTGGCCAGCTCAATGTTGGAAACTTACAGAAGTTCAACAAATATTTGCTTAGTTATTTCATTTCAATTTCCTAATTGTAATTAAAGTAGATATATTTTACAATGAAAGTAATTTCTAAAATAGATAAGCAAACAGCATAATGAAGATGCCCAGAATAGATCATTTTTATCACAATGCCCATTATATGATAGGCACTATTGGATTTTTGATGATTTTTAGCAATTATTACATCAACAAATCATCCATCTAAGCACCCCACAACAATCTAAGCACCTCATTGATTGCAGTCATTTCATTGAAGAATTTAATCCATTTATAGTCAAGATAATACTGATAAGTAGACATACTTCTATCATTTTATTGATTTGTATCAGGTTGATTTGTATACCCTCTCTTTCTCTCTCTGTCTCTGTCTCTGTATCTCTGTCTCTGTCTCTGTTTGTCTCTCTGTCTCTCTTTCTGGCTCTTTCTCTGTCTCTCTCTCTTTCTCTTTCTCTGGTGTACTAGGGGTCTCATGCATGCTAGGAGCTAAGAAAGTGCTTTACAATTGAACTATGTACCTGTCCCTCTTTCTTCCTCTCCTTTAGTTTTGGTGATTTGGGGGCTTCATAAGGTTTGATTCTCTTCTCTTTCCCTTTTATGTATGTGCTCTACTCATGAGTTTTGAAAAAAAAATTTTTTTGGTAGTACTGCAAGTTGAACTCAGGGTCTTGCACTTGCTTTGCAAATACCATACCACTTATGCCATGCCCACATTCATTTTGCTTTTAGTTTTGTTTTCCAGATAAGGCTTCACTCTTTGGCTATGGCTGGCCTTGGACTGAGATCCTCCTACCTCCACCTCCTGAGTAGCTGGAATTACAGACATGTCCAACCACCCCGGCCATGAGTTTTACACTTTTGCATGTAGCAGTTGTCTCCTAGTGTAGGACTCTCTTAAGTGGTGATAAATTCCCTCACTTTTTTTGTGCATAGGAAAAACTTTATTTTTCCTTTATTTCTGAAAGGTAGCTTTGTTAAAGACAATATTCTTGGTTGGCAGGTGTTTTTTTCCCAAGACTTTTTTTGTTTTTTTAACAATATTCACCCTCCTTTATCCCCTGCATTCACCCTCCCTTCCCCCACAACTACTCACCTCCTCACCAGACCTATTTTACAATCCTGTCCTTCATTTTTAATTCCATACTCATTGTTCAAGGGGGTTTCTTGATGACATCTTACCTGTGAATAGGCTGAAATTTGAGCAAATTTAAACCCCTGTCTCACTCTCCCTTACCTTTCCCTCCTACCCCCTATCATTCAACAGCTTTTGGTACACTTTGCTGTCATCTACAGGGTTTTGAATGTTTCTTCTCCCTTCCTCCTTGCCCATGTGATTTCTATTGAGAAGTCTTCTGCCAGTCTAGTGAGGATTACCTTATATGTATACCACCACCTGCAGTGCAGTTTTCTTAGGTAGGCAGGTTTTCTGGTAGCTGTGGGTATAATGTGCCCCGATGTGGGTAAGGAGAGCCCATCAGTCTCTCTGGATTGTGTGGATGCACCCTCTCTAGTGAGAGCAAGTGAGGTGTGCCTGGAATGGTGGCAGTGTCATGGTGCCCTTCAGTTTCCAAGGGACCCTGTGTGCAAGGCACAGTGTTTCCAGTGTTGAGACAGGTACCTGTCAGGTCCATAGCTCCAGAAGGGGCTCTTAGTGTCTGAAAGCAGTGCAGAGGATTTCTTAGGGCATGGGGGGAGCATCCTGCTCAAGAGAGTGCTTCTTGGGGTTGTGAGTGTGTGGCCTGGGCCACCCATTCTGGAAGAGAGTGCTTGTCTGATTATCAATTAGTCCACTGTGGCCGGAGTCACTCAGGGTGGCTGTCTGGCTGCTTCTGGTATTACTCATGAGAGAGTAGGGATCTCTGATTGTCGCCCTGTCATCTCTGTGGGCTGAGCCCCTCAGAGTGGGCTCCCAGGTCCATGCTAGGGCCAGGGGAGTGTGGGCAGAGCCACTTGGCTGGTTCAAAGGGCAAGGTTGGCCAAGCTGCTAAGGACAGTTCCCAGACTGCCTTGTAGATCTATAGATCAGTTAGGTCAAGATGGCACCATGTGGCAGGCATCTGGGTGGAGGAGGGCACAGTGTGGGCCAGGCCCTTTCTCCATGGCAATGCAGGGTGTGGTGACCTGGCCACTTCCCACACTTGGCACAGGCCCCATGAGGGGGTGTCTCTGGTGGGAATGGAGATTCCTGGTGGGAATGGGGATTGCACACACTTTCCCCACAATCTTTCCCCAACCTCTTGGTTCAGGGTTGACCTTGAGAGATGGGACAATAGATGCTACAGGCTTGGATCCCTTCTTTATGAGGCCATAATGTACCATCAGGTATCTCCATGTTCCAAAATGTTTTTTGCCTCTTCCCTATTCCTTTTTGTTTGTTTGTTCTTCTCCTTTGTCATAGATGGAAGCCACCAGGAGCCTCTAGTCAGTCATCTTGCCTGCGTCACTCAGAATTTTGGACTTTATCTGTTTTCATGCCAATTATAAGAATTGCATCACTGTTAGCTGATAAGGCTACAAAAAGTTTTAAGGAAAACATGAATTTCCAATTTCTAATGATAATTGACTAAAAAACTTCAATAAACATTTCAATTACAAATGAATTGAGTGCTGAATCAAAACATTTTAAGTGAATTACTGAGCTGACCACAAAATAAGAAAAATAGTCAGAGGCTAAACACAGAATATAAGCAGGAGTTCAAACGGTTCAGCAAGTACAGAACAACAGAACAGCTGACTTTCCTAGGGAAATGATCCATTGATGATAACCTGAGCATCCATTTTAAAAAATCTTCCAGAAGCTGGGTGCAGTGGCCAACACTTGTAATCCCAGGTAGAAAGCAAGAAAATCACAATCTGTGACCAGTCCTAGCAAAAAAAAAAAAAAAAAGTTAGTGAAACCCCATCTCAACAAATAGGTCAGGCACAGTAGGTCATAACTGTAATACCAGTTAGGCAGGAGGCATAGGTAGGAGGATTACAGTTTAAGGAATAGTCCCAGGTAAAAAAAAATGCTAGACCTTGTCTAAAAAATAGCCCAAAGCTGAAGCAAAAAAGAGTTGGGGTTGTGGCTCAAGTGGTAGAGTACCTACCTGCCTAGCAAGTGGAAGGTCCTGAGTTCAAATCTCAGAACCATCCAAAAAATAAAAAAGTTTTACAGAGATTATAGAAAGGGTATAAAGCCTTGCTTGCTCAAATTAGAAAATTTGAGAAAAGACTTCTGCCCAAAGCTGTGACCTACATGAAAGGAGAAGTTGTACCACTCTGGGAGGCAGAAGGCAACTCCCGTATTCCAAGCTTGACAGAGGCACAGGAGACAGATTGTGACTAAAGCCCTGTCCCCTCATGACTTTAAGTTTAAAATTCTGACCACCAATCTGGGGAGTAAATAAACACAAACACACACAACTACAAACACTAACACAAAACACAAGACCCCATGAAAGGAAAAGATTGAAACTCAGTTAAAAAAAAAAAATCAATGGCAGGAATGAGATCCTCAAAGAATTCAACTATCAAACTCAACAGGCAACAAATGGGAAGCATTTGTTTGGTATGTTCAAAATAAGTGTATCAAAAATGTCAATGAAGCTATAAAATTTTAAGCAAATTTAAAACAATACAATCAAATGTTTAGAAATGAAATACAATCAAATAAAAATTTTGAAAGAAGGTTAAAACATTGACCTATGTCTCATTCTGTGTGCAGATTAATTTAACATAGCCGATGCACATGCATAGAAACTTGGAATCATTATTCTTTTTGAAGGAAAGCAAAACACTACCTTGCAGTAGTCACAGATATTTTGACAGAACAGAGAAAAAACTAACCCCAAATTAAAATGCTCAAATTGGACTTCCTCAAAATAAAAGGCTATGCTTACTAAAATACATCATTCAGAGAACAAAAATTCTAGCCAGATATTGTGATAAAACATTTACAAAACATTGATCTGATCAAGAACTTGCATCCAGAAAACATAGAAATTCCTTAAAGCCAACATTAAGGCAATGAACCCAATTTTTTAATGGATGAAAGCAATGAGACATTGTACAAAAATATTATTTGTAAGATCCCTAAACTGGAAAAACCTTCAATGTCTTTTAATAGAAAATGGATGAACAAATTTTGGTTTATTCATATGATACAATAGTAGTCAGCAATAAAAAGGACAAATTGCTGATATGTGCAGCCATATGGATATAAAAGTATGGACAGCACAGTGTTCATTTTTATGAGATCTAAGAACAGGCAAACTGCAGGATGGCTCTGCCAGGAGCAAGGAGTGAAGCTTGTTGGGAGATCCTCATGGGGCAGCAGAGCGTGTTGAGAGATTCTTATGGGACAGCAGGGTATGTTGGGAGATTCTCTAAGGGAAGCAGGGCATTATGGAAAATTCTTCTGGGGAAAACATGTTCTGGATGTGTTCATATGGATGTTATTACCTGCACGTACACAGTCAACAAAAAAAAACAAAAATGAAGTTTTATATGTACATTTTATTCTATGAAATTACAAATTAATAAAAATAAGCCACATAAACTAAATAATACTAGGTTAATTTATTACCTATATTAGAAAGTAGGAAAGACTGAAAATTAAGCATTCTGCCTAAGAAATCATAAAGCTTATCATGTAAGCCAGTAGTGAATAATAGAATAAACAAAGAGTAAATCATAAACATAGGAGCCAAATGAATGAAAAGAAACCGAAAATACCATAGGACATGTCAAAATCCACACTGGGTAGTCTCAATAGACTAAGAAATATGATCAACCTTCAGCGATGTCATTAAGCAAAATGAAGAAAGTACAAATAACCACGCCAAGGATTGGAAAGAGTACACAAATATGGACATAATAGAGACTAAAAAGATAAGAGAATAATTTTATAAAAAAATTTATAACTTAAATGAAATGGAACAATTCTAAAAATATATAAATTTTTGGGGAAAAAAAGCCACCACTTGACTCAAAAAAGTTATAGCATAACACTTTGAGTCCTATTACTAAAATGAGCCAGAATCAGTAATGTAAAAGTTTAACAAAGGAAAATCTGAGGTCCTGATGATTTTACATGTAAGTTCTATCAACTATTTGGGAAATTATTCTGACCTTACACAAACTCAGAGAATAATACAAGAGGCAACACTCTCCAACTCAATTTATAAAGGTAACCTAATCCTGAAAACTACCAGAAAAAAAGAAAATTAAACGTGCAGAAACCCTAGATAATTACTAGCAAATTTTATCCAGTTATGTGCAAAAAGGTTAACTAATAATGATCAAGTTAGGCTTAGCCTAAGGTCAGTGTAATATTAAGAAATGTATGTCTAATACGTAGATTTAAGACAGAAATGGATTCTCAGTAAATGAAGAAAAAATCATGCAATTAAATTAACACTACACTATACCAGCAGCTGATAGAAAACTAGGAATTGAAAGAACTTCTAAGGGAATTTGGGAGAAGTAAAATCTTGAAGAAATATTAACTGTAAAGTCAAGATCGAGACAAGGAATCATTCATCTCCATTCTACATTATACTGTGAATCCTAAATATGAACGAAGTCAAAAGAAACATGGTCAGGTTCCAGTTACTAAAAGAGAAGAAAAAAACATACGATTTATTTGTGCTATGATTTTTTTCATATAAAAATCAAAATTTACCTAGAAAATTAGGAGAATAAGTGACATTTTAGAAAAATATGCAGGTATAAAATCAATTTAAAAGTCAGTTGCATAGACCAAGAAGAAATACATATTTAATTTGAAATTAGTTACCATTTAAAATGAGGACAAGAAGTAGAAGGTACCTAAGAACAATTGAAATGTAGAGGGATATAAGTAGTTATTTCCATATAGCAATAAATAGCAAATAAATGGGAAGATACACCATGTTAATGGAGGGAATACTTATTCATCCCTACATTGGACTGTAGGTTCAATTCAAACCATCAAAGTTTCCCAGAGTGTGAAAACCTCAGTCTAAAATAAAAACAGTGTAGAAAGTAAAAGTTAAGATTGTCTCAAACACTGATACAGATGAAAAATAAGGCAGAGGTCTTTCCCTACCATAAAACAAAGCTTATTAAAACCTAGAGTCAATTAGATGGTACCAATATTCGCCCACACAGAGATACATTGAGTCCAGAGGTGTCTCTTGTTGATATGAAAACTTGAAACTTGAATTGTGGTCGGAAGGCACTGCTGGATAGTGAGTAAAGGCTGTATTAGTTAACAAATGGTACTGGAACTTGATTTTCCATATGAAAAATACAACATTGGTCTCTAAATTAAACAATTCATGAGTGTCAGGTACAGGTAGGAAAACTATTTCAATGAGAAGAGCGCTGAAATATTTATAGAACATAAGGGGATATGGTTATAATCTCAGAATTCAAAGGAAGTTTTTGAAGAAGACTAAAATTATAAAGAAAATTAGTCATAAATTATTTAATTTTAAAATTTAGAATTTGAGCTGTGATGGTGCACACCTGAAATCTCTGCACTCTGGAGACAGAGGCAGAAGGATAGTAAGTTCAAGGACAGCATAGGCTACATAGGAAGACCCTACCTCAAAAAAACAAAGAAAAAATAAATAAATTTAAGAATATTGTCAAAGGAGAGAATCAAGAAAGAGGAAAACATCCCAGAAACCATGAGAATGTATTTCTGGCAAAGAAAACTAGCCAAAGATTATTTTTTAAGAACATATGAATTGATGTGGTAATAGTTTTAAAACAAGTAGAAATTAATAACAAGAACAATAACATAAGGAAGTGGGCAAATAATCAGTAGACACTTGAGAGAAAATGGTGCATTCATGACCAATACAATTAATAAATAAGCATTTGATCAAATGCAAGTTATAAACTCAATGAAACACTGGTTCAATCCACTGGATTGGCAAAATTAAAATGCTTATTAATGTCAAGAGTTGATGAAAATGTAGAAAACTAGAGCTTTTATGTACATCGGTGGTGGGAATATAAATTGTTTCAACTACTTTGGGGAAATAGTTGGCATTATTTAATAAGTAATGGTACATACCCCAGTAACTAGAAACATATTCTGAGAATTTATTGCCAATGTCTACCACAAGAAAGTTCATAGTGACAATACTTACTATGGCAAAAAAGCTTAAAACAACCCAAACCTTGCCCATACGGTTGTCTCTCAGTGCTGTGGACATTGGCCCCAGTACTGCTCATGGAGACCAAGATCGTCCAATGATGAGTCTTCAATATAAAGAGGTGCAGTATTTGCAAGGAACTTATACATATCCTCCCTATGCTTCAAAGAATCTCTAGATTACCTGTAATATGTAAGTGCTATGTAATTAGTTCTCATAGTGAATTATTTAGGGAAAATGGCAAGAGAAAAAGGCTGCATGTGTTCAATACAGACTCATTTTTTCCCAATTACTTTTTTTGAATTTGTGTTTGGTTGAATCTAGGGGTATGAAAATCAAGAAAATGGAGGACTGACTATATCAGAAGGGACAAACATTGTTATACAACAGGACAGCATGGGTACATTACAGCTGTAGTCATAACATGGGTGAATCTTTTAATCATAATATTGACTTTGGGCACAGAAAAATACAGTGTCATCCCATTGTGTGACATTTAAGACTAAATCATATGTTATTTGGAGTTCCACAACTATGTAGTATGCCTACACAGACTAGGAAGGGAATAAAATATAAAACATTTAGGGTGGTGGATGGCTTAGGTGACAAGGAGAAATGGGCTGGGAATGAGTATATAAGGTTATTTGTAGCATGTCATGTCTTCAAATGGATGATAGACATAAGATATTCATTCTTACTGTTACTTTTAAAACATATAAATATTTATTGTATGTATTTAATATGACATTTTTTCTAAACAAAAACATGAGTAATGATGCCTTTCTTCCCCACGCTGATAACATCGGAGAATCATTAAGTGTAACTACAAACAGAAAAAACTCAGGCATTACTGGACATGCTTGGTTACCATTGGACATAAAAGTATTTAATGCTCCAATGTAGCCTACAGTAAGTAGGGTCAAGAAGCTTTTTAATTTTAAAAAATGGGGGAAATTATATGCATCCTCAAGTACTTTGCCTTGGCTAAATAACAATGTCTGAAGTCCAATGAACAAGGGAGTCACTGCTGTTGGCTTATGCATCCTGCTGTTTGGACCCACACCAGGTCCATCACCACTGTGCCTAAACCAAGGATAATACTCAGGGCTCTCTGGTTAGCCATTGGTGCCCTCTGTCCCACTGCCTCTTAAGCACATCCTAGCTTTGTCATTGCCCCAGACAGCCGGTCCCCTAGGAGACCTGTATCTCCATGAGTCCTGAAAATGCTTATCTGGCCAGACTGGGGTTCTTCCTAATCTCCCCCAAAAGGCAGCTACCCAAGGATAGTAGGCAGTGTGAAGAATTGTGTCACCCCCACACCACACAGGGATATTTGTGTTGGACCAGTGCCAATGAAGGACATTTCCTGAAAGACTTTTCCAAGGCTTTGAATGAGTTTGGCATGACGGCACAATATGGTCTGGCTGAAGAGAAGCCATTGCCATTAGCAGGAAAATAAACAAAATAAATAGGGTTTCTACCTTCTCTGGGTTAGAGCTTTTTTTTATTCTAAAATTGTTGATTTGTTTGGCCATTTGGAAATAGGTCCTCTCCGATGCTCCTCTGGCTCTCGGGGTGGTGATAGCTGTAATAGATAACCACCTCCAAAGAGCCTGCACTTCCATCACTGGGGATCAATATAAGTAAAATCAAAATTGAATTTATTTGGTGAGATTTAAATTGAATTAATACCTGTGAAGAAATTCATGTATTCCTGTACAGTATGTCATACATATTGAGTATGCTTATAACTTTCTTACATTTCGATGTTAGTTATAAAATATGCATTTCTATTAAATAGCATTTCTAATATATTTGTGTTTTCTATAAATTTTACATAAACAGAAAAAATATAGAATAAAGTCAGAAAAAATAAAAAAGGAATCAAGAAACAATATGAGCATCTTTCCAATGGACTTTAGAGCAGATATCCCCTTTTCCCCAAGGGATTAAAAAGCTTTTCAAACAATCTCAAGACATCCTAAATTCCAGTGAGGAAATGCATAATCACAGGTTACACATCCTTTCTGACTTGTTGTGGGATTGTGGATAAACTATTTAATCTATTCTCTGCTCTCTAGCTTATCCCCTTGAATAGGTCCTAAAACTTATGGACACAGGTGACTAAAAGTTGAAAAAGAGAGGGAATAATTTTATAGTACTCTTGGAACTCTTGATTTTACCAGATACCCTTCTAAATCTCTGTGGAGCAAAGGTCTATTGTCTCTCCCCAGGCTTCCATCATTCCTGATACAGATTTAACCATCATAATACCAAGTTGCTGATAGCCCCACAAAACAACAAGCATCTTATTCTCTGGAAATACAAATAGTATTATCTAGTTTTGGGCATCATATTTCAAAAAAAGAGAAAGTGATGAAATCTTAAATACTGCTTCAAAGAGTCTACAAAAGCACATACATGAACATGGTTCAAAAGCAACTCTAAAGCCAGGTGTGGTGTTTCACTTCTGTAATCCCAGCACTGGGAAGCTGAGGCAAGAGGATCGCAGGTTTGAGACCAGCCTAGCCTACATAGTGAGACTCTATTTTCAAAAAAACAAAAGAAACAAACAAACAAAAGCAACTCATAAAGTACATAGCCTTATCACTATTAATAAAGACGTGCAGTGTCACTTTCCTAGCTTTCAAAAATGTATTTTGCTTTAAATTTATTCAATAGTGATTGCTTGAAAAATACTTACAGAGCTTTTACTCTACTAGTCATTGCTGGATTCTGAGGAAAAATTAATATATTATTTTTAATTCAAGGAGTTTATAGATTCATAAAAGGATCAAGCAATTACAGTAAATCAGTGATACTATAAAAATATGAAGAGTTTCACTCAAGGCTCCATGAGACATGAATGAGGAAACTCTGAGTTTTCCTAGGAGTGAAGGAAACAGGAAAAGTTGTAGAAATCCACTATTTGCAATGAATCTTAAAATAAAGGGGAAGTGGAGAGGCAATCACAAAAGTATTGTTTTCATTCTTTCACTTCTTTACTTGTAAATGGATGCACCAAAATACCAAGAGATCAAATAAAAGACTGAAAGTTCCTGAGGCTCTTCCTAATTCTTAGTTTTTAGTAGTGTCAGCATCCTCCACTGGCAAAGGATTTGGGGTGGTTAGAGGATTCTCACTGCTGGATGCAGAATTTCCACTTTCATGCCTTCTGGAGCCTTATGATTTGAACCTAGTAAAGAATCATAAATTATTTTATCACTCTACATTAGACTTCATGGTTGAATACACTGCATAATTTGTAATGAGTAAGCCAGATATTGTAATATAAAGCCAGTTGGAAAATCTTTATTATGCTAACTAAAAAACCAAAGTATTCCATATTTCATGTATCAACTACAGTTAAAATATACAAAGAAAATAGATGAGAGAAATGACAGAATAATAGTAGTTACCTCTGGGAGGTAGGATTAGGTTTTTATTTTCCCTGTACTTTTGGGAGCTTTATATTTCTTCTAACAGAACTAATTTTCTACAGCAATGAAAACATATTCTAAACATACCTTTGCTATTCAATGTCATGATCTAATTGAAGGTGGAGAGGGCTAGCTTATAACCCTGCTGGATGGAAGGGCAGAATTCCAGATGGTCACAGCCACTGTTGGTTTAGGTCATTGCTTTTTTATATTTTTAAATAAAGGCCCCTGTCAGTGGTTTCTTGGCTACTCACTGTGTACCTGAAGCTTACTTTAGCTCTAAAATATTTCACTTCCTAAAGAGTCAGTTGTCACACTGTATGACTTGAGTTCTAGGCCAGAGGCCCACTCCAGGAATTCCACGTCGGGTGTGGCTGCTCATCCCAATACACCAAATAAAGTGGTGAAGGACAGAGAGAGGATGAAGAAGTTATCTCTGTCCTTATTTGAGGGGAGCAATCTGGCTTCTATGAGATGATCACTCCTGCTCCAGACTGCAGCACTGAAACCAGAGTTTTGGACCCAAGGCCCAAACTCCTGAGATTTCATATGCCAGGTTGGCCATTCACCAAACGCCAAATAAGGAGGCATGGTGGAGGCAGAGAAAAGAAGCTTATTACACGGCTCTGGTCATGTCATGGGAAGAGGGAGACTGAACACTCAGCTCATTCTCAGCCATCTTCGGTGTACAGACATGAGCTATAAGTTTAAGTAGACAAGGAACTGGAGGCAGGGGGCAAAGGTATGCATAAACAGTCCTAGTCACAGGTGTGGTCTGGTGGGTTTGTGACTGGCCTAGTGTACAGTCTTGGTCAGGCAGGTGGTCTGGTGGTCTGGTCCAGTTTTGGGAAGTTATCACCTGGAGGGAATAATCTGGTTCCCATTTGAGAGAATTCTTGGGATAATTGTCCTCACTGTGAGGGTGGCAGCTCCATGTAGCTCCACTTCTTTGTCACAAAGTTGTTATTATCAGTTCTGTCCTTTTTGGAATCCAAGCTGATTGTACAGTGACTATAAAGAGAATGGCTTAGAACAACAACAGATACAAAATGAGGCAGGGATGACAAGCTTCTCCTGTTTTTAGTTAATTTGTGTGCCCAAGTAAGGAGTCAGTGCTTTTCAGCAAAAGTTTGAGCACCTCTTACAGCATCATCATTATAGGTAATTGTCCTTATTTAGGGAGTCGTCTGTCCTGTGACGCTCTGCTGTTCCTTCCCTTAAGGTTATTTTCAGTCCTGTCCTTCCTGGATTCCAAGATGGCTGCAAAGGGACTGCTCAGGGAAAAGGCAGATGTAAAATGGAGACAGGGATGCCAAGCTTTTTATACTGCTTCCAATTAATATGTAGGTCCAAGCAAGGAGCCAGGGCTTTCCATCTTGTTATAATCTGTGACTTATACCCTGAGCTAACCTGAGCCAGTCTGAAAAGAGGCAACCACATTCTGAATGGAGACTGCTCCTCAGACTGGGGGTGGAAGCTGCTGTCCAGCAGCCTTCAGTCATGCTTTGGGGCTTTGGCCTTTTTTCCTTTCAATGGTCCCACACTTTGACCTTGTTGCATATGAGATGTCCTGGTTTCTTTCTCAACTCTTGCATTCAGTAGCTCACTAACGTCTGCTTCAACGTGATTGACTTCATATG
Source organism: Castor canadensis (assembly GCF_047511655.1). Classification (NCBI taxonomy): domain Eukaryota; kingdom Metazoa; phylum Chordata; class Mammalia; order Rodentia; family Castoridae; genus Castor; species Castor canadensis. Next base: position 52,004,093 of record NC_133401.1, on the reverse strand, counting down.
GGAAAGGTCTTACTTTCTTTCCCCATTTGATGTTTGAGGACTTTGTGGAAGCAGAGTCAGAAACTGGGAACCTTGGTATCAAGATCCTTTGCCCCCAGGGCTTGGCAGTGACCAGAGTCCAGCTTCTCATCATCGTTGATTCTTCACAGCCTTCCACTTTCCACAGACTTGGCTCTCCACCTCCTCTCACTTCTTCTGCCATCTTTCGTCATCTCAGTTGCCTCTGGACTCCAGTTTCTGCCCTCTGTAGCACTCTGGAACTTTGCAACCACCTTCTTCCTGCTATTTCTGCTGCTGCTGCCACCACTGACACTGCCATCGTCACCTCCACTATGGCCACTACCACTGAGGCCACCTCCTCTATGTTACCAGCTCAGCCCACTCTAGCCATGACAAAAGATGACAAGTACACAAGAAAATATCATTCTGAAGACTCCAAGAGGCAGCACAGGAGGGTGTCTCCTGGCTGACTCAAAAAGTAAGCTAAACAGCTTGCTCACATAACCAGGAAAGGGGCGTGGCATGGGCGTGCAGCATTGTGTTTGCACCAATCACGGTGTAAATTCCAGCTCCGCCAAGCAAAAGCCTTACATAAGAGCCAGTTACAGACCTCACTTAAACACCAATCACTTGATTCAAACTGCGCCAATCACAAGCTTGCTGTTGAGCCCCTGGGGGAAATAGTACCCCTATGCCTGAGTGAGCATAGCAACAGTATGAGCAAGGTCATCTAGAGGTCACTGAGGCTTGCCTTGGAGCAATGTCTTCCAAAGCTGGTGCAGGTGTCTGCAGCAGACATGACCAGAGCATGGACTTCAGTAGGTGAGTCCTGTCTTTGCAGCTGGAGTGAAGTGCTCCTCACAGTGGTGGTGGAGGATTTTAAACAGCCAGGTTGTCTTAGAGGAAGTCTGGCTGTTTGCCAAGGGGCTGGTTGGCTGACACTCTTAACAACTGCACTCAAGTGGTTGAGTGGCTTGTTCTCAACAGTTCAAGTTATTCAAAGGAAAAAAAATGACACAGTGTGCTATCAAGGAATTAATATGAAATTAAGATTCTAAACAATGCTTCATGGAATTTGGTTTTTACAATGTTTAACTGCACTTAACTCCCTGCCAAATGCCCCTGAGGAGGGATGAATCCCTCTGACCTGTCTCAGGTGAGACAGGAGTTTGTACCCACCAGGACTCCTGTGCATCCAGTATAAAAGACATGGTTTTTTTGGAAGAGGGCTATTTGAGACAGGGTCTTGCTATATAGCTCAGGCTGGCCTTAAATTTTCAATCCTCATTCCTCAGCTTCCTGAGTGCTGGGATTACAGATGTGTACTTCCAGGCCTGGCAAAAAGACCTTTTTGAAACAGCAAACCTCATGCCAACTGAAGAGTTGTACAATGACACTGCAGTTTATTTTTTGTGAGTTAACTGTCTAGGTTCTCTCTTTCTATGCACACGTAAGCTACCTGAGCCTTCTTAAGCTGACAGATACACAAACTGAAGAACAACAACATATTTTTCAGTTTTGAAAAAATGGTGATTAGAGAAGATCGTGAGGTAGAGTTCGTGGGTTAAACATGTTAAAACAAGTGTTGGGGACAGAAATAGAGTCCTTTATAATGGAGACCTTTACAGCATCACTATTGAATGGTGTAGTGTCTTAAACACTTTTCATGCTGATAGAGTTGGGATTGCAGAACTGTAGACTCATAATTCCCCCCAGCCATGATGGCTTCTGACTGGACATTTTCTCATTCATATTAAAGTGTTTTATATGTTTACATGGGAAGATTCATAATTATGAATACATTTCTTAACCATTTCTAACCTTTTAATTAACCACTGATTTAGTTCATAGTGCATAAATCCTTCTAAGTCACTGAACTGATTAATGTCTTTTTGGCTCATAGTTGCCAAGCACACAGGGAGAAGAATTGTGCATTACTTCAAATGTTAGTTCAAAATTGTTCAATTTTTTTTAATCTTACTATTGATATCATTGAACTACAGGAATTGTTTTAAATTTCAGTCTTAACTAGTCAGTGTTAGCACAATTGGGGGTTGAAAAGAAGATTCCCAAAGGAAGAAAAATGTATTTGGTTCATTTGCAAAAGATCTTCAGTTATTGTGTTTGGTTACTATGTTTAATTCAGACAGGAATTAATAAGGGTGAAAAGTTATGGAAGAATTGAGGGAAGGAAATTAGAAAAATCACTGAGGAAGATATAAGGAGTTAAAAAAATAAAAATAGGATGTTCTTAATGTTTCACTGTTTCTACTGTTCTACTGTTTCTACTGTCACTTCAGCCTTGTGGAAGAATAATCGTGACATAGAAGTTGTCACCACTAATGTCAGTATCAACGTGAATCTTTCCCTCAGACGGTCCCTGTTGGGGATCAGAACTTCTGAGTCATACGGCACTTGTTTGTCCTATACTTTTTTAGGGTAACACAGTTTTCATTACATTCATCATGGCAGTCTTAAAATTGTTTTGTAAATCTACTTCTTTTCCTTCTCTGATTCCTTTATTTTTTTACTATGTATGAAAACAATCACAACCAGCGAATGGTCTCTGCGAATCCAAGGATTCAGAGGAGAAAAAGAAAAACATAACTGAGAGTGTTTAAAATTCTGATGGAAATTAATCGTGGTATGTTTGATGCCTGGGTTTGAACACAGCAACTTTGTTTATACCTCACTGGGTATTACTGTGTTTTATTGCCATACAGTAGCCATGTTGGAATGGAATTAGCAATTCTACTCATTCATTGTCAGTAGTAATTATTAGTTCATTGAGTTTTTATGCTATGTATGATTCAATCTTATACTGAATGCTGTAGCACATAAATCATATGGGATTTTGTTTACATTAATGACATTGCTGTTTATAGGAAAGGTGCACACGTTGACGTCAACAATCAAGACTCAGAGTTTCAGTGGTGTCACAGAGGGATGGTTACCAAACTTTTCTGTCACTTTCCCCATCTGTAAATCTTGGAAATAATTTTAATAACTGTAAAAGAACAATTTCCTTTAAAAAAGATAAAATCTCGATTCCTTAGAAATACAAAATGAACATATGTCAAAGATTTTACTTATTAGTTGTAGATGAAGTCATGTAGATGTTACAACATCAGAGATATGGTAATTGGGAATGTTGAGTTGAATTTACAGATAGATGCTATGCTGACTTTTCCCACAGGTAGGAGGGAAGCCACTTGTCCTTCCAAGGGAAGAAGTCATTTGCCTATGGTCATCACTTCCATTTCATCATTTTCATTCCATCTCTACACTTGACTGCGTTTCAAAAGGCTCAAACTTAATGAAAGGCATAGAGCTAATAGCAGTATATAAATAGGAAGGATGTACATGAGAAAATGCCTAGTTTTCTCTTTGGTCCATTTCAGTCTTCCACAGTTTTTTTTATAAACAGCTACTTTGTTAGGTTATTGAGAAGTTTAAAGAAAAATCACATAAAACTTCTCATTTTAATTTTATAGAAAGATAAATAATATATAGATAAGATTTAGATCCTTTGAAAGTACCTCTTTTGTATAATTAATTATTATCATGCAAGTAAAAAAATTGCATCAGTCCAATAAGATCTGCAATATTAAGACTGTTTGCTGATTGAATGTAAAAGCTTTGACTAACAGTAGATCCTGACATTATGACTCACCCTCCAGAAGAGAGCAAAGCAAGTGACTCAAACAGCGAGTCACTGCTCTGTTTAGTAGACAGTCACTAAAATGCTAAAAGGCTCATTTGATTTTGACACCTCTGTCTTGTGCATGAACAAATTGACAGACTCATCAGACTTATGGCATTTTCTAATCATCACAAATTTTCTTTCTCTTTACTATGACTTGGAATAGAGCAAAACAGAAATGCCTCAAAATAAGACTTATGTTTCACTTGATTAAAAATCTGTAAGATATCAGCTGTGACACAGCTGTCACATCTAGATCTCTCTCCTACAATCAAGACACTGACTTAACCTGGATGAGAACTCAGGAAGGAATGCAGGGAGCAAAAACTTGGATCCTGGCTAAGAATATTTACGAGGAAGAAGAAGCCCATTGTATTATTCAATTATTATTCAGGCTGGATAGCCTTTGGTTAACCCTCCATCCCCCCAGATCCATTCTCTGACTTTGCCCTAGTTGGATCCCTGGTTCCCATGGACTCTACCTCTCAGTTGTGCATGCCATCCAGCTTCCTGTTGGGTCTGGACACTTGGAAAAGGAGATGGCACTTGGAAAAATTGAGGCTCTGTGTCCCTTTGTGACCTTAGGTATGATGGTATTTCTTCCTTCCTCTCTCTGTGTTGAGATTCCATGTCCCCTTGTGACACAGTCTTTCGCTGGTTACTATTGGTGATGATGGCTGATGCCTGTTAACAGCCCCTGGGCCCCTCAATACCTTTTATTGATCCTTATATCTCTGAAAATAGCCCACACTTTGTACACCTCCGAAAATAACCCCAATATTAACTTTCTTCATAACCTCAGCTGAAGTTTCTGTTTATTCCTAAGACTCTGGGTAGTTCATGGAAAAGATGACATCAATATCCAATTATTGCAAAGTCTCAGTATTCCTGACAGTTATATGCTTACATATTAATCACTTAATCCTTAAAGCTCTAATTAATATCACACAGACAAGGAAACTGAGTCATGGAAAACTTCGATGCCTTCTCTGAAGCATATCCAACTAAAGACAGCCGGGTTGTTAATGAGTGTGCTTTATTTCATAATTAACGAAGGTTTAGATTATCTTTAAAAAGTGCAGTTCCTTTTTCTTTGCATGATGTATTTTTCCCTCCTGTAAGTAGAGCGCTACTGAGACCATCAATTATTTTACATTTCTTGAGAGCAGGTCAAGTTTGTGCTGTCCTACCTGCCTTTGATTGTATAAATCATCTCATTTTCTCCTACTTACAATGTTTCAAGGTGCAGAATTCATAACATTACCACATTTATCGCTAGCTAAGAGAGCATTAATCATAGCTGGTCATAAAGGCTAAAGAAATTAACAATACAGTCTGCAGGAAATTATGTTAATCATGTAGAATCTTTAAAATGTCACGTTTCAAAAATGCTGCTTTCCTGCAAATGTGAGTGTATAAAATTGAGGTAGAGACAGGAGATCAAGCTAAATTAATGTTGTTCTACAAAACCAGTTGTACCTACTCACACAGTGCAGATGAACTGTTCTCAGCAGTTTATGTAGACCACCCTAATCTTCCTAAAGACCCTGCAAGCTGCAGATAACCACCCTTTCTTTATCTGTGGAGACTGAGATTTGCTAACATGGTGAAGGTCACAAGGCTGCTAAGAAGCAGAGCCAGAATTTAGACAGCTGTAGGTCTGACACCAATTTGTGTGTGTGTGTGTGTGTGTGTGTGTGTGCGTGTTACTGGGTTTTGAACTCAGTGCCTATACCCTGAGCCACTCTGCCAGCCCTTTCTTGAGATGGGTTTTTTTTCAAGATAGGGTCTTGTGAACTATTTGCCGGGCTGACTTCAAAATGCAATCCTTCTGCCTCCTGAGTAGCTAGGATTACAGCGCCTGGCAATATCTAACTTTTTTTTTTTTTCTGGCAGTACCGGGGTTTGAACTCAGGGTCTCCAGCTTGCTAAGCAGGCACTCTACCACTTGAGCCACTCCTCTAGCCTGACACAAAATTTTCTCTTATTTCCTATTTAGAACAAAAGTCTCTGTCAGGCCCTGATTTGTAGGTTGGCTAGCTGGCATTCTGTTTAGTGCTAATGTTTGACTTGGATTTGTTTGACCTGTGTCACTAGGACACTGGCCAGTCCTGGTCATCATCCTTTACATGACCTTTGGAGTTGAGGGCCCCAGAGAGGGCATATAGCCCTGCCATGTTGAGTGTCAGCAGGAGCTCTGTAGTCTCTCAGGCTTGGGTTTAGAACCTATAGTCTTCTCAGTGTTACTAATAAGAGAAAGACCTGTGCTTAGGAATAAAAATATAGAAAACAGGGTTTTGATGCTGGCCTGTGTTTAGTATGCAGAGCTTCAAATGCTTTTATTCTGATTGTTTGAGGTGTAAGGAAGGCTGGCCTGGGGCAGTTAACCACAGTGTATAGTCACTTCAGCTAGAGAAAAGCCACGAGTCTACATTTTTCTCAGTAAAATGTAAGTGAATTGTAGTATATTTCATCACATTTCAGTCCCACATTGTCATTTTGCAATTAAAAATATCCCCTTACACATATTACAAAGATTCACTGAGCATATTTTGAAATGAATTTTCAAAATCTATCCCTCATCTCCATGGTCACTAAGGAATAAATTACCACAGAAATGTCCTTAGGGAGGAAATTGATAGTGTATAATCTTTATTTTAAAGCCATACATGATAAGACTGTTCTAAACTGGGTGTCGTGGGGCACATCCATAAACCCAGCACGGGGGTAGGAGGGAATAGAGGGTCACAGGTTCAAGGCCAGCCCAGGTCACATAGTGAGTTCCAGGTCCATCTGGGGATACATAGTGAGACCCTGTTGCAAATAAAATAGAATAAAATACTAACTGATTCTGGCTCTTCTTAATGTCCTGGTTGTTTCCTTTTATTTTTGTAACTTGGTTTCTCCACTTCAAATGTGGGTGACATTTGACTCCTGTTCTTAGCTCTCTGCTTTCCTTTGTGCACCTCTTCCTTAGGGTTCTTATCCTGTCACCCAGTTACACCCAATTAGCCTTCATCTGTCGTAGTTCTCACTTTAAATTCCCCACCTCAGTAGAGCTCATCTCCATCAGCAGTAAAATGCCATACTTCCCATTCCCTTCTCCAGCCCTCTTTTGGTGCTGACTATTTTGCCCTAATATCCTATTTTCCCCAGGGTACCCGGGCTTCTTTTCTCTCATTCTGCCTCAGGTTGTTGTTCACAGTCCTATGGGTTCTTCATTATATGGGCTCCTCTCCTGCCTTTCCTTCTTCTCTGCTCTACTCAATCCTAGGTATCCATCACCTTCTAATTGAAGCCACAACCTACTGTGTACTACAAGGATGACTTATTTTCTCATTTTTGTCTGATTAGGAGACCAAATAACTGGCATGGTCTGTTGTATCTCCTACAAAGTCCTAGTCCATCACTCTCATTTTAATCCCCCATGTGTTCCTCATTTGTGTTCTCATAGATTTTATGCATAATTCTGTCCTACAATTACCAGGTATTTTGCGGGAGTACAGAGAAGGATAGGGACAGGAACAGTTAAACTCTTCCTCAGCACAATGAGCTCTTCAAAGATCTTTCTCATCAACACTTCTGCAAAATCAAGCACAGTGCCTGACAGACAGTAGAGAACCAAAAATGCTTCTTTAATTGAACACACAAACATGAAATTAAATCAAATTTCCCTATCAGAAATACTGTTCTCAGGAAACCTGGCTAGGTGTTCTGGGCTATTTCTTTGTATTCAGTGCACAGAAAACTACCAAGACAAAAAGATTGTAGAGTCCAGGTTGATGGTAGAGCCCAGAGACTTAATGGAGGTTGAATAATTTAGGTTTTGATGCATTTTGGTATTTGAATGAGATTAATTAGGCTGTGCTATATTAAATATCTTAAATGGTTTTTTTTTAAGGACATTAGCAAGGTAATATAGATATATCTGAATTGAAGTAATTCAGCTGTAGAATATGGAGGTTGGTAATGGAAAAGGAATTAGAGATGTGTTGATGAAGGGAAGTTGAGTCAGGGGAAGAAAAATGTTACAATAGGAAAAATGAAAGTTGGCTTTAGAATTTGAGGCAAGAGAAATAAGACACAAGAAACTGGGATAGATTCAGACCTCTGCAGTCTGGGTACAGATGGAGCCAAGTCTTGGTAAAGCATAAAGGATAGATGTGGAACTTCTCAATCCCCCTATGGGATGATGCCATGACGGCACCCTGGGGAGAGACTGAGGCTAAAATCAGCTTGGTACATTTTCCATCAGAATTCCCACCCCTCAGCCACCTCTCCCTGGAAGAGAAGTTACTGAATTTACAGCTTAGCACTTGTGATTTTTTACAAATGTCAAGGTGGTTGGAGGAAAAAAAACACTTTCTATATAGTTTCTGTCGTAAGAGCAGTAAGAACATGGCATTTTTGTGCTATTTCAGTCATTTAGCCACTGTTGATTCCTCAGTTACATTGGAGAGCTTGTTTAAAATTCTTTAAGACATCTTTTGTAACAATCTTCATCCTCATGGAAACTCAAGGACACAAACACCTGACAAGTGTAATTAAACATAATTCTGGGTGCATGGAAGGGAGCTATTGTTCAAGGTGCACAACTTCAAAGGATTTGTTTCAGAAATAGTTTAAATTGTGTGACATGAGCAAAACAGGGTCAGAATACATTACTTGCACTACAACTTGGATTTCAGGGAAGATGTGGTTTTATGACTTTGCAACAAATCTGGCATTTCTTTTGAAGCTCATTTGTTGGGAAAAGAAGGTGGAGATGTATTGTAAGCATAAAATTTGGTGTAAAGCAAGCATTACAGTGTCACTTACACTGTTCAGTTGGGTAACACTTGGTACTCAATTGCTATCCTAATTGCCCACTAGTCTTCTGAAAACTGTGTTGCTTCCATAGGAAAAGACAGATAAGAGGACACAGCATAAAATCTTCTATCATGCAGAGAAGAATTTGCTGTCCTTGGAGACAGGGCTAGCTTTGTGAATGTGCAGTTACAGGGACCCATGATCACAACACTCTTGGAATATGCTCTACTGGTGCCAATTTGAATCTCTTAATAACTTACTTTAAACCTTTGTTTTGTAACCAAATTCCTATTGGTACATGTGTGAGCAAAGGGGAGATATATGAGGCACACATCTTCATGGTTCCTGATTCCCTATTCATACGTAGCATCTTCCATGCTCCATGAGCACAGAATTTCAGAGAACATGAATACTAGTGTTGGATTCTATGGAATAATCTACCACAAGCTTAGAAGTTTAAAACAACACAGCTTTGCTGTCTAACAGTTTCTATAGGTCAGGCATCCTGGCACTGCTTATACAGATCCTCTGCTTAAGGACTCACAAGGCTGTATTCGAGGTCTGTGGGCTGCCTTCCTTCTTAGTTGGAGATTGGATGTCTGTGGCAATAGAGTTCATGGCAGCTTGTTCTTTTGATGTGTAAAAGCAGTAGAGAGGTAGATGGAAAGATGGGGATGAGGATTCTGCATGTTGCTTGGAGCTTCTGACTGATGGTCCCTTTTCTGAAGAATTTATCTGTGTATGTCATGCCTACCTAGGATAATTAGCCTTTTGATTAACTTAGAGCAACTCAAGTAGGACCTTCACTACTTCTGCAAAGTCCCCTTACCTGTGCCATGTAACATGACATGATCGAGGGAGTGATATCCCACCACACTCAGGTTAGGGATTATATAGGGTCTCCATACCAGGGGGCAGACAATGTAAAGATATCTGAGCATTCAGCTTACCCTAGTCCATGGAATGTGGGAGTTCAGTAAGACTCAAAGCACTGGTAAGCCCATTGTGTCTACAAGTGAGAAGCTAGGGTTGCAAATAACCTCAAGAGGCCATGCATCTGTTTAAAGCGCAACTTGCTTTAATGTGGAAATAAGTCAGTGGACTCTGAGAAACACATATGACCAAAGGACTCTGTCATAGGCTTTGTTCCTACTCTGCATTAGCCAATTATTTATGGTAAAAAAGAAGGCTTGAAACATGTAGTTCCATTTCCTTTCTCATCAAGAAGCCAAAGGTAAAGAATACTGGTAGAATGAGCAGATATCAAAAGTGAAATAAAAACACTCTTGTTAGCTTGTGTAGACTTTCCACTGTTCTATAAGAAAATAACACATATTAATACATGACTTATAAAAGCTGAATCCTGCCATTTTGATGAGTCAGACATAGGGACATAAGACAATATAAAGATGCATGGTAAACCTATACTAGTAATTTAAAATTTTCTTTCTTTACAATAACATTACATAGGAAATAAAAACAGCATCATAAGTTGAGAGACTGTAAGGAGGAAATAAGCTTTGCATTGTAGTCCTAAGAGTCTAACACTTTTTTGTTTTTTTTGACACTTTTTTGTTTTCCCTGAGACCTTCCAAATTACATAGCCAGTTCTGCACTTGGATGCTGGGTCCTGGAGACTCTGCTGACCTCCAGAAATACCTGTAACTTAGACACTCTCAGTCTACTTCTTTCACTGGAGTCAAACTCTGAGTAGGATTCTCCAGCTGACTTGGACTTAACTCTACTTATTCTCCTACTACAGATGCTGCTGAGTCTGTGCTGTGGTTCTTTCCAGCATTCAGAGGTCTCTGGCTTTATTGTCATTGTCTTTTTATCTTCATTCCACTTTTGAATTCCCTTTCCTATAGGGAACCTATGAATCAAGGCTGTTACAGAGATGATGAATCATTAAAATTCCTCTTCATTTTCTGTGTTTACTTTTCTGTGAGTATTTTTCAAAGCATTATCATTATCATTTCTACATGTTAAGGTTTGGTTAGGATGGTGAAAAGTACCTAAAGACTTAACAGAATTTTTTGTGTGTTCTCTTTAATTAGAACCATGCATGCAAAAATTGATTTCAATGTCTTAATTTTCTCAGTTGTAGAAACCTTTAGTTTACTTGATGTTCACCAAGTCAAGAGGTTCAATTATTTAGGGTTGTCTATAAAATCATTGGTTGTATTAGAATTAACATGCTTTCTTTTAAGTGACAGAAACAATCAGATTCTTCACATCTTAGGACAGAACTAATAATACATGTGAATATTTTATTTTAAAAAAATGAACATGAATAATTGTTTCTGTGAAGATAGGCATATTTACCTATTCGAGATATGATAACTTATAAGTAGAGTTCATCAATGTTTTAGGATAAATGCATTTATTCTGATTTATGCTGAACATCTCTAGCTAAAACTATCTTTGATGCAGATTACACTGATGTACTAACAACTTTCTTAATCAAAGCCTTTAAAAGTTAATAGCTAGTTAAGAGTAAAAACTTAGCAAATATATACTTTACTCATTATATGTTTTTTTTCCTTAGAAATTAATAGTAAAAGCAGGATAAAAATCTGCAGTGTCTTCTTTAGAATCAACTGATTTGAAAAACTGATTAATGTTGCTATTATACGTTTTGCATAAAAATTATTTTCAGACTTCATCAAATGTCAAAGTAGGAAGATTCTGGTCTTTAATCACCTACCCCACAAACAGGTTGCCATAGCAGCAAGAAATGAACTGTCATCATTAGTGTAATTGACCAGTGCAATCTCTAAGGACAGCTTACAATCAGATTTACAAGTGGCATGTGGTGTAGTTTCTAATTTTGTACAATTGAGCCTCACAAAATGCATTGTTTTGTGAATTTCCATAGTATCAGGTCAGTGTCCTTAAATGCCATTGTCTTAGGGAAGTCTCCTATCAGTGTCTGCAACTTATTCTTGTCATTTTGTCCAATGACCTTGGAAGGTGGACATCTCTGGCCAGGTCAAGCATGAATGTCATATTATGTTAACTTAAATCTCCCTTTTTTTCCATCAATTCCTCTTACTCTACTTTTTTTTGAACTCGAATTAACTTTATGCTACAAAATTTACAGATTTGAGATCTGAGATATACAAAGCAGAATGGTAGAATTAAAGAAAGAAATTCTCAGAATTCTCAGCTTTGTGATATATGCTGGAGGACTGTCAAAAGTGAGGAGGACCAGACACTATTCAGTTCCACAGTCTCTCCCAAATTACAAATCTCTTTACCTTCATCTTATGATGGAAAAGATTTCCTTGAAGTGCCTTTAGGATTAGTATACTAACAATTTTGCTATGGCTCTTATAAAATACCACTGAGTAAATGGGGTTGATCAATTCTGGACAACAAAGTGAGACAAGTTTGAACAGCACTGTGGGTTTCAGGATGCTCACATGGACTTTGCTCAAGTAGAGCTGGGCATTTTCTGATTATTTGAGGTATTTGTGGTCAGATCTACTTTTCCCATATCTTGGATATTTGACTCATATCTATATTTGTATATATATTGGGTATTTGACTCATAAAATATAATAATAATGCTACACTTTTTTGTTATCCTCCAGAATTCATAATGGCATTTGTGAAGTTGTCTTCTGTTTCTATTTTATCATGATCCTTTCAGAAATCTAAAACCTACTGTTAAAGTAGCAAAAGAACAACTAAACAAAGAAACTAAAGCCTCTCTCCATTCTTCATTGACAACATATAAAATGAGGAATAGTGTGTTAGATGTAGGATGATGTAATCCACAGTCCCTGACCCTTTACAATCTTAGAGAAAAATCAGGGAAATTTTTGTTTGGTTTTTTTTTACTTATTTCTATTATAAATGGTTCTACTTTTGTGACAACATGACATAGCCCACAGGAATGTAGCACACTTTCAGAGGTAGTCATTAGATTGGAAAAAAAACAACATTTGGAGGTGTTTAGTGGATATCAGAAAGCTCCCAGGTTTGAAGCTGAGATAGGATCTGATGTTGTTACATGTTTTTGGCCACCAGTTTAAACAATGTGAATGTGTGTCTTTGGGTGGGGAGTGTTCTCTCCTGCTTTGGGTCTTACCTCTCCCAGCTCTATTGTGCATGTCCTGGCTTTTAATTCCTGCTGTGTCCTGTAGTATTTGAAATTCACCTAATTTACACTGCAAATGTCAATGAAAATTACAGAATTATATAGTTTCCTGTTCAAGAATTACCAGTTACATAGGAATTATTATGCAAATTAAAGATGAAGAGAGTAGTAATGTTACTCAAAGTTAATATTCAGTCAAATATTAATATGGCTATCACCAGTTTTGCACCATTTATTCTATTTAGTCATTGCATTTATTCTGATGTTTGACAGTCACAGTGGATGTACTGGTTGTGACTCATTTTGAATATCAACTCTGGTAAACACAATGGCTAACATGGTGTCTTGTGTGTGTGTATCTGTACGTAAGTGTGTCTGTTTGTGTCCATATGTGTGTGTATGCATGTGTGTGTGCATGTTTGTGTCTGTCTGTCTGTCTGTGGTGTGTTCCATTTCCAACCACTGCACAATTCTGCACAGCAGGTTTTCTATGAGACAGTTTCCTTCAACATCATAGGATCCTTTTACAACTTTGCTTGCTGCACTAACAAATGACTTTGTTCCAGGATGACAAGGGGGATTGGTTTAAGAGAAAGAACAGTGTTAATCCAAGATGGAAAAGGCCCACCCTAATTGAAGAACCATGAGCAAGACCCTGATCAATGAATTATAAACTCATTTTAAAACTCATTTTTCCATTTGAGAATTAATTCTTATGCCATCTTACATAATCATCAGAGGTTCTCCCTGCAAGTACATGAAGGTAAACGAGACCCAACTTCAAGCCTGACGTCTATCTGTGACTCACCATTAAAGCAGCAGAAAGGACACCTGCACTCAGGTCTGATGAAGAAGCAACACAATTAATAATGTTATTGTATGATGAGATAATCTTAAAATATGAAAAACTGTGTCCTCTACTCCTGAAAGAGCTCTTTAATCCTGTGGATTTGCTATCCTTCATTTTTATTTTTGAGATTAGAAAAACTAAATTCTTATTTGAATATGGTTGCTAACTTTAATAAAAGTAGAAGGAAGGGATTAGTAAAAATTCTTTGTTATTGAGAAAAGTTTGTTGTTGAAAATACCCCTCACCTGGCTAAATTTTACGAATAAATTGTGAAAATGTAGGGTTTCAGTCATCATTCTGAGCGAGGTTAGCCAGGCTCAGAAGACCAAAAGTCATATGTTCTCCCTCATATGCAGACTTTAGATCTAGGGCAAATGCAGTAATGTTGTTGGACTTGGGTCACATGCTGAGGGGAGAACACATATGGGAGGAATGGTGATAGGTAGGAAACCCAAAACATGAAAGTGTTTGATGTCCCCACTGCAGAGGAGCTAATACAGTAACCTTAAAATGACAGAGGTCAATATGCGAAGGTGACCAGGAAGTAGTGAAGAGGTCAGGTAGAGATGAATCAATTCAGGTTGTAATACACAAGTGCATGGAAGCAATGCTAGGAATCTCTCTGTATAGCTATCTTTATCTCAACTAGCAAAAACACTCTGTCTTTCTTATTATTGCTTATGTCTACTCTTCAACAAAATTGTAGGAAAGGGCAGAACAGGTTCTGCCTGGAAGCAAGGGGGTTGGGGGGAGAGGGAAGGGGCAAGGGGAAGGGGGGAGAAATGGCCCAAACAATGTATGCACATATGAATAAATGAACAATAATTTTAAAAAGAACATGAAATTAACCCCTCAAGTAGACATCAGGAGCTAGCCCATGGGGTTCCATACAGCCACACCAGCTGTAGGAGCAGTCATGGCAGCCTTGGAGTTGGTCTCTCTCCATTGCTTGCACAGAGATTTAGGAACTAGAGAAGCCCTTTGGGGAGCACCAGGCTCTTTGTGATCACTCGTCATCAAAGAAAAATGAGCACTACTGCCTTTCCTAGGATGTACAACTAAAACTAAGCCATAGTCCTCATGAGAAGTTTGGAGGATGCTCCAAGGGCAAGCCTCTTTTTCTTTAACCCCCATCAACCAAAGTACAAGTGCTTGGCAACTCAAGCACTCACTTTTCTCAATATTTGCTTAAGATCATTTCACAGTGGAGTAGATACTAACATAGAGAATTCAAAGTGGGATTTTCTGGTTTATTACTTATCTTGAAGGGATGATTCTGTTTTCAGACAGGACTGAGTGGTCTGCATCTCAGAGCCATGGTGGTGAATGTGTGGTCAATAATTTCATGGACTGTACCTCTCATTGGGTCATGGTCCTAACATGTATCTCCAACACACTCCAGACCAGAAGGACAGGCTCTTTGGAGTGCTAAGTTTTATGAATAATCGTCATGATTTATTAATAAGACCTCTCCCAGATTCTGATTGAGCTTGAAGTTTCTTTCTTATCCAATCATCAGAAGAGAGGAATTTATTTTTAGCAATTCTTTAATTTCTGACATCTTAGTGAGGCAAAATATAGCTGTCCAAAAAACAAACATGTATTTATTGTTAGAAATTGATGACAAACATAAATTATACGTGTTTTCTTCAAGTAATATATTTAATACTAAAATCAAAGTCACAACTGGAAACTCTCATCTCATCTTTCTTTAAGGCAAAATATTCACAAACCAACATTTGCTACATAAATATACTTGACAATAGGCAGCTCTCATTTCTGTTCTGAAGGCAAATGTAATCACAAAAATATTGTAAAGAAAATCACCATAGTTTTGTTTGTGATCTAAGCGTGTTAGAAACAGGTAGCACATTGGATTAGCCATAAAAGGGAAGGAGGAAATGAATGCAAAGGAACCAGGTTTCTTCTATTTTTTAAATTTAAGGAAATTCTTGACAACTATTCTGTTGATCTTGTATTTCTCCATCTAGTTATTTCCTTGTAACATTAATTATCCATGCTGCTGCCTGTGTCTCCTACCTTTTTAATATGATATCATAATATTTTATATTAAGTCATGCTTTTAGAGAGATGGTTCCAAACCTGAGCTGCAAAATTATCATCCATGTTCTGAGTGAGGTCATCCAAGCTCAGAAGACCAAAAATCGTATGTTCTCCCTCATATGCGGACTTTAGATCTAGATCAAATGCAGCAATGTAGTTGGACTTGGATCACATGATAAGGGAAGAGCACATTTGGGTGATACAGAAATAGGTAGAAAACCCAAAACATGAAAGCGTTTGATGTCCCCACTCCAGAGGAACTAATACAGAAACCTTAAAGCAACAGAGGTTATCATGAGAAGGGGATCAGTAACCAGGGTAAAGATTAGTTAGAGATGAATCAACATGGGTCATAACACGTGTACACGAAAGCAATGCTAGGAATATTTCTGTATAGCTATCCTCAACTCAACTAGCAAAAACACTTTGTCTTCCTTATTGGGCTTTTCTCTTTTCTTCAACAAAACTAGTGATAAAGGTAGAACACGACCTGCCTGGAACTGAGTGGGGAAGCGGGAAGAGGGTGGGGGAGGGGGGAAGAGGGGAGAAATGACCCAATGTATGCACATGTGAATAAAAGAATAATTAATTAATTAATTAATTTAATTTAAACGAAAAACAAAATTATCCATGTTACGGTGAGTGATATGACTAGAACTCATGACATAATAGAAACTGGATCAATGATGTAAAACAAATAAAGAAAACCCGTAATCCATGACTTTTATTGAGAACTAAAACAAAAGATTTATTTTTAACCTTTACTTAAAAATAACCTAATTACTTAAAATAAATACAGTGACATATACCTATATTTATGATGGATGTATTTATGAACCCATAAAGAGATAACTATTATATGGTATAGAATACTTTATATATGGTAAAAAGTCCTAAAGAATAAGTCTGAGACTTCTGAAACATATTGAAATGCAGATTCATGTTTTACGGATTTTTTTGTTACCTCCAGAGCTAACAATTCTACCTAGATTGTAAATGTAGCAGAAGCCATTAATCACTATCAAATTCATCAATTTATTTTTATGGCAAATACAGATCAGTCACTATTATCCCACTAAAAATTCTAAATATTTCATATAAATGAAAAGAAATTAAATCATACGAAAGAAATTTTGACTTGAATGTGTGATACCTGAAGGTTGGTGTATGATAATTTCTCCTAATGATTCTGTAGATAGCTAATTTAAATTTTCTCATGTATTTGACTTATAGGACCTACATCCCTTCTCAAGCATTAATCTAAAAATTTAAAAGCTGTTTGATATTTTGTTTCATTTACTTAAGTAACTGCATAGTAACAAGCCTTGTTTGATACTTTGCTGCATCTGCTTAGGTAACTACACAGGAATAAACCTCACTTTTGTATCACTTTGTTTCCTGCTTCCTGTATTTGTACCCTTAATACATCATCAATATGCTCTCTTTTGACCCAAATTCCTTCTATTGTCCATTCAGATATCAGCATTAATGTTAGTGACTCAAGATCGCTCCATTCTCACCGTGTTTCACGTTTTCCACTCTGCTGACTTGATCTATGCTTTATATAAAATAGAGCTTGTGGCCAGTTAACTTGAAGTATTAAACATCTGGAGCTTCAGTTCTACCCCTGACTCCTCTTCTCTTTCTCTTTCTTCTATTTGCTTCTTTCTTTTCTGTATATTTCTAAGATGTTTTTATCCATCAGTGTTTGCTTCTCTCAGTAGTCAAATGCTTCATTAACCATTAAAGTCACAGATACACAGTGCCATCTTAAACATCTTTCCTAAGTCACAAATACATATTTGTAACATATTTCCTGGATTTTTCAAATGCACTTCTAAATCAAAGATCTTTCATACATCTCCTCCATCTTATATTCTTAACTTTTTATTCTACCTACAATCATTCAGGATAGGAATATTGTCATCTCATTTAGCTCATCCTTTCTCATCTACTTTTCATTCCAATTGTTAACTCTACATTCTCTGACTATATCTACCTTGTTTCCTTGTTTTGCTTTTAAATATTCTATGGCATTGTTTAGTTAAGTTACTCACAACCTGTCCCCTGGAAAACTACAACAGCTTTGTAGAATAGCCATCTTGCTTCCCTTTTCTTCTGACTCCATGGCATCTTTCTAATGCAATTTTATCCTTTATATACTTAAAATATTTATTAGGCCCATATTGCATGTAGAGTATTGTCTCAACTCTGCTTATGACATTGAAGTCCATTCACTATAAATCCCAGTCTACTTTTCCAACTTTACATCTCAGGTTCCCACATCTAAGGTCTATAATCTAGTCAACTCAAAATATTTCCCACTTATATAAATTATGCTTATGGTTTATTATAATCCAATGTCTGATGGATTTTTTTTTTCATATTCTGGAATGTCCTCCCCACATCATCACTTACAAAATATCTTAACTCCTTGTGGACTCACTCATATCCCATCTCTTCATACAGTCTTATTTAGTGCGTTCAGGCAGAAAAAGAAAAATATCCTTCATCCACGTCCATGGAATCTTCTACATATTTCCTCTTTTTGAAAACACATTCCACATTTTACTGTAGTTTTTGGTCACAGAAAACAAAGCATTCAGTTAGGAGATTTTGGTGATGACTGATAGTGAGATTCAGTTGGTGCAGTAGATGAATCTTAAGAGGGTAAGATCATTTTAGAGAAAAGAATTAGAGGCTCTGATGCCAACCTCCCAGTGGGGGCTTGAGAGATAGTATTGGATTTGGGGGCCCACTCTCTTGGACCCACTGATGGAGAGACTCAAGATGACATTTTGCACCATCTTGAGATGTGATCTCACTCTCATTATAGACTTCTCTTGACCTCTAAAAAGAGAGTAGAAGGACTAGAAGAAGGGAGCATAAGCTTAGAGGCAGTCATTTATGTCTCCAGGGAGTAGAGCTTACACCAAATGTGGAGGCTCCACCTTAGCCACCCTGATGAGATTGGTAACTCTGAAGAAGGTGACTGTCACTCTGCTATTCCCCTCAGCTCCAGGTGACAGCTATAAAAGGCCAAGGGGTGCACGGTCAGAATAAACAATCAACTCTAAAGCTCCAACCAAAATGTAGCCTATTGATTAAAGGGTGAAAAACCCTCATTGTGGTGGATAGGGCTGAGGTGCCTCTCTGGAGAGGAGTCATGCTGAGGAAAGAAGGGTCTGGTAAAGGACCCTGGATACAATAACAATGCTGACTACTAAGAAGAGAGCGAGTCATAAACAAAACCCAAAAGGACCACGTTCCCTATATAGAGATCACAGTGCCTGTCAGAAACTGCAAAATACTATACCATCTGGGAGGAACAGAATAGAACTTGACCTGGCAGGCACTCCTGCAGAGTTATTTAAGGGGACTCAGGTTGTGGTGGAGATCATGGGTTTAAGGCTACCAATAGGCTAGCAAGGCCTGGGTAAATGTAGATGAGAATGAAGGCTCGTGTTTGATCTGTCTAGCTGGACTACAAACTGGGTGGAAAAGACATGGTTATATTCTTTCTGGTACAGTTTATGACATTTGTTGAACTGGACAAGTAAAATGGTTAGAAAACCTTCTCATGCTAAGATCTGGTCTTGCAAATATTCTGTTGGTGTTCAGAAAGCTCTCATGATTTTGAGTCAGAGGGGAGAAATAGAAGAAAATCAAGTTATATTCATGGGACAAAGATCCAAACAGACCGATTTGACTACTTTTTTTCATCTCAAAAAAATATCCTGGTTATGCAAGAAATTTCAAGCAAATTTTTTCAGCTATGCTGACTCATTTCCCATTGTTGCAAGATTTTCCTCTATGATATGACAAAGTTATGAACATGAGATTAATGATAAAGAATCTTCACATACCAGAGAAAAATGTTGGCTCTCCTTACAAGTTTCATGTCGAAAGGCTTGGCCAAGATAAGAGTAGAATCAATTAATACAGCAACGTTGTGGATGAGAAGGGAGGAAAAAGCGTAAGGGCATGACACTTAAGATTAGCAATTTGGAGGAATCTTTTAAAAATAGAGGCAATCTAACTGTAGTAAGAAAGAATGGAGCCAGCAGAGACTTTCTTTCCCTTCAAGTGTTAACATAAATGTCACCTTCTTGACCACTCCATCTAAACATGGCCCCATTTTCATTGCAGAATACAGCCTGGGTCTTATGTTCATTGATGGTTTGCTTGTGGTCAGTCTGTCACTAAATGGAAATCTTTATTAGGACAGAATCCTGGCATGTATTGTGTGTCCTTACAACCAAACACAACATTTGGCCCATAGTAGGCACAGGCATCTGTTATAAACCAATGAAAGAAAGAGCAGGAAGAATGTGCATTGTAGAATCATGATTTTCCATTTTAACAGTGGATCAGCAGCAAAGATTATCCCCGTGGGTAATGTATTCCTACACAGTTATACTTCTCTGCCAGAAATAAACATCAATAAGTTTGACGTAACCTAAGAAATTCTTGTAAATTGCTAGCTATTAACTTCACTTACACCTAAATAAATAAGTGCTATAGCACTCTGGGTATGGGAGGTGATTTGAGATCCTGGAACTATGGGCTACATGAATAACCATAATGTCAGATTTCTGGTGACAGAGGCATAAAAGAAATCTTATTTAAAATAAATGGGCAAGTTACACTAATCTAAAGCCTCAAACACCTCCTTAAAGTAGCAATTTCTGAATAGTGAGTTGGCAAACTTGCTCTTGTGGGATCTGTTATCACTGTAACCTGGTCTGATTGTTCCATCAGGGCACCCCACACCTCATGAGTCACTGTCATGCTCTGAATCCCAGTGGTTCATGGGGAAGTCCTCTGAGTTACCAGAATCTCATCAGGTGGATTGTGTGGGGGTGGTGAGGCATCAGATCGTCTTTTCTTCATTTGCTCCCAAGTTAGCCAACTAAGCAGCTGAGAATGCACACATCTCAAATGTGGTATGTGTTCCCTCACACTGTGACATCTTTCCTCCTCCCAGGGAGTGGCATCTCTGCTCTGCATTCAGGAGAAGTAAATGACCTTCTACTGTGTATTGATCAGAATACTCAGTCAGGCTAACCATCCATTGCTGTTCGCACATTTGTAACTCTGTTGTGGCATATTTACTAATGGCTCCCTCTTTCTGTCCTATGAGTACCCTGGACTGCACTGTAAGTCAGCCCCAATAAGATATTTTACCTCAAGCCACTACCCTGACTTCCAAAATCTGGAACAGTATCGCCATTAGCATTTCATGCAATGGAAATGTACATGCAAAGAACTCACAAATATCCATGCAAGTCACCTGCAGTCATTTTGGTAAAGCTTTTGTTTCTCTGTTTGTTTTTAGATATAGGGTCTCCCTATGCAGCCCAGGCTGTCAGCCAGCTTGAGATCCTCCTGCCTCAGCCTCCTGAGAGCTGGGATTACAGGTACCCACCACCATGCCCAGCTTTACTAAAGCTTTTAAAGTAGGTTTCTACATATTCATTCCTTAGAGGTTTGCTTTGACTGCTCCCAGGTAACAAAACTGGCGAAAGACAGGACTTATTGGTAGTATATGTGGACAACATAGGTAGGTGAGATACCTCTTACAATCTTAGGGACAATTCTTCAAAACTCCACATTTATGAATTTACAATTCTAATCATATATAACATGCTATATATTTTATATGTATTATAAAACAAAATGTAAAGGAAATGTTTAAGTAATTTATGAAGTTTAAACTTTGCTAGCAAACAAGCCCTGCAGGTCTTGTATTCATCATTATTATAATATTAGCCTTTCACTTCTTGAATAAACAATTGGAGAGCAGAGGTGATGGATGGGCAGAAGGGTCCCTGCTGGGCTGGACAGACGTGACCCCTGCCCTACTTTGAGAAGGCAGCTCCCAGCAGACCCAAGGACTGTTGCTGAGCCTTAGCCCTTTCTTCAGATGGGAGAACAATTCTGTAGAAATCTTGCCTTTCTCTACTCCTTTTTATTTTGTATATGGTCAAATGCTCTTTTCTTCCTTTACCCTAATTAAAAAATCTGCTTGTTTATGTTTATATCGTGAAAATAACTTTCTGGATAGGCACCTGGCTTTCTAAAGATTCACAATTTTGCCTAAAGGCACACATTGCCTGTGCATATTTTCATAGCATAAATTAAGCAGATTTTACCTTTCATCAAAATTTTCTTTCTCCCTTGATGTAGAAGGAGATAACTGGCAGAAATAATTTCATGAACTTTTTTTCTTGTTTTATCTGGAACAAATGTAGACAGCCAACTTCAAAGAGAAGGAAGGATGCCCACACTATTCAGCACTTAGACCAAACACCCATTACAATATTTTCAGATGATAGATGCTCAATATTTATACTCTGGATAAAGTGTCTGTTGGTTCTAAAACTCATAGATCCACACTGAATCATTCTGTACTCTAGTTTTTGATGCTCTTAAATATTTCTCTGAAAACTGTAGGTCCATGCCAGAGTCATCCTACACTCTACACTTTGATGATCTTATATATTCAATAAACTTTTATTTTCTTAATAAGAGTTATGTTTCCTTAAACCACCTCACAAGACTTACTTTCTATTCTACTACCAATAAAAGGAGTCAAAATCACATATGCCTAAGAATATCGAGTGGCTTCAGCCTCATTTATTAGCTAATGAGATTCACACTCTTGATTCAGCAAATGGCTCCATACATTCTATGAACCTTCACACTCATTTCACAGTGAAACTTACTTTCAGGTTCACAGAACTGATGTGAGTATTTACTGTGAATACTGGCACAATGCTTAATGGTAGTTTGATAGTAACGGAAACCACTTGATGCTAACATTATACTGATGATGTAATTTTTCCAGTGCTGTACCTTGTCCATAATAGGCAAGCACCCCACCTCCTTTGCAGAAGCTACATCTGCAAAATTTAACTTTTGACTACAGCACCAAGTTGCCACAGCTGCTACACACAAGAAAAGTGCCACATTTGTATATTCTTAGTAAATGAGAGAATTCGTTTTTAAACTCCTGGATGCCCCTTTGTCATTTATATAAAAACATTGAGGAAAGAAAAAAAGGATTTGTGAACCCTTATTTTGGTTCTTATTTCTCCTTGAGAAAGAGGAGGTAAGGTTGGTGTTTCCTCAATTGGACAATTCAGAAAACAGAAAATGAATCTGCTGGGCTAGGTGAGTGATTGTCGCCATCAGCAGATAGCAGAGGGCCAAAAAAGAAGGGAAGATTGTTTCAGATGTGACCACACTTGCAGAGACAGCTGTGCAAAGAATGCACACATCCTGCACCCCAGAGCTGGACCCCACAAGAAAGGCAAATCTGGCAGAGCAATTCATAATGCTGTCCAAGAGAACATCCCACAACTTGAGTATCCTAAGAGGGAGTTTCATGTGGTGTAGGTTACTGGGAATCTAGGCATTGAGGGCGAAAGTGGTGCCAGAATATGTATCATTGGTCGTATGGTAGCAATTGCAGTGGAGAGTGAAGACTGTTTCTCTGGGAAGCTCACAAAGGAACAATCAGCATATGTGCACCTGTTGCTACAGGTCCATGACCACATGATAGCTGCACCTGCCACATAGGACTGCCCTAGACTCCAAACTCCGCTTCCCTCCTGGATATAACCTTGGGGAAGTCAGAACTGCAGTTAGCAGAGGAACAGACACCTTAGGTGAAGAAGAAAGAATGATGTGCTCAGTTCACTTCTCCCACTTTCCATTACAAGAGTTAACCTTAAGGATTAACCTGACAGGAAAGCTGATCTTGGGCTATCATAGAGAGCTATATGGTTCTACTTGCAGAACCAAGGCACTTTGGGGTTTTAAGGTATCTGCAGGATATTTTTATACTTTAAATGAGAACAGAAAACTTGTGGAGCTTAGTAAAGAAAGAATTTCATCCAAGGGCAAGAGAAAAACATTCCATTACTGAATAAATTTTAGAGGGACAATAGGAGACTGAAAGTTGTATTTTGATTATATACCACAAGACATGCTAGGTCAGTTTTTCTGTTCTACTAGTTTAAGGGAAAGGGAGAATTTGTGTAATCAGTTTCTTACAGAGCTTGATAGCAGGAATTGCAGATGTGTAGAATGGAGAAGTTGTCTGTCATCTCCTTTTTCCTCCTCTCAGATTATCTGCTTCATTCTCCTTTTTCTACAGATCAGCTTTTGCCATGTGGCAGCTACAAGGAGTTACAGATTCATTTCAGTTCAGGTACCAAAGAGAGTAACTAGTGGACATCTCCACGTCCATTACAAGCTTCTGTTAGGTGGAGAATCTTCTGGACTTATCATGAATGACTCATGTCCACCCCTTGTGGACACAAGGTATGTGACTCCAACATGACTTCAGAGAGCTACCAATGTGGATGAGCAACAGGTTCTTTAAAAGTAGGGGCATTTGCTGGCCAAGAAATACACCTGTGTTTACTGCAAAGACACGTAAAGAGGCCACAGGAAGAATTCTTGGAGATGGTGGTTGATGGTTTAACAGGTGTAACATGTATTTGGTTTTGTAGATGGAAATCTTTTTTTTTCTTTTATTTATGTGTGCATACAATGTTTGGGTCATTTCTTCCCCCTTCCTCCTCCCCTCTCCCTTACCCCACCACCCCCTCCTTTTTCCCTCCCCCACCCCCTCACTACCAGGCAGAAACTATTTTTCCCTTATCTCTAATTTTATTGAAGAGAGAGTATAAGCAATAATAGGAAGGACCAAGGGTTTTTGCTACTTTAGATAAGGACAACTATACAGGGAGTTGACTTGCATTGCTTTCCTGTGCATGTCTGCTACCTTCTAAGTTAATTCCTCTTGAACTAACCTTTTCTCTAGTTCCTGGTTCCCTTCTTCTATTGGCCTCAGTTGCTTTAAAGTATCTGCTTTAGTTTCCCTGCATTGAGGACAAAAAATGCTATCTAGTTTTTTGGGTGTCTTACCTATCCTCATACCTCCCAAGTGTGCTCTCGCTTTGTCATGTGATCGAAGTCCAATCCCCTTGTTGTGTTTGCCCTTGATCTAATGTCCACATATGAGAGAGAACATACAATTTTTGGTCTTTTGGGCCAGGCTAACCTCACTCAGAATTATGTTCTCCAGTTCCATCCATTTACCTGTGAATGATAACATTTTGTTCTTCTGTATGGCTGCATAAAATTCCATTGTGTATAAATACCACATTTTCTTAATCCATTTGTCAATAGTGGGGCATCTTGGCTGTTTCCATAACTTGGCTATTGTGAATAGTGCTGCAATAAACATGGGTGTGCAGGTGCCTCTGGAGTAAACTGTGTCACATTCTTTTGGGTATATCCCCAAGAGTGGTATTGCTGGATCATATGGCAGATGTAGATGGAAATCTTGAAACTATCATTGGTTATATGCACACAGTATCTTGCTTCTGCACTGGATAGTATTTTCAACACTTCAATAGAAATTCCTGAGGTAGGCTTGTCTTGTATTTCAAATATGTCCACAATTCTGGGAAAAATAGCATACTCCAACAAGCATTTATCTGAGAAAATTCACACACATTAGCTTGGATTGATGCAATCTTGGACAACTTGACCATCTTGCTATATTTTATGTAAGCTTCTTTTTTGCCATCTCAGCTATTCTGGCATTTCTAGCTTTTTAAACATGGGCTGTTGGTTTTTAAGGCTTCCAAGAGCTCCCCCAACAGTGTGTTAGTAAAATCACCAGGGTCCTTGCCATGGTGTTAAATCTCATGTCACTGGAAATTACCCTGTTGATAAAACCTCTCTTATTCAAATTTGTGCATCACACCCCTGATCCAGCAACCTCAGGGCCTAATCATATATCCTCTGCTGTCTCCTGCAGAATCCTGTTCATTAGTCCGCACAAGTCCTCCTGCATCCTTTTCTCCTCTTGCAAGTCCTTGTCTGAGCTATGCTATGATTTAACCCTAGTTATTATCTCGTATCCAAGAGAGGAGGTGGAGTAGACCTGAGAAGTCTGTGTGTTCTCTCTCAAGTGCTGAACTCAAGGGAGGGAAGGAAGTCACTGGGCAGAGCAGCAAGGAGCCACAGGAGCTGTGAGTTCAAGATCTTCAGAGTCCTGATCCAGCTATCCCCAGTCCAAGTTGTAGGACTTACTGGCTGCCACAGAGAACTCAACTTCTTTTCTCTGGACCTCTCCTTCTCTTATAAATTCCATTGGACTTGCTCTTAAATTATTCTCCCTCTGATTGTAGCAGGTTAGAGCCTTTTTATTTGCTTCTAAAGAGACTCTGGTAGTTAATCTTGATTGTGAACTTGATGGGATTGAGAAATGTTTAGGAAATTAGTAAAGCACACCTCCCATTGACTTGAGGGCATTTCCGAATTGGATTGAAGTGTGAGACACTAACTGAGGGGGAAAGACCTACCTTGAATATGGGCAGTGCCACCCCATAGGGAGGGACCCAGATGGGTGAAAGGGGAAGAAGAGAAAGCCCTTCCCCAGAGTGAGCATTTGAATATTTAATCTCTCTCTCTTCCCCATTCCCTCTCTCTTTCCCCTCCCCCCGCCAGAATGATGTGGGCTGCTCTCCTCCAGGATGATTAGAAACCATCAGCCAAAATAACTCCTTCCTCCCATTAAGCTGTTTTCTCAGGTATTTGCAACAGTGACAGAAAGCCTGACTAACACAGAGGTCCCCAGACTTTTGGACTTTGCCTTAAATTTGAGATTCATGCCCTGAGAACATAATTAAATCCTTACAATGTATCAGTATTAGCCAGCGAAGCTCATGTGATTTTATAGTTCTTATAATTTTCCCTCTATGCCTCTGAAATACATGACACTACACCTGCCAGTGTTTTCTGACACACTTTTTTCTTGTCCCAACTTACAGGTAAGTCTTTTGTTAATTTCTCTGCCACTGGGAATGATCAATACTACAGTTCCCACTAGTGAAGGGGTCCTTGTGTTCACCACTCCAAATTGCCATTATATAATTTTCTCCTAGAACCACTGATGGTGCCCCTAACTACAGTTAAATTACCCAGGAAATGGCCTAAGATGGAGATATTCTGGCAGAAGTATGATGGGAAGTGCCCTCATATCCAGCACCTGTGAGACAC
The DNA here is from genome assembly GCF_047511655.1 of Castor canadensis. NCBI lineage: Eukaryota > Metazoa > Chordata > Mammalia > Rodentia > Castoridae > Castor > Castor canadensis. The sequence goes on along the minus strand of NC_133401.1, from coordinate 51,977,477 downwards.
AGAGGAACACAAGATTGGGCTCAGGGAGGAGTTGATGTCTGTTATAGTGGTGACCAGCTCAGCTGAAACTCCAGGGTGTTCTGCACCTGGGGTGGTCTTCCAGCACTGATCCAAATTGGGCAAAAGCACCAAGCCTTTGTATCCCTGCACTGATCAGCAGGTGGAGGCAAGTTGTCCCAGAGAAGAGATGGCACCAGCCTGTTGCACTCAAGGCTAATTCCTTGAGAGGTGGGCTCAGCTGCAAGGAGAAGGAGGGCTTTGTTTTTAAAGGCAATATCTGGTCAGGGCAGCCCAGGAACTCCTAAAACTTTGTATTTTAATACAGTTTGTGCTTCTTTACCACATATTTTAACTCCCCACAAAGAACAACAAAACATGGTCTTATTGGATAATATCCATTGAAAGAGGCTTAAAATCACATCAAGTTTAAGACAACTCGTTTTCAGATGAAAGATCAGAGGTTCAGGTAAGCCAAGCACTTTGCTCTTAGTGGAAGTGTAACCATGGATACTGATGCTGCTCTCTTGGGATGTAGTCCTTGGCCAGCACCCCAGAGCTCATGCACCTCCAGAATCTGCCATCTGCTAGAAAACCATATTAGAAATTGTCATATTTGAAAGTTTCAGAATCTAGTCCCCACTGCAACATGCTGCAAGTGTCGGCCCCATCTTTGTGGTTTGCTCCACAATTTCTTCTTTCTTTCTCATATTCCAGAGGCACTGTTTTTTTCTCAGGACTGGGTTTTAGATTGCAAACTCTGGCTAGAAATTAATGCTAACAGTCTTCCATATCTGGGTAGTTTCTATCTGAGACTTCACCACCTCGATCAAAATATCTAGGAAAAAATCTTCACCTGTATGGAATCTGTGTGTACACTTTTCCCTTGCCATTAATACCTAAAAAAAAAATTTATCCAGCATTTAAATTGTGTGTGTTATAAGGAATCTAGAGACAATTTAAATCATATGGAAAGATGTGTGTGGGTTCTGTGCAAATACAACTTTTTATATAAGACCTGAGAAACCCTCCCCCAATATACTGAGGGCTGACTGTATTTTAATACATTTTACATTTTGTTGGAAATATTTTTGTGTAGTTTCCTTTTAACTAAGTTTCCTTGCAATAATCACCTGAATAATAATGAAGGATAAATGGCAAAAGACCTAAGTTCTATTTGTTTGAAGCTGGTTCTGTCTTGGAGGATCTCAAGGTCAAATACTAAGCAAATTTCAGTTAAGGTTTTCTATGCTCAAAGGACTGCAATGTGCTTAAGCAAAAAGGCTGTTTTTAACCTACCTGGTTTCTCAGCTGAGAAAGACTTCAACTCTTTGGCTTGGTTTCCTGTTTTATTGTTTTTGTTTTTCCCTTATTACTTTGGCCTTTCCCGAAAGGAAGAATTTCCTTTGAACTACAATTTCTGCTTCTAGGATGAAGTGATTCCAGAAGTAAATTGTTTTAATTTTATACTTATGTTCAATAATCCTTTACTGAGTATTTGTAATGTGGTAGGTATTGGGCTATATGTAGAGAAGCAAAAATGTTCAAGACATTTGCTAAAGGAAGTTGGTCCAATTGATTGAGACACAGATCTGAAGAAATAGTTATGCTATTATGTAACACATGTTATGAAGATATGACAGTGGCCATAGGTTCACAGGAGAAGTTGAAGAAGGAATAATGTGACTGAGGACTTAGACAAAAAACCATGTTATTTCCTTCAGAAGATTGAATTAGCATGTGTATGGAGCGGTCATCTCGTTCTTTTAATTGGTATGTTGAGCAGGAATGATTGATAATGCTCACTAGAGAGAAGGGTGAACCAGGAAGGAAAGGGAAACAGGTGAATTTTCATGCAGCACTTTGGGAATCAAGGAGCAGAGGATTGAGTGAAGCAGAGATGAGCTTCTGGTGGTGAGAAGAAGCCAATTGATTGAATAAATAATACCATCTGCTTTAGGTGAAAACCCACAGAGCAGTGGGAATGGCCTGAAAGTGACAAGAGAAGCCTGGAATGAAGGATAAACTTGCTTATGTTACATGTGCATCTGAGGCCAACTCAGCTTAGGTTATTTTGACTCTTTCCTGGAATGTTTCTTATGTAACATCCAAATCACCTTAGGATTTTGGAGAAAATGTTAATATCTTGTTAAAATTATGACAGTCTTATGTTTAGTATGCATTTCTATAGAGATCACTTTTAACTAGGATAGTATTTCGGTTTTCCCATCAGACAGACCTTAGAAATATCTTGCTATGTATAGAGTTTACATTTGTTTGAATTAGTACCAAATGTCAACCCCACTTCCCAGAAAATCATAAAGTGTAGTATTTTGTATTTTAAAATAAAATAGTATTTTAGAACTCATCATTTATAGCAAAATGTATACAAATTCTATTTGCTTTTGTCACAGCTGGTAATTTACTTTCTCGGGGGGGGGGGGCGACTGGGATGAGGAAAAGGGACACAGACTGAGGTTATTCACGGTCTGCAACTCTCACCCAGTGCTTTCAGACTCATCCTTAGTATTTTTACCTTTCCCTAGTTTTGTTTCTGCTTTGAAAAATTTCAAAGAACATCAGAGTATCTTATGCTAGACATCCAAATTATTAAAAATTTGAACACGTACTTTATTCAATTGCACAACTGTGCTCTCATTTTCTTTCAGTATTGTTTCTTAATTCAGTGTTCTGCCTATTACTGTCAGTTATTCTTGCTGTTCTGAAAAAGTACAAACAGCACACACACACTTGTGTACATGTGAGCACACACACATTTTCTCAGATCGTTTAGAAGCTGCACACACCAGGATCCTTTCTTTAGCGGGGAACTCCTGGAAATAAGGACATTCTCCTGCATAACTGCAGTATAACCACAAAGCCATGATCACAGTTATGAAAATTAATATTAATTGAATGATAATGCACTATCATTTAATACACAATTAATATTTAAATTAACCTAGTTTCCCAATTCTCTTTATGGCTACTATCTAGGAGAAGGGGCACAGGCCCAGGATCAAATCAAAGATCACAAGCAGCATTTGACTATTTTGTCTCTTTAGTTAATGTTTGATTTTTTTTTTCTCCCCCATCAAGATTTTTTTTAAGAATTTGGTAAGCTGCTTTATAGGAAGTTTCACACTCTGGATCTCTCATTATTTCTCATGAATGTCCTGATTGAACAATGATGGTGAATACTCCAGACAGCACTGGTCCTCCATGGTTTTACTAGCATCATATTAGTAGTTCCTTATCATAGTCTGTAATTTATAGGAATAGTGCTAACCCCATTAATTTAGGGCTGACCACCTTATTATTCACCAATTTGAAATTAATAAACTATAGGCTGGTATTATGTTCATGTTAGAATTTTCTGTTCCTGTAAACCATCACACATGGCAATTTTAGCATCCATTACTGATCCTTCCATGAACTCACTTTGACACGGGGCATCCAAAATGCTTCCTAGCCTGCCTTCTGCAGCTGTTAGGTAGAATTCTTCCACAGCCATGAGGTTTCCCCATGTCTTTGTTTGCTATTTTTTATCTCTTCCCCATCACTACAGACTCAGAATTTTTTAAATTGGATGTGTCATCCATTACTGTCATGGTTATTTTTTTTTTCATGGTTATTTTTGGTGCTCTAAAAAGTTGCAAATTTGGCCATTAGAGTCCTTATTATGCAGGTTCTTGTGTCATTTTAATGTGACCCCCATTAGTCTTTGAGAACTTCCTTGTGTTTGACACAGAATGTTTTAAGATCTCCTTATACTTTTCCTGCTCAGACCTGGAGTCAGGCATTTCTCTAGGGACCCCATATTCCTTTCTGTCAGGTAGTAGATTTAGAAAACAAATTCTGGACATTAGATGTGCCATTGCTAGAAGGGTGTCATTCTTCCTAGGCACTTCCAGTGCATAAAGCAAAAAAGCATAATTCTTTTTTTCCTGCATTTTTGATTAGCACATAATAACTGTGCAAAGTTGGGATTTGATTGTGATATACACATAAATGCATATCATATACTCATCCCCTTTATTGCTCTTTCTTATTCTCCCAATTTTAATCTTTCTTGAAATTTTTTAAATAGCTTTTATTATCTTTTCATGCATTCATTTTATACACTTTGATCATTTTCTCCCCGCTTTGCCCTCTGTCTCCTCCCCCAAGTAGCCCGCTCCCCTGATTTATGTTTGTGTTTTCTTTAGATCTAGTTTCTGCATATGACAGAGAACATGCAGTATATATTTGTCTTATGAATCTGGATTATTTCACTTAACATGATGATCTCCAAGTCTGTCAATTTTTGCAAATGACATAATTTCATTATTTATGGCTGAATAATATCCTGTAGTATGTGTATATGTGTGTGTGTGTTATATGTTTGTGTGTGTGTATATATATATATATATATATATATATAAAATCACTGTTTTTTCATTCATCAGCTTTTGGGCACCTAGACTGAGTTCATAGCTTGACTCTTGTGAATAATGCTGCAATAAACATAAACATGGGTGTGCAGGTGTGTCTATTGTCTGTTGACTTACATTTCTTTGGATATGTGCCCAGGAGTGGCATGGCAGGGTCATAGTAGGCCTATTTTTAGTGTTTTGAAGAATTTCCATACTGACTTCAATAGTGGCTACACTAATTTACATTCCCAACAATAGCGTCAAAATAGCTACTTCTTAAAGTCAAATCAGGAGGTCAGAGGAAGACTCATTGTGACATCATGACACTAATGAGTTGCTTTTCAGGTTCTAGATCTAATTTCATACTTCTTGCTTTCCTTGAGAGCCCCCCAAATTATAGGACTGAAGTCCACAAAAATAACTATCTCCCACTGTGGCCCCTGCATTCCAACACAAGATTTTCCCCATAGTCTACCATTCCATATTTGTAATCTGCCTTTTTCCACAGAGAAAATTCAGATTCCCCCTCAAAATTGGTATCTTAACTCATTTGCTTTATCATATACATTAAATAGTTTGAGGATTATGAAAGTCATAGCAATGCTTACAACAAACCTTCTAAGAAAAGTTTAGGATGTTATTGACACTCTGCACTTAGTCATCTAAAGGATGTTTACAGTAATTTTAATTAAATTTCTACTTTGTGTGGTTATGTTATCTATTTAATAAAATAAGGGTTTTGGGGTTTTTTGTTGTTGTTTTGGCAACACTGGGTTTTGAACTCAGGGTTTCACCTTGGCTAAGCAGGTGCTCTACCACTTGAGCTATGCCTCCCGTCCAATAACATGAGTTTAATTATATGTTTGTGTTTAATTTTAGGGTGTTTGTTTTCCATTCTTCCGGTTTGATCATTTTAATTACATAGAAAATTTACTTGACTCAAAATGACAAATATAGAAGCTTTCACTCCCACCATTCTTCTCCCCAGTCTGTTCCCATCCATCTGTAGTCCCCTGCTTAAGTGTCACATCATCCCCAGTCATATATGATACCATCCCCGGTCAAATGTGACATCATCCCTGCCTACTCCCATGGGGAGCAGTAGCCACACCCCCAACATTCTTCACTTTTTTCTTTTCCTTTGTGTTGTCTGTCCCTTCATGGCATGGCTGTATTTTTCACTGTTGCCCTTGACTAGAGCATAGTTTCTCTGTTTCATTCAGTGCTTTGTTCCACACCTAGAATAATGACTTGCCTCATATGTATTCAAAACATACCTGCTATATGTGTTATATAAATAACATTTTCAATTATTAAAGTGGAGCTGCTCTGAGGAGACTGTTGCAAACCTTGCCTTTTCCACACAATTTCTCCTGGAGAGCATTCCACATCTATTTCCCTCCTGTTTTTAATGGCTGCATAATATTCCATGGAGAGACAATTTATTTAATCTTGCATTAAATGACATCTAGATGGTTCCTGGTCTTTTGCTACTACAGAATTTATAAGCAGTTATGCTCGTTTCTATATTTAATATATTTAGAATATTAATTTCAGCAACATTGGTTTATGATGGAGAACAAAGCGTTTCATGTATTTTAAGGAATAACTGATTTCAAATATATTCACTACTGACAACTTCTGTAGATTAAGCTACACACTTAGTGTTGGTTTCATGCATTTTAAAAGTGTATGGGGTACAAATGCTTGAAGAACATATTTAAATGATCTTTAAGATCCTATGTAACTCAAATGTTTCATGATACCCTCTGCTCTTTTGGCTCTACATAATATACAGTTTTATTTAGACAACTTTTTTTCTCTTGTCTTTTAAACTATTAATGTGGGAGGCAGAGCAAGATGGTGGCTGAGTAAGATCCTCCAGGGATGGTCTCCCCAGATGTACACCAGTGGAATAATTGTTCATGCATAAGCTACCTTCATGAGAGCTAAGGACATCAGGTGAGAGACCACAGTGCCTGCTTATGGTAGAATAAGGTGAAAAGACACATTGAAAAAGGCAGCAAGGAAAGAACTCCCCAGGTCAGCCCACCCCCATTCCAAGTACTGCAGCATGTACTGAGATGTCTCCTGCTTGAGAGGAGAGATAATTACATCCAGGTCTTAGACTTGAAACTCAGTATCTGCCCACCATGATTAAACCCAGTGCTGGGCAAAGTCTGATGACCCCAATCATCAGGCCAGACTCATGGAATAAGACAGACAGTTGTCTGTCTCCACCACCCCTCCTCCAGCTTTGGGAGCCAGGCTCTAGCCACTGGGGGGGGGGGGGAAGGGCTTGAAAGCCAGCCCATGGCTTTGTCTCAGAGCCTAAGGCCAGGACCTCTGCAGTGAAGGCCAGCACCTAGTAGAAACTGAAGGCCCATAAGTGGAGTTCCAATCCAGCAATAGCAGCAGGTGAGACACACAGTGGTGTGAGAGACTCAAGTTTTAGCCTACATTATTTTTAATGTGGGCGTAGGCCTGGGGTAATTTTCCCATCTTCCTGGGACTGTACAGGCCCCTTGAAGCACTAGGACTCGGGTGTAGCTCAGCTTAGCACAGTTGTAGTGGTTAGGGGATTGTCTCCATCACTCAGGGAACACAGCTATGGCCAGGACAGTGCTGGCACCAGGCACTATACACCTAACCCAAGAATGAACTTGTGTTTCAGCCTGTGTATTACCACCAGCTATGATGGGAGCTTCTATGCAATCCTGACACTCTGAAGAACCTTGTGTCTTGTGGCCGTGAGACTCATGCATAACCCAGCTTAGCCTAGCCTAGGTGGCCAAGGCACTCACTGCCTTCACCACTGCCCTTCCAACCTCAGGTAGAGTATGGTACAATGCCCCATTTCTGGGGATTGGTCAAAGTAAGCACAAGATGTTGCTTTGGAATTTAGTGCTGAGCTGGAAAAACCAAGCAGATCCCAATGACCCCAGTCCCTAGGCCTCATGGCAGATGGAGCCACTGGAACAGCTTCTGGGGAGGATCTGGGGCCCCAGTGGATCAGACTTCTGTTCCAGCCAATTCTCCTGTGGCTGCCTGTGGTGGTCTTGACCCATGAGTCCACCTAAGCATAGGCAGCCTATAACAGTTGCCATACCAATGTGCTGGTCTTGGTGGGTGGTGGGCTCAGGGTTTGACGCAGTCACAGCAGCCAAGGCCACAAGTGTTACATAGAAGCCTGGGGCTGGTCTGTCCACCTTAACTCTACCCAGAGCTGGACAGAATCCTGCAGTTTCTGACCACAGGCTGGAAATACGGCACGGTATCTGGACCCACCATTGCCTCAGGGAGAATAGGTAGATAAACACTCATTTTAGATACCTTCCTATTTCTTTCTTGTTAATATACTGAGAGCAAGTCTTGGAGAAACCTGTGCTAGGATTATCCTAGCACTAAAATATTGACAACACACCAAAAGACTACTGCCAAATCTAGATGTGGGTGTAACTCGGTGCTGAAATTGGGGCAGTGACTTCAGGCTCAGAGAAAGTAGCTGCCTGCTTAGAATTTGTGTAAGGACAAGCCAAAAAAAAAAAAAAAAAACAAAAAGCCAGATTAAGAAGACTAGAATAAAGACCTGACCCTTCAATGCCCAAACAGTATCGCACACCAATAAGCATCAAGAGCTTCCAGAAAATCATTCACCATAGCCAATCTATGGAATCAGCCTAGCTGTGTATTAGTTGAATGGATAAAGACAATGTGGTGTGTCTATATACATATACATGTATACATTAGTGTACATATACACACATATACGCACACTAGAGTATAGCGAATGCTGCTGCTATAAATGTTAGTATGCTGGTCTCTACTGTATGCTGACTTACACTTCTTCAGACACATCCCCAAGAGTGGGAGAGCAGGATCATACAGTAGGTCTAATTTTAGCTTTTTGAGGAACTTTCATAATGATCTCCCTAGGGGCTGCACTAGTGTACATTCCCTCCAACAGTAGATTAGGGCTCCTTTTCCCCCAGATCCTTGCCAGTGTTTGTTGTCTTCCTGATGCTATCCATTGTGACTAAGAATGTTGAACATTTCTTTGTATTGGCCATTGTACTACTACTGTGAGAACTGTCTGTTAAACTCATTGTTCAGTTATTAGCTGGATTATATATTCCTTTGGTATTTCATTTTTGAGCTCTTTTTATATCCTGGATGTTAATCCTTTGATAAATAGCTTGTAAAAATTTTCTCCCATCTCTTTTTTGAACCTTTTTAATTTGACACTGTTCTATTTGTCAATTCTTGCTTTTATTTCCTGAGCAATTGGAGTCCTATTCAGAAAATCATGGCCTGCCCCCCTTTCTTCAAGTGTTTTCTCTGTTTTTCTGTAGTAGTTTCAAAGTTTCAGGTATTCCATTAAGATCGTTGGTCAATTTTTTTGAGCTGAATTTTGTACAGAGAAAGAGACGGGGGTCTAGCTTCAATCTTCTATATGCAGATATACAGTTTTCCCACTACCACTTGGTTAAAAGCCAGCATATGTTTTTGGTTTTACTGTTAAAACATTAGCTGGCTGTAGCTGTGTGGTTTTATTTCTGGGTCTACTGTACAATTGATCTTCATGTCTGTTGTTGTGCCAGTACCACACTGTTTGATACTATGACTCTGTAGTATAATTTGAAGTCAGGTATTGTGATACCTCCATCATTTTAAGTCATACATAAAACATGCTCAAGTTAGTTGGGTATCATGTAACTCATGGTACACACAAGTGGTAATTGTGTCTTTTGACACGAGTGATGGCCATGTTGCTCAGAAAGGTCAGGTCCTAAACCTTTTTGTCCAACCTTACAGATTGTAATATTCATAATGCTAATCTAAAGCCACTGTCCCTAAGTAGCCACAACTCATAACCCCATGTCACAGAAACTAAAGCCCCAATAGGTCAATTTGACTTAGCCAGTGGGATGCTCTGGGAGATTCTCACAGAAGTGCTAGTAGATGTTCCAGACATAGGTGACAATGACAGGCAAAAGGCAGCCAGTACTTGCACTTCCCTGAAGATTAAAAACCCCCATTTCTTTTGGTTTTTTTTTGGGTTTTTTTCCTTTTTCTTTTATTATTCATATGTGCATACAAGGCTTGGTTCATTTCTCCCCCCTGCCCCCACCCCCTCCCTTACCACCCACTCAGCCCCCTCCCTCCCCCCGCCAATACCCAGCAGAAACTATTTTGCCCTTATTTCTAATTTTGTTGTAGAGAGAGTATAAGCAATAACATGAAGGGACAAGGGAAAAACCCCCATTTCTAGGGGATTTGTGATTGACTGAAATCTTCATAAATGTCTCCTGTGGCTCTTTGCTGGCTGCTGCTTACCTAAGAAAAAGAAAACAAAGTTGACTGTTTTCAAGTTTTCTTTGATGACTGTAATTATTCTGTTCACTAGTTTCACCTCATGCCAGTAATTAAAAATAGCTCTTAAAATTATTCTTTAGCATTTTCTAAATTTGTTTTATATTCATGAGACTCTGTTATGTTTGAAAACCAGTTGTACCAGGGAAAATAGGCCTCATTTTTTCTTAAAGTTACAGCAAGAACAATAGTCATCTTCGTTCCTTGTCTGAGAATTCAGGACAAGTTTGGTTAAGGACCTTAGAATTCTAGAATCATCAAATATCCCATCTACTCATTAATCCTTCTAAAAAACGACCAAGACTGTAGTAATTAGCATTCAAGTGGAAGCAGAAATCGTGGTATCCAATAGGATGATGGAAAGATGTCAGGAACAGTAATAGAGTAAAAATTATGAGAAAATATCAAAGATGTGATGAATTGGTTGTCATGTAAAAAGAACCAAAAGCAGGCAATTACTGGAATAAAAAACAGGAGAAAAACAGAAAATAAATAGATTGTTCAAAGACATAATCAATGGTTACTAAGTATCAGAGTGGGTTAAAATGGGGTTACTTAAGATGATAGTGGGAAACAGAGCATAAATACAGTTGAGGTGGAAATTTCAGCCAGGTGTGAATCCTGCAAAGGTTTGTAATGCATAGGTAATTAAGTATGTTACTCATGAGAAAATGAGCCTAAATGAGAGGTTTATACAGGATAAGATTCTGGGAAATTGTGTTACCACAAAGCTTGACTGCTATTAGAACCTCACTTTGAATCATGTGAAGGTAAACTAGCACAAGTGGGCATTCCATGTGTGACAGACCCACCAGAAATAGAAACTTAACTGCTAAATTCAGAGGAATTACAGACAACACAGAACAGACTATCCTTATTCCTTCAAATCTAGCCCACTGCAGTATGTCAAAGTGAAACCATAAGTATGCTAGTTCTTCAGAAAACATACATCATGGAATAAAACAAAATGCATTGGAATGGAGCCAATGTTTTATGAAATTTGAGAAAAACACACAGTCAATTTATGCTGGGCCTGTCATTCAGAATATAGAAGTAATCTCATGGAGTCTAGAAGTGGTGATTTTTTTTTAGCTGTTGAGTTTTAAAATATATATACATCATCATATTATTGTTGTACTGGGGTACATTGTGACATTTACAAAGTTCTTACAATCTATCATAGTTGAATTCACTCCCTCCATCATTCTCCTTTATCTCCCTCCCCTTATTCCTGGAATAGTTTCAGCAGGTCTTATTTTTCCATTTTCATACATGAGTACATAATATTCCACCACATTCACCCTCCTACATCCTTTCCTTATATCTTCCCCCTCCCACTGGTACCAACCCTTACCCCCCAAGTAGAAAGGGTGATATTTTAAAGACTTCTGAAATGCTGATTAGATGTCTATTTGACTTGGAATATATGAAAATTGGACCAAGAATATAAAGGAAGCCAGAAGAGCAATTGTGTGTATAAATTGAACAGTGTCATGAGGTTATACTGAGTCATTCCCTAGCACTCAATCAAACAATTACCAATAGAGAATGACATGTCTGAGATTCACTCCATGTCACTCTGATTCAAAGTTCTGAGGTTGAACATAAATCCTGCATGTATGATCCACATAAGCATGGGTTATTTGTAAATTAATTTTTGGAATTAGGTTAGTCATTTTTAGGTTACCAAGTCACAGAATCAGAGCTGGAAGGACATCTAGAGAAGTCAACTAAGACACTTGTCTGCATTAACTTACCTAAGCATAGCATGCAGAAACAGGGATATATTGTCGGCCATCCCCACAATCATAGCCCTGGTGGCCAGGAACTCGGCTTCACTCAGTTATCAGATGCCTCGTTCTTCTGGTTCCTAACCCTCCTGTCTCACTCCATCCAGATTATTTTTATTATTTTATTTTATTTTTTCTTTTCTGCAGTGTTTTCCTAATATTCCAGTGCTGCCTTTGTTTCTCTTCTCTCAAAACTTTTACATTTTCTCTTGAATCCTCAATATGTTCTTTATTTTGGATTGAAAGCAAATGAACCAAAATATTATAAATCAAGCCGGGAGGAAAATGAGGTATTGGAAAGTGTGAGTATCTGAAGGGCAATTTTCAGCAATTGCAGCATTTACAGGCATTCTTGCAGGCTTAGGAAAACCTCAGTGAGGAGGGCTGCCAACATCTTTTAGGTTTCTGTCTCAGGCAAAATTGTTGGGAACACTTGCTGACCAACATTCTATTAGCATACATAAGCTTTGTGTTGGAACAGTTACAGAATCAATTTCAGTTTAGATTATTTTTTAAAAGCATGGTTAAGGGACTCATTTGGTGAATTGAATTTTGGGATGGTTTTATTCCTGTAGGGACTGGCTTTAAGATATTAGCAGGAGGCAAGTTAAAGCCATAGAAAATTATATATTTAAAGAGTCATTCACTCAGGAACATATATTTCATCTAAGAGATTCAAGAATCCATTCGGATATTTTAGAATACCCCAAACCCCAAATGTTTCATCAGTGCCACAAATTTTTCTACAGAGCAGTGTTTACTTGTGAAAAATCTAGAACCACTATTAAAATCAATTTTCAGATAAATCCACTGGTGGTTCTGTGAGCTAAATTCTTGATTTATCATGCTGGCTGTGCTTTACAGAGTGCTGCGAGTCTTCATCAGGCAGATCCTTGCTTTTTCAGCTTAAGAACTTTTGTGCTAAGTGAGGAATGCAGTTATTCCAGAAGTTTCAGCTCCTTACAGCTATAGAATTATATTATAAAGGAAATCAGTTGTGTAGATAAGTCATCTGAATACACATATAAGCATTATCATATAGACACGTATACGTATGTATATATGTACACATGTCTCCAAACATGGGACTGTTAGAGGAGACTAAGGGAGGAGGAAAAGAAAAACAGAATGATATAGAGTGAGTAATATTGAAATATATCACATCTATGCAGGAACAAGACACAACAAAACACAATGAAAACTATTGAACAATACAGGGTAGGGGAAAAGAATAAAGAAGAGTAATAGAGGGGGTTTGACTTACTGAAGTACAATATAATTACAGGTAAAACACCAAGGCAAAATCCCCACTGAACAATGAAGACAAACAATGAAGGACAGGAATGTAAAACAGGTCGTGTTAAGGGGAGGGCAGTAGGAGGAGGGGGAAGGTAAATATGGTGGATGTATTTTCTATACATGTGTGAATTTGGAACATTCAAACCTGTCAAAGTCATTTTATGAAGGGTAATTGGACAGGAGGGAGAATAATGAAGGGGATGAACAAATAATATATGTATATATGGAAAATGTCACAATGAGCCCCTCTAAGCTATCATATACTAATAAAAATGTTTTAAAACATATTTTTAAGTTACAATATTACTGATAGAACTTATATAGCCTACTTTCATTTATGGAGATAGCATTTGGTAAAATATAAAATGTAAAATGTCTATTAGATAAGAATTTTGTACCCTTTATTGGAGTTTCATGAGATTAACTATATCAGATAACAGAATAAACCCACCCCCTTTGTACACATGTACACATGCATTTATGTGTATATGTATCATGTTCTATCATGAAAGGTGATGTTATAATCAATATTGAATGTGTACAAGGAGGCTACATTTATACATGTTTAAAAGCACAGTCTTTCTCTTGCTGTGTTGAAGAAATTTGCAGTCCATTGTTCCCATCTCCATCCTTAGCAGTCTAGTCTGTCCTCTAGATCAAGAGTTGACATTTTCTCTAAAGGTTCAGAAGGCTTTGTGGGTAATGTGGAAATGGGTATGGTGAGGTTTCAGCAAAACCTTCAAAAGTAACGTGGCAGGTGAGATTTCACGTACCTACAGCAAGGTTGACCCCTGTATTCGGTTTCTGATTTATGCTTATTAGTTGGTTCTGCCTTTCTTAGAGGCTCTGAGATCATTTCAAATTCTGCTCTAGGAATGTTTTGGAAAGCATTTTCCAGTCATTTCAATTCATGCCCAGCCAGAAGAGCATGAGTTCTCTCAAAGTGAGATAGAACTACACTGGGAGAAGGGAGTGCTAATCTGCAAAATCACTTAACTGGGTACCGTTTATCTCCTATAGGATCACATAGGAGAATGGGATACTGTCTAGCTTCTGTAAAGTCACATAGGAGAATGAGGTACAATTTCTCTTTTGCAAGATCACAGAGAAGAATGGGATACCATTTATCTTCTGTAGGATCACATAGGAGAATGGAGTCCTGCTTATCTTCTGTATGAGCTGGAACTACTCAGAGGAGCTGGTGACATGTGGCAGAGAGCACTGGCAAAGAACTTGGGAAGCTCGAGGTCCTGTGCTTATCTCCAGGACCATGATGATATGGGTATCTTTTCCTCATCAGTAAAGGAAGATACCCAGACTAAATATCTTACAAATTCTCTGCCAGCTCTCGGGTCTTATTTTGCTGGGTTAAAGTTCTTAGAAAAGCTGATTCTGTGGGCAGCCTCAGCACCATGCCACTTTTGAGCCATCTTCCTCACTCAGAAACAACAGCAGACACCATGACTTCTGCACAGAACATTTCTTGTTTCTACCTCAGGAAGTGATGAGAATGATTACATTTTTGGCAGCTTTTTTGGAGTTCATTGCATATTTCACTCATTCACATGAAACTAACATCTCCCTTGAGGACCCTTGTGTATAAACTCAAGTGCATTTTCCTTTTCAAATGTGTAGCTAGATGCACATTTTAAAACTAGCTTACATTTCATAGTGCAACATATTCATCATTTATAAGAAGCACAATTCTTTTTATAAGTTTCTTTTTATATTTCAGAATGCATGAGGAAATCAGAATGTCTTACTACTACCTCAATTTAGCAGATATGGTACATTGTTACTGATTGTACAAAGACACTTGACAGACACACATATGTGACTTTCCTGAAGTTTACAAGACAATATCAAAGACGATATTGAAGCACGTTTTATTTGTTTTGTGTTGGTTTTTTGTGGTACTGGGGTTTGGCCCAGGGTCTGTGCTTCTAGACAAGTGATCCACTACTTAAGCCACACAGAATGGCTTGGACCACTGTCCTCCTATTTATGCCTCCCAAGCAGATAGATTACAGGCATGAGCCACTGCATCTGGCCCCAGGCAGCACAGTTAAAAAAAAAAACAAAACAGTATACCACGCACAGGGTTAGATTTGCACAACTAAACTTTCATTTCTTCCTGGTGGCTTATAAATAAGTCTTTACCATAAATATTCAGTGTAACAAACATTTATCAAAAGTTTCTCCCAAGTCAACAAAGTAAGCAAAGCAACACAAGGATAGTGCTCTTTGTAGTTCTACATCGACTCTGGAAGATTCTATGTGCTTTGTGTGTAATGTATGGACCCACAATGCAACACAGGAAGACAGATACAAACATGCTAAAAATAGCATCACTGGGAGGGTGTGTGAATGACTAAGGTACACTATGTGCATGTATAAAAAAAGAATAATGAAACCCATTAAAACTGTAAAAAGAGGGGGGATAAGAGAGTAACAGGTGAATATGATCAAAGGACATTAATATGCATGTTTGGAAATATCCCATTTTTCTGTTTTCATTATGAATGCCTAAAAAACACCTCATATTGTTCGTAAATCCCAGAGTACAGGTGAATGTAGCAAATGTGTCACTGTATAAAATTTCCACAAATTTCCTTTAGACATCAATCCAATATGGTGAAATGTGCACAGGCTTCATTTTAAGAAGGGCTTGGTTTTTTGGGTAATATTTTCTAACAGCCTCATGAAGTTTATTCCTGTTTGCATTTTGAGCACAAGAAATTCGATATATGACATGGGAAAATTCCAAAGGGCTCAAGAATAATGATGTTTGTTTCCATTTATTTAATACATACTGAGTGTTGATTTTCTGTTTCTACGTAGCACAGATAATTGTGTCATGTCACTGGCCCCCAGGAGATTGAGTCTGATACAGATGATTTCATCAACATGTCATGCACGGTGTCACACAGGTCTGAGCCACATGAAGTCAGGAGTTCAGAAAGCTGCTTTTTTACAGGAGGACTTTGTTGATTAAATGCAGAAAGAAGCAGCAAAGCAGGGGGCAGCCAGGTGAGGTGAAGCAGAGTGCATGTGTTTCCACGTCAGATAGGTTTAGAAGCCTCAGGTAGAAGTGAGGCAGGATGAGAAGAGAAGGGCATATGTGAGCCAACAACTAAGTAGGAGTGACCAGACACTCACCACTCAGTCTGTAATGGGAGACATGGGAAAAGAGGCTGAACATCTAGATTGTGATCCCAAGAACAAGGAGAGCAATAATTGTTCATTGGAGAAGTGTGTCATGGGGCTGATGGAAAAAGGAGGAAATACTCCCTGAGACTATCACTGTCAGGAAAAGAGGAAACCATGGCGACCAGGGTGAGAAGTGAGGCTATGACAGTTGGAACAAAGGATATGCAAGTGTTAAGTCAATCCACAGTGTGTCTGAGGTGGGTGATGCCTGGTCCACAGTCTTCCAGATGAGGAGCTGAGATGCATCTTTTACTATTTGAGTGATATGGGGCTAGCTTCCTAATATCACTGGTTGCCAGTTTTATTAATCATCTATGAAGTATTACCCTGGTACTATATCAAACTCCACTAGATGACGTGTGTGTTATAAAATGGATAGTAGATAGAAGAAGTATAATTACAGGAGATATTTTGAAGAAAGACATGATAAGTGTTGGCATATGCAGAGTGAAAGGGATGATTCAGAGTTTAGTGATGAACGCAGTCTGTTCTTTTGCCATATGCATTTATGAGACTCTATAAATGAACAGGATTAACATGCATTGCAGCAGTAAGAGTCATATTGGTGAAACAGATTTCTATGTACTGTAACTCCCGAGCCTTCCAGAGTTGGCATTGCCATTGTTTGATGTGGTTTACTGTGTGGTGCTCTCTGTTTAGCACAGACCTCAGGTCATTTGCTCTTCTGTTACCTTCTGATGCATACAGTGTCTGAATAACTCAGTTCATAGCCAGCTCTCATAGACCATACAGAGTTCACGTGTTAGTACTAAATCTCAGACTCATTTTGAAGTTCTTGTTTCAGATGCACCAGGGCCAACAAAGTCCTGGTATTGTGTTTCTGTCTGCTCAAGGAAACTTTGGCCACACCTCTCTAGTGCACAGCTCAGGACCCTGACCCCCAAGTCAATTTTGTGCAAATATTGATGCCACTGCACCAAAAGAGTGTTTTACTCCTGACTATGAAAAGAAAACAAACTCCAGTTTATTAGCCTGGCTAATAAAGCCTAGCTTTGACAGTTTTCTCTCACTTCTAACAAAGATGTACTTTTAAAAACCTTCTTTGTTTATCCTCACAAAACTGCAGTATTTACAAATCATATTCCTACAACTGTATAGCATCCCTTTAAATAGGAAAAAGGGAGATAGAAGAGTCCAGGACAACAGATGAATATCCTGCTAAATCAGATGGGAAAGGGTAGATTGTGAGATGCAGCTGAGATAAAGCCTGCTTCCTGAATGCAGAAACCAGGTCAACAGATTCAGGAGCCACCCACAGAGCTCCAAAAACAGCCTGACTCTGTGGCATTTTAATGAAGCTGACCATTGGTTTTTTTCCATTTTTCTTTTCTGGTTCCCTGTATGCTCATGGAGGAAGAGGTGATTCCAGGAAAAATAATTTTGTCAATTAACAGTAGCAGTGGGAATCCCAGGAACTCTCTACAAATCCACAAGAGGAGATATTGTAGATATTTAACAGTGCTTCTCAGAAATTGAGTAGATATTTAGATTCTAAAATAGATATTTAAATAAAAGAAGCCAATCGTTCCTTCCACCTAGGAACCTCAGATTCAACACAGACCACAAACTTGAGCTAAAAAGAAAAAGAGCAAATGATTCTCTTAGCTACATTTAAGGATCTGGTTTGCCTTCCCATCATAAATATTATCTGGAAGGTTCCTGTGGTGTTTCAGTATATTGGGAAGGCAACTCTACTTCCCCTAAATGTGATAATTCTACTTGACCCCATCAGACAGATACGCTCTGTCACTTTCTTAGCAATATCACTACCATGCAAAGTAGTATTTTTTTGTTTATTCAACAAATATGAGTGTTCTCTCTCTGCAATCTGTTAGGACTTTGCAAATTGCAATTGGTTCATAATGCTGGATACGTGCTGTACTAAAATATGGACTATCTGCTGTGGGAGCAGCGATAATGGGTCTGAGTGCACAAAAGTGCAATTTTGAAAGCTGGCATTGAACATAGGTGAATTATATTGAGGGAGCCAGATAGGAGTGTGGAGTTCCATACCAGAACGTGAGTCTTCTGTGCCATGTGAAGTCCACTCATAACCCCACCCACCCACCCATCTCATCTCTCAGCCTTCCTGAGCTCACCTGCAACTGCAGGTAAGGCAGTTCCTCCAACATGAATGCTGTTCTAACACAAAAGTGCCCACTTCTCTCCTTTCTGCTTGAGTTCTCTCTCCATAGCCACAGGAAATGGCTCCCTTCCAAGCAGCACAAATTGCAAGCAGTGCTAATATACCTAAGAGTACTTTGATCGAGTGGGGAGGGGGCATTAAGGTGTGTTCCAGACACAGAGGGTCAGCAGTAGGACTGAGCCTCTCCCCCACTGCCCACAGAAGAAGCTCACTTTTTATGACACTAATAGACTTTTCTCCATTCCCTGTTCATTTTTGCCCACTCCATTTATATTCCCTGGGATCTGCTTAAGAGGGCAGCTTGTCCTTGTTTGAACCAAAGATTGTATGATAAAGTATGAACTTGGTCCTATGCTGCAAGGAACCAATTATTAATTCTAAAGCTGTGTAGAGATCTGATTTACATTTTTCACAGTATAAGTATACCAAATATATTACAGCAGGACCAGACTGGAGGCAAGGATGGTAAGAGGCTGTTGAGTTCATCTGGGCAGGAAATAACTACTTTGGGTAGGAAGGCATATAAAGAAAACATTTCTCTTTTTTCCAACTTTACAGAAGTATACTTGACAATAGAACTTGTGTGTGTTTCAGGTATGCAGTGTGATGTTTTGGTGACGATTATCACAACCAAGCTGCTTGACTATCTCACGTAGTTATAAGCATCATTTTTGTGGTAAAGATCAATCCTCTCAGCAAGTTTAATAATTTAGTTGTGTGGCACAGTATTACTAATCATGGTCCCTGTGCAGGACATGAGATTTCCAGAACTTGCTCATCCCACATGGTTGACACTTTGGACTCTTTGATCAGCATCTCCCCATCCTCACAAACTCTGGCAACCACCTTTTTTATTCTAAGCATTCATAAATTTAACTTTAGATTTCACATAAAAGTGAGATCATGAAGTGTTTGTCTTTCTGTGCAGTTTTATTCCACTTAGCATAATGTCTTCCAGCTTCAATTATGTTGCTGCAAATAGAGGATTTTTTTTTAGGGCTGAGCTATATTCCATTACATCATATTTTCTTTATGCATCTGTCTACTGACGGACATAGATGATTTCTACTTCCTGGCTACAGTGAATAATGCTGCAGTGTACATGGAGTACACCTATCTCTTTGACACACTGAATCTATGCCCAAACAGGGATTGTTGGATCATATGGTAACTCTAGTTTTAGTTTAATGAGGCATGTCCATACTGTTTTCCATGATTGTACCCATATGTGACAGAGTGCAAGGGTTTCCTTTTTTTTGTATCCTTACCAACACTTTCTCATTTGCTGTTGCTACAAGAAAATAGCTGAGGGTGAGTACTTTATAAAATAAAGAGCTTTACTTTACTCACAGTTTTGGAGGCTGCAAATTCAAAATTGAGCAACTTCATTTGTTTGACCCCTGGTAAAAGATGCCCCTGGCTATGTCACAACATGGCAGATAAACTAACTGAAAGGAAATGGCCATGTGAAAAAGGGCCAAGCATGTGGGTGGCTTCCCTTAATAACAACTAATTTTCATGAGAACCTGTGAGGGTCTCCTAAGAACCACAGGAATCCCCACTGAGAACAACACCCCAGTGCTCTACCCACCTCCTACAGGCCCCACCTCTTAAAGGCTCCCCACCTCTGCTCATTGGCATACTGGAGATCAAGTTTCCAGTATGTGACCCTTTGAGGGAAAAACCACATCGAAACCATACCAGTCCTTTTTCCTGTTTCTTTCTTTCTTTCTTTTTAAAGAGCCATCAAAAAAAGACAAGCCTAAGACAGGCAATGGTGGCCTACACCTGTAATCCTAGCTACTCAAGAGGCAGAGATCAATTCAAAGCCAGCCTAGGCAAATAGTTCGAGAGACCCTATCTCAAAAAAAAAAAAAAAAACACAAGAAAGGGCTGGTTCAAGGTGTAAGCCCTGAGTTCAAACCTCAGTACCAAAAAAAAAAAGACAAGCAGGTGCAAGGCGGTATCTTACTGTGGCTTTAATTTGCATTTCCCTGATTAGTAATGTTGAGCTCCTTTTCATATATCATCTTTGTATCTTCCTTGGAAAAATGTTTATCAAAATCCTTTGCCTGTTGAGACATTTATCTTTTGCTACTGAGTTGGGTTCTTTGCATAGTTTTAGATAATAAACTCTTATCAGCTCTATGCCTTGCACATATGTTCTCCAATTTTGTGAGTCATCTATTTCATCTTGATTGTTTCCTGTGGTGTTCAGAATCTTTTCAGTGTAATCCAATTCCACTATTCTCTCTTTTCTTGGTGATGTGTGCTTTTGGTGCATTATCAAAAAAAAAAATGCTCTGGTCAATATCATGAAGTTTTCCTCTGTTCTGAATGTTTTGTGGCTTAAGTCTTATGATCCAGTGTTGAATCCATTTTGTGCTGAATTTTTTTAATGTGGTGTGGTCCTTCACTTGGTTTCCAGGACATCATATTTTCTTATTTTACTTCTAGCCCAGTGACTTTTGCCTCCTGACAGTTAAATGTTAGATTGTCTTAGAGCTCTGTTCCTGGTTTTCTTGTATTTTCTCTGTAGGTCTATTTTATTAGACCCAAGATCCCTTTGTATAATCAATATTATGTGGCTCCATTTAACCCTCTGAAATTTTATCCCTGTATAAATATACTTTCAAAAAAGTTCTGATTCTTGAATGAGGTTGCAAAAATTATGATGTATAATTACACTTGATTATAAATTCTCAAGCACACCAGAAATAATAAAATATGCAGACATATGTACTGATCTTCTATAAATGCAAGCTGATGAAAAACATTGTGTTGTTAATGTAAAAACCCCTGCCATGTTGTCACTGGTGACATGGTTGGCCAAAATTGTGATCCATGATGATTTGCTGAAAAAAAAATGGGTAATATTTGGTTGTTCTATGTAACATTTGCCTTTCTGGAAAAAATAAATATTAAAGTCATGAAAAAATACTTTGTGTATGCAAATACTTACAAATAGGTTTGCTGCCTATTTATATCTGGTGATACTAGTTCCTAAACTTCAGGTGCACCCTTTTAGTAGAGAATTTTCACATAAGTTTCTAAGATTCCCTAAGGGAAGCTACCACTTCAAATAATGGCTCCAAAAAAGGAAGGCTGTTTCCAGTTCTCCTCTGTCCCTTGAGTTCCAGATTCAAATATTCAACTGGACAGTGGAAATATCCAGTGATCTCCAACTGACATTTCATGATTACACATCAAAGATCAAACTCTCCATTTCTTCCCTTACCTGTTCTTTTTCTACAGATTTCCCCATTTCTGAAATGACACCATCACACATCCAGTTACTCAAGGCAAAAATCAAGGAATCATCCTTTACTCCCCTATTTCTCCCACATCTCCCTCATCAACACCCTGTTTTGTCTACATTCAAAATATGATTTCTGTTTTCTTTTATTGTTTGAGAACAGGATCTCACAACGTAGCTCAGGCTGCCTTTGAACTCACAATGTAACCCAGGCTGGCCTTGAACTCACAATCCTCCTTCTCCCACCTCCCAAGTGGTGGGACTACAGATATGAAACACCACACCCAGAAAAATAGCTCTTTTTTCTACTAAAGAGTACTCTATCATCAATATTTTTTTGTTTTTCTCCTTCTTGCACTCTTTAATTCCAGATTACCCCACTACCAACTATTATTCACAGGATAGAGAGATTTAAAAAAAAAAAAAACGTAGTATTTCTGACTTTCAACTCTTCATTTCCCAATTCCAAATACAGTTGGAACAAGGATCCATTGAGGCTGTGGTGACATCTTCTTTGGCAGTCTCCGAAAGCCTCCCTAATCCCCAACCTTGTCACTGAGAGCAGCCTGTGCATTGGATGAGCTTACCTCACCTATCCCTATCTCAGGGCTTTCTCTCTTCCCATCTACTGAAATCCTTCCAAGAAGTGTTCACATGGCATTCTCACTTATTTCAGAAGACCTGAAATACTGAATTGTCACCTTTGGTGACACTTTCCTCACCACCTGTCTAGACAGTACTTTCTTATTCTATATACCTCAATCCCATGGTTATTTTTCTTCATATGAAGTCATTTACTTACTGACTTTTAAATTTTGTTTCTTGACCCCAGATCTAAGCTCCATGAGAGACAGGTCTTTGTTTATGGATTTATCCTGGAACTGCATGGAGTCTGGAGTAGGCACTTAATATTTATTGAATAAGTGAGAGAATGATGTGTGTATCAGTTAGGACAGCAATAATTATAAGTAAGTGAATTATAATACATGTTGCTTAAAATAATTTTCTTGTCCATCAATTTGAAAACATGTATAACTACATGCTACTTCTCCAAGTGATGAGTCGTGGACCTGGGCTCCTGTTACCCTGTCGCTCAGCTGTCCTCACAGCAGGTTGCCCTCAGGGCCTCTGACCTTCCAGCCATTGGTGAAGGGGGTACTCTGCTTCTGTGAGCCAGGCCTACAAGTGACATTTCACTTCTCTCTATTCCATTGGCTGGAGCTCAGGAGCTTGGGCGCACTTAACCTCAAAGGAAATTTAGAAACAGACCTTGCTGAACACCTGCTTCCAATAACGACTTTACACTAAAAAAAATGGGAAACAACATACATATATTTATGTGTTATATGTATTTTTATTTGTATATATTTACATATTTATATGTATTTATATATATGTATTTATACTTATATATATGTGTGTATATATATAAATTTTGCAGTGAGTTGCTTCTCCCACAGTGAATGAATAAAAAGACTTACGAAAATAACTAAGAATATATTATATGTAAAAAACACCATGTTACAATTTGGAAGATTTTACTTACTATGTCTTGTTACCATTTAGTGTAATTATCTTAGAACACACAAAAAATTTGCCAGGAAATTTTACCCATTAACTATGTCTATATGTGATTATTCTAATAATATTTTGTCTTCCAAATTTAAGACACAAGATTATGGGTTTCGTGTGGTATACCTAGAGGTGATGCAACTGAAATTGGTACTAGGAATTCTTCAGTTGTCTTTACATCTAAATCTGCCCCAGTACTTGTTTTTTATTGATTAAAAATTCTTGAAATGCATTCTTGGGCTCATGTCCTCTCCCTCAATACTCAAAAACAGCAGTATAGCACCTTCAAATCTCTCTCTGCCCTCAACACATGGCCTTTTCCTGTACAGTCAAATATCCCTCTATCTCTTATTACAAGGACACTTGTGACTGTATTTACTCCCCATATGGATAACCCACAGTTATCTCTCCATACCAAGATCCTTAATTTAACCATATCCATAAAATTTCTGTTTCTACATCAGTTAGTTTCCAGAGGTTAGGGCCTAATATCCTTGAAAGTCATTACTCAACTTACCCCTTTTATTCCATCATTCCTCCATGCCACAGGAATTGCAAATTCCAATGAGTCAAATAAATATTAACATCTAGTTCAACTTTTTTTAATTTACTAAGCTATGCTTTATATGAATGAAAGTGCAAATTATTTAGAGCTATAAATTTTTCCTATTAATCTTTATAAATTATGACACAAACAACCATTCAGTTTCATGTGATGGAATGAACTCAGAATTTTGGTTAAAAATTAGATATTAGCTTGAATCCATCTTCGTCCTACTTATTAGCCTGGTAAATTTAGAAAAATTACTGGACTAATCTGACCTCATTTCCTCCCCAAAAGTTAATACGACCACACAGGATTGTTGCAATTATTGAGCCAAGAAGATATGTAAAAAACGTGTTTAAAATAATGTATTAGACAAATGCAATCTTCACCATTTATTGTAAAAGTATTATTAATGACACTTTCTACTCTATTTTTGCTTAACATTTAGACCTTCTGGGGAAGAGATGATAAGGCCCTCCAAACCTGGTGAGTCCCCTGATAGATGTTACTATAACTGCTTCTTGGGCACTACTAACAATAAGCATAACTTTGAGGGCACCTCTTTACTTTGCTCTTTCCAAATTTGTGGGTCCTCAGACAGCAGTGTTTTGCTTTCTGGTTTATAAATTCAAGTTTATAACAAAATTTGAAAATGTGTGCAGAGTGAGTAGGTCTAAGTGACTTCATTTAAACTCATCCAGTAACAACAGGCTCTAAAGCAAGAGTCATGATTCTCCTCTTTTACTAACATCTGCAACTCTTAAACCTCAGTTAGCATATGTGTAGCCTCAGAATATGCATCAACACAGATACGAGAGGTAGAGGGATGGGCATTGTCCACCATGTTGCTCACTGGACCATGCAGAGCAGGCATGGATGGCTATGTTGTGATGGTCAGTAGACCACGTATTCATTGACAAGAGAATGTTGGTAGTTAAAGTTGGATTTGAGTCACTGCTTTTGGCTGGGGGAATAGAGAAGTGGACTCATTCCAATGTATGTGCTTAGGTTTTATTTTTATAAAACATTTGATGTAAAGTCCATGGAAGTCCTTGGTTCTGCAGTTCATATTTATTGTGGATTACCTGGCTCAATACCTAGCTCAGGAGTATATGAGTCAGTCAATATTTGCTGAGCCAGTGGACAGGTCAGCCTAGCGGTCCTCTGCTTCATGGAAATAAGGTCAATAGGCTGAACTATTATCCCTTAAGAGAGGATGATATGCAGCAGTGTCTCCCACAGTCTCTGTGGGAGTGGGAGCAGTCAAGACTTGTGGCTTTGTTGATTCTCTTAAAATTGTCTCTGATACATAATATAGTAAGTTTTATATTTACTTTTCAACTATATGCAGGAATCTTCACTCTGGCCTATGTCTTTCTCTTTCTGTGTTTCACAGTCATGTTGAGATGCTTTACAATACAACTTTGGGTGTTTCATGGAAATGCTTGTGTAAATTTGGACAGATAAGCATGCACTGCAGTAGAGCACACCCATCAGCCATCATGTCATTGTCCTCTATTGCACAACAATGGAAGGTTGGTGGGAATGTGAAGATTACATCACAGGGGGGTGTTTTGCTTAGCCTGCTCAGGGTAAAAAGAAACATGAGAAATAGTTTTCTATGTCCTCAGCTGGAGGTACTTATGCTCAGGTGAAAGAAAATCCCACAAAGAATAGGTACATGGTAGTGATGCAGGTGAAACAAGCCAGAATTAAGTGAAATAAAACCCTACTCAAAACACAAATTTCACATTACAGGCCCCAAGTGCAATTAGGGTATGGAATGATCATTGTCTCCTAAGGGGAAGCCTTAAGGGACTTGTTTTTAATTCTTCTGGGCAATCTAAATCTTATGAATTCCTTTTAAACACACTGCGGATTAGAATGTATCCTTTTCTGTAAAACATCCATCCATCCCTAGACATTTTATATTCACACTGTTGAAAATAAAAAATAAAGAGAAACTCTTGAAAGTAACCACAGAAAAAAAGGCAAAATATAAGCATACCTGTCTTCTAATCAGAAACCAAATAAGCCAGAAGGAAATGGCACTTTAAAGGCTAAAAAAGCCTCAATGATATCAGTGAAAATACTTTTCAAACACAAGAGAGGCTACAAGCCTGTATCTGATAGCACTGCATAGAGCCTAACATGCACAGATGCAGACACACACACACAGGTGAATGCAAATAAACTGGGGGTTCTGAACAAGATCACTGCCCTGTGTTAATGTCAGTATCCTCAATGTGACAAGTATCACAGTTTACAAAGTGTCACCTGGGCAAAGTGTTCCTGTAATCTGTAATCTCTGTATTACAATGGCCTGTAATATAATGATCTCAGCCGAAATTTCAATGAAAAGCAACAAAATATCAAAAATCAAAAATTTCTAAAAACAGCAAACTCAAACCCATTAAAAATTAAGGAGAATAAAGAACACACACACACACAAAACTTGCAAGACTTATTTCTAGTCAACTCATAATATAATAAGTAATAATAAAAGGAGCTCTTCTGACATAAGGAACATGACTCCAGACAGAAAACTGAAACTGTATGAGGTATACATGGAAAATAAGCACAAGAGAGGGAGATTTTATGAGCAAATATGATACAGGGATAATGTAATAGTATCATAAATTTATTCACAAAGCTACAATAATTAAAAGTCATTAGATATAAATGTCATTAGATATAAAAATGAAATTTATATTATAAAAATACTCTTTATATAGATATACATGTAGATACAGATGTAGATAGAGACAAAAACAATAGATATGGATAGAGAGCTAGCTAGATTGAGCTCTCCATGGATACAGATCGAGATGCATGTCTCTGTATGAACACATACAGCACATAAAGTTATTAAAATATATAATACGGTAAAATAACAGGTCAAATGACAAAGGCCAATTTTTCATTAAATGTTTTTACATAATTGACTTGCAAATGACATTTGACCCACACTGCATACTGGGGTATCAATATTTAATGCAAATACTGAAATCATAAAAGGACTATAAAATAGTTTTGAATATTTTTCTACGTGTTGGATGTCTATCAGCGTGGCATGTGAACTATGGGTTTATTTACCATCTTCAATGAGAATTTACATCTGGGGAACTCACTTCATTTAGGAAAACACCTTGATATGTTTTACAGCTTTCTAAGGTCCACCATGTTTGTCCCCTCTTTTTCTTCACTACATAGAAAACACATTTCCAGCCACCCTTGCACGTAGGTGAAGTCATGATCATTTCTTTTCAATTAAATAAGTATGCCATGATACATACCCCTTTAGGGCCAGGGAAGTTAATGGTATTTATGTCTTCCCTGAGATTTCTTTCTCTCTTTTGACCTCTGCTGTTTGAAAGCAAAGGACAAGCCTTAGAAAATGTTGGAAATACACAATCCAGGAGTCCTGGCCAACTGTACAAAGCTGCCGCCCCACCTCTACCACATCATTGAATGTATTGCTGCATTAAGACACTGAGATTAGAGGACTGCTAGTCATGGAGGTGTAAATACTCTTACTAAGACAAAATATCGGACTTAGCTGGGGCTAAGACAATAATAGAAACATGAAACTGTTCTGCATAATCGTAACTTGGTATTTGTAGAAAAAGGTAAATGGAAGGGTGAAGAACCATTTCTGAGGTATGTCCATGAAATGGTCAAAAGAGTGTTAAGAGGGGGAATATCTAACATTTAACAGCACCTTTTCCACAATGTCTATGCCCCAAAAATGCTGTGTGAATAATTTACAGAAAGACTGGGTATTGTCCTGAATCAACAGGTGTCATACCAGCCACAGAACGAGTGCGACAGTAAGACGAACAGTACATTGAACCAATTCAAAGGAATCTGAAGCCTGGAGCCTGAGGTAACTTAGAACATAAACTTCCTGACACATGGTTTTATTTTGGGTTTAAAAGGTATAATGATATCAGCTAACATTTGATTTAAATGAGGATGAGAATAGAGAGAAACTATAAAAATGAATTCCATTAGTTTACATTTTTATGTAGCTTAATAAATCAGCAAGACAAGTGTCATTATGATGTGAATATCCTCTCCTAGATTCATGTTGATATTTAATTACTAT
The DNA here is from genome assembly GCF_047511655.1 of Castor canadensis. Classification (NCBI taxonomy): domain Eukaryota; kingdom Metazoa; phylum Chordata; class Mammalia; order Rodentia; family Castoridae; genus Castor; species Castor canadensis. The sequence goes on along the minus strand of NC_133401.1, from coordinate 51,949,743 downwards.
TGAGAGATTAGAAGGGACTGTTAAGAAATCTCAGAGCCCTCATGATGGATAGATGATGGCTTGGGAGTGGCTAGTTATCCTGGAATCAGATGCCAGCACCTTGACTTTGGACCTCCCTCCAGGGAGTTCCTCTAGGACTATGAGGAATAATTTGTGTTTATAAATTACTGAGTCTGAGATATGATGGACAAGGACAGTGATAAGTCATCTGCATTTGGCAGAATTCCTATGTAATTTTCATAAATGATCATTTATCATAACAAAAAACTAAATGTTGCAAATTAACAAATGGGCAGACAGTATGAAGAAACAATTCATAAGGAGAAAAATACAAATGGCTAACAAATATTAGAATATTTTTCAGTCTCACTAGAAATAAAAACTGCAAGTCAAGAATCTAATTGAGTATCACTGCCACCTATTTGCCAAAGACTCAAATAAGGACATACACAATGTTGGATAGAGATCTGGAGAAGTGAGAATTAGTGTTATTCTTAGGAATGTAAAGTGTGTGTCAGCCTCTACCTTGGCTGAATTCTTGAATGCTTGGGTTCCATCCCAGATCAAATAAGTCAGAAGCTTTTGTGTGAAACCCAGTGCCAATATTTTTTAAAATGTCCTTAAATTATTCTAGTGTGAGCCAGATTTCAGAAGCACTAGCAAATGTCAAAATTTCTTAAGTATGCATTGGCTCATTATTTCTAGTTTTCTCATTTATTACAAGTATGAAATTGCAATAACAAAAGTTTATGGGTAGGAATATTCATTTATAATAGTTGAAATAAGAAAATGACTTAATGCCCAAGCAAGAAGTATTATGAAATATTATACAATAATTAAAATTATATTTAGAGATCATGGATGAAAATAAGCTTATTATTTATTCACAGTTAAGACAAAATTATATAGGAAGCATCCTTCAAAAATCTGTGAATCTTTACATACACAATCTGTACATAACTAAAAAAAGTATTGAGTCATGTATATCAAATACTTAATAAAATTTCTCTCTGGGTAAACTGCAAATATTTTTTAAATGTTACAATATTATACTATAAACACAGATGAATCTAAAGTCTTCCTTTAAAATCGACAGTTCAGGAAGAGTTCATCATAGAATAAAGGAGAAAAGGTAGCAGCAGTCCCAACCCTTTAACTCGATCCTCTCTTCATCTCTACATCCTAGATCAGTGCATCCCTCACCTCTGGACTCTGTCCAGACAGATGACATCTTTCAAATATCCTAAAACAAAGAGCTGAGTTGCTGACAGTGTTTTTTGACTGAATTAGAGAAGAACACATTTCCAGTTGCGCAAGATGAAACTAATACCCTTTTCAGAGAGAAACACATTTACCCCTGAAGATCAGCTCATGGTCAGTTACTTCTAGTAGTTTCTGCACATTGTGGTTCAAATCGGTTTGCACTGACTGAATTGGGAACCTAACCATCACTTATAATGTCTATTTAAATAGACTTGTAGCATACAGTCTGTTTCAAAATTCAGAATTATTTATATCTATTTAAACTTTGACAAAGTATTGAGTGTTGTAAGACATGGACTCGCTGCAGCTAATGGTAACCTATGTTGTCATCTTCATACACTTGGTTATACACAAGTTAGAGCCAGCTTACTTCTCAACACACCTGTCTCTCTCTCCTTTTTGTTTTCTGATATCAGTTTTGATCTAATTACTTCCTGCTGGCATAGTAAAAGGAAAGATATTTTCCAACACTCTATTTGGGTTGCGTACTATCATGTTCTTAGTCATCCAGAGATTAATAAGATCTTAAAAGGAAGATCTTTATTCTGCCTAATGTCCTTAACCACATAAGTCTCAGGATCTCAATTATGTTTGGTCAGGACTGATGACATTGCAATCCCAAGGAAATCTACTGAGAGTCAGTGTCCCTTCCATGTCAGTTCAGAATGCCAACTAGAGATGGTGGCTCAGTACCACACTGTTAGGTGTCACAAAAGTGGCTCTAGGTCACAGAAAACGCATTCCCAGGAAGCTCTGCCATTGATATTTTTCACAGGGCCATGGTGGTAATGACCAAGTTTTTCTAGATGTTACTTCACTAGAATTTTATCACCAGAACTTGGACAAAGTAGAAACAGTTTTTCTAAATCAGATTCTATATAAACAATGTCAAAGAATGCTACCTAATTTTGCATTTACAGCTCTTCAAAATCACGAATAGATTGATAGGGAAGATGATGTTTAAAAAGTTCTTGAACTTGTTCTATATGCCAGAGGGAAATTGTCTGTTTAACAGGTGGTATACACACTTTCAAGATCAGCTTGGTCAGAATATAGAATTACATACATTCTTTTTTTTCCCATGACAATCCTAGATTTATTCTTTATTGATTACTATAAATTGATTGCCCAGCCTTGGTCTACCGATTCATGTGGCCAGATAACCAAACTTCAGATGGACCTCACACTGTGGACATGTGAACATTCATCTTTTTAATAGCTAATTTAGCTTTCATACACAAATATACAAATTAAAGATATTTGCATTTGCTTCCAGTCTGTGTGTGTCTGCAGGAATATAGAATCCCTTGTCTTTATGTAAGGAGGGTAACTTATGTGAGGAGAAAGAATTAAAACAAAGCAAACTAGATATAATTAATGTATTGTTATTCATATCAGAGGAAATGAGGCTACAGATTGACTGATATAACATAAAAAAGTACTGAAATCTGAGACCAAACAGCTAAATTACACAGGAGCATCCTAGAGTAAGCATTGGGAAGAAATGTAGGAAATGATCCCATTAAATTGACAACAGGGCCAAGTGTGTTTTCAGGTGTCTCACAGGTGCATTTTGAGGGGTGACCTGGGCAGGGATGGACACAGATTGAGACCTTCAGGTGGTAAAGGTGATACCAGTACACAAGAAGTCAGTGTTAGATTCTGGGGTCTTTAGATCAGCTAATGTTTGTTTTTCTTTTCTTCTTCTTTTTTTTTTTTTTTTGGAAACCTGGGACTTGAACTCAGGGCCTAAGGCTTGCTAGGCAGGTGCACTACCACTTGAGCCATGCCCACAAACCCTTTTTACTTTAGTTATTTGTCAGATATGGTCTCGGGCTTTTTGCCCTGGCTTGCTAAGGACTGCAATTCTGTTACCTACACCCATTGCAGAGCTGGGATTACAGCTATGAGTCACCACACCTGCCCCTTGTTTTGTTTCTTAATGGAAGATGCTTATTTTACAAATCTTGAAAAATGTACTGGAAAAAATGAGCTAAAATTCACTTATCTCACTAGCCTGATTAGCTTCTATTGATACTTTGGTGTGTATCCTTCCAGAAATTTTATTATTATATATAAATTTACTTATACATAATACATATGAAGTAAAGAGCAATTATGATAAATTGTATTTTATATATATATATTGTATATGAGCATATAGATGTGTTTAATACATGCTCATTTTATTTTAAACAAAATTTAAAACACACCACTTATTTTTCTTTCCCCTGTTACATTTTAGAAAGTAATCAATTACCAATTGCTGGAATATTATTGATCAAAAACACTCCAACATATGGAAACACCATAATTTTATGAATTATTTTGGTTTTTATTATTATAAACTAAGTTATTTTGAGTCAGTACCTGACAAATTGTTAGTATCCATTTCTAAAAGCAAGTACATTTGCAGAATCTTAAGGTGTTGATGTATTGAGAAAATGTCTTCCAGAAAGCTAGCTCACAGTTCCACTGCCAGTGTTCTATGAGATGTCTTAAATCTAGACAGCGTGCTTTACTCTTCAGTACATTTCAAATGAAGCCAAGAACAATTACTCAACTAACTCTGCTGATAACTATCTTGTTGAGTACACGTAGGTATGTTGAGGTTTTGTTTAGCTCTTACATCCTAAGATCAAAGAATGAATTAGGAGAATCAGAAAACAGAAGCCTCCAGCTGATCAGTCTGGTGGTGGATGTCAGAGAAAGAAACACTGGCAGGGTCTTGAAACACAAGGGACGTTAGGAGTCTGATAGGTTTACTGTGTATGTATTATTTCCAAAAAATTAAGATACTTATCCAATATTTCTTTTTGAAAATAGACATTCAGAATCCTTCATAAATACTATTCTTATTAATATTTTTGAGATACTTAGATAAAAAGTATATAAAACTGGTATAATTGACCCTGCTTAATAACTCTGTACAGACATCTTTGAGCTCTACCCCTATTTTCTTGTGATTTACTCTAAGATAATATTATAGACAAAAGATTTGTCTCTAATGTTTATATTGATAGGCAATGAATGAACTTTATTGGAAACCATTTTCAATATAATGAGCAAGATGTAAAAAGCATATTAAAGTTACTTGATATAAGTGTTGTCACTTGAATTTTGCCTGTCCTTTAAAGAGAAGTTCACTCTTTCTGAAATAGGGAAATGAAACAAAAGCGACCTGAGGAAGGAGCAGGAAAGCAACAGTTCCCTGTGATTAGCTTGGGATACAAGTTTCTTCATTTTTCCCTTTCATCCCCACATCCATTGCAGGCTCTCTGGACTTCCCAGGACCTGAGGTCAGTGGCAAAAACACTCAAGAGACTGCAGTGGGACTTGGTTTTCAAAATAATTTGATATTAAAAATTCCTTGCTGAAGACAGAGGAATGATTTTTTTTGTAGCACACAAAAATGAATGATAGAATTCTAAGGGAAAATTCAGGATTTTACAATGACTAGCATCTGGTAATTATTTTCTTTCTCTATAATGGAAAACTGAAGGCTGAGTACACACATGTAATCCCACCTACACAGGAGGCATAAGTAAGGAAGATCGTGGTCTAAGGCCAGCCTGGGCAGAAATGTGAGACCCTTATCTGAAAAAAATAACTGAAACAAAAAGGACTAGGGGTATAACTAGCGTGGTAGAGTGCTTGCTTAGCAAGCACAAGGCCCTGAGTTCAAACCCTATTGCTGCAAAGGGGAAGGTCGGAGAGGAAGCAAGGAAGGAAAAATTGAGACAGAAGACAGGAAGACAGTCTACAGAAAAGCAGTCTACTGCTGCTTTTCCCCATCCATTAAAATATCAATAATATGTACCTTAGGAAATGGGAGAGTGGAAAGACTCAGAAGATGAAAAGTGTAGCAGTGTTTACTGATAAGAACTATCCTACACTTTAAAGCTCATTCTCACATGGCATAACTAATGTCTGAAGTAATGTTTAAAATAATAGCTGAATATTATATTACCAGCAAAGCACAAGAAAATGTGGTTTTTTAATCAGAATTAGTTATACAACATAGGCCTCACTTTGATGTCCCTTAGAATTTTTGAAGCTTTTTCCTAATTTTTTCTTTATTCATGCCAACGTAAAACATAAACTATAAGATGACTGCACTTCATAGTGTTCTGCCATTACAATCTGTGTCTTTAAAATTTTTGTTGTGTGCATCTGAAAAATGGAATTACAATACTTTTCTAGTAGGGCTTGTATGAGAATTAAGTGAAGTAATATATGTTGCAGGGGGTTGGCACCAGCGGGAGTGGGGAGGACATAAGGAAAGGGTGCAGGAGAGTGAATATGGTGGAAATATTAAGTACACATATATGAAAATGGAAAAATGAGACCTGCTGAAACTATTCCAGGAATGGGGGAGAGAGGATAAAGGAGAAGGATAGAAGGGGTGAATTCGACTATGATTCATTATAAGAACTTTTGTAATGTCACAATGCACCGCAGTACAGCAATAATAATAAAAAGTGAAGAATACACTTAAAAGCACCAACACTAATGTAGTCAGTTATTACAAGTGAATACAATGCACAATAAAACAATTGTTGTATATAAGATCCTGTATCAAAGATGCCCCACTGAAGCCCATCATCTGTGTTCACACTCGTGTCTAGTCCCCCCCACACACTGCCCATTAAGGTCAGTTTTCTGACCACTAGCATTCGGCAAAGGTGGTGATGTCACCTCTGAGACATGTATATAAGATATCACAGCAACATTTGTTGAAGAGACTTTTTCCAGTGTGTGTTTTGGCATCTTCACCACAATCAGATGGCTGTAGTGTGGGATTGTTTCTGGGTTCAGTTTCACTGGTTCACATGTCTGTTTTTGAGCCAGTGCCATGCTGTTTTAGCTACTGTGGTTCTGCAGTGTAGTTTGAAGATATTCTGGGAACTCCTGAGTTATTCCGTTTGATCAGGATTGCTTTGGCTATTCAGTGTCCCTTGTGCTTCCATATGAATTTTAGGATAGAGTTTTCTATTTCTGTGAAAAATGACATTGGAGTCTTGATGGGAATTGCATTGAATCTGTAGGTCACTTTCAGTAACATGCTATTTTAACTATATTAATCCTGCCAATGCAGGAACATGGGAAGCCTTTCCATCCTCTAGTGTTTCTTCAGTTTTTCCAGTGCTTTGTAATTCATCGTAGTGGTCTTTAACATCTATACTTTATGCTACATTTTCTTTAGTCTACTGTAAGTGGGATTCTTTCCTTGTCTTTTTCAGCAAATTTATTATTTGTGTATATAAGTGCCACTGACTTTTTAATGTGGACTTTAAATCTTGCTGCTTTGCTGAAAGTTTATCAGGTCTAAGAGTCCTCTGGTGAGTCTTGAGGGTCTTAAGTACAGGTCCATATAATCTGCAAACTAGGATGATTTGACTTTTCCCATTTTATTTTCTTCTTTTGTCTAATTGCTCTGCCTAAGGATTCAGGCACTATATTGCATAAGAGTGGTGAGAGAAGAAACCCTTGTTTCATTCCTGATTTCAGAGAAAATGCGCTCAGCTTTCCCAACATTATTTGGCTATGTTTGTTGTATATAGCCTTTATTATGTTGTGGTATGATGCGTTTATTCCTAGCTTCTCTGTGGGTTTTATCATGCAGGGATGTTGAATTTTGTCAAGGCTTTTTCTCCATCTTTTGAAAGAATCATGTGATTTTTTTACCTTGATTCTATTTATGTGTTGCATTATGTTTATTGATTTTTTCATATGTTGAACCATTCTTGCATTCCTCATGTGAAGCAACTGGATCATGGAGTATGATCTTTTAAATGTGCTGTTGAATTCAGTTTTCAGTATCTTATTGAGGATTTTTGTGTCTGGTAAACAAGAAATGGATTTATAGTTCTGTTTTCTTCCTGCCATTATGCAGTTTCCATTTGCAGAAGGCTGAAATTAGATACCTGTCTCTCACCCAATACAAAATCAACTCAAAATGGGTCAAGCACCTTACTGTAAGATCTGAAACTTTCAAACTACCAGAGGAAAACATAGTGGAAAGACTTCAGGATACAGACATAGACAATGACTCAGAAAAGGACTCTAAAAACTCAGGAAATGAGAGCAAGGTCCATAAATATGTAAATTAAAAAGTTTCTGCAGACCAAAAGAAAAAATTAACAGTGAAGACACAGCCTACAGAACAGGAAAGAGTCTTTGTCAGTTGTTCACCTGTCAGGGGATTCATACCCAGAATACATAAAGAACACAAAAAATTAAACATCAAAAAAAGAAATAATCCAGTCAATAAATGCGCAAGTGAACTGAACAAGCCCTTCTCAGAAGAAGTTCAAATGGCCCACAAATATATGAAAAATGTTCAACATCTTTAGCCATCAGGGAAATGCAAATAAAAACTACACAGACTTCATCTCACCCCAGTCAGAATGTCTATCATTAAGGAATCTAAAAACAGCAAATGATGATGAGGGTGTGGGTAAATAGAAACCCTTTTACTCTGCTCACAGGAATGTAAATCAGCTCAGCCACTGTGGAAATCAATGTACAAGTTCCTCAAAAAAATTAAAAATAGGAGTTGGTGGAGTAGCTCAAGTGGTAGAACACCTGCCTAGCAAGCTTGAGGCCCTGAGTTCTGCCAGTACTGCCAAAAAGAAAAAAAAATTAAAAAGAGAACTACCAGAATAAAATTTAATCCAGTTATGGGTATATAACCCCAGGAATCAAGGTTATGTGATAAAGATAACCTGCTTCCCCACATTCACCTCAGCACTATTCACAATAGCCAAGTTACACAATCAGCCTAGGATGAGTGAATACAATGTAGCATATATACACAGTGGAACTTTACTCAGTCATAAATAAGAACAAAATCATGGGGTTTACAGAAAATCAGATGAAACTAGAGATCATCATGTTAAGAACAGTAAGGCAGACTCACAGAGACAAGTATTGCATGCTTTCTCTCGCATGCAGAATTTAAGGGGGAAGGACAAAGTACAGAGGGGACTGGGGGATGTGGAGGGTAAAAAGGAGAGGGAACTGGGGGAGGGCAAAAGAGGAGGTGAATGTTACCAAAGTGCACTATATTCATGCATGAATACCCCATTACCTGCATAATTAATATACACTAATTAAAAAACCTGAAGCATCCGAGGTTCCCTCGTGCTGTTAGATCACTCTCTGAGGAAGATGCAGGCTGCCATTTTACAAAAACCCTGATGGAGAGTTCTTCATGGCAGGACAATGAATCCTCTGGCCAAGAGCCAGCCATGGTTGGAGGCTGCCAATGACCACTGGGCTTGGAACCAGGTTTTCCAGCCCCAGACAAGCTGTGAAATGACTACTTACTATAGTAGCTCCTTACTATTCTCAGATGCAGTGCAGGTGTATTTTCCTAAATTATCCCACTCTAGGCCAAAAACACTATCAAAATTTAAATTATTACACCAATTTTATGGGTAAAGAAATGGGACTATCACAAGTATACTCATTAAGATGTACAAGTGATGCCTTGTTTGGTCCACATCTCTTATCACAGAAAATATATCTTCAAACTCATTTCAATGTCGTTTCAATGACATTCAGTGTCATTTCAGAAGTCTTTGAAATTCATGCTGAAATTTTAGTAAGATTATCAGTTCTTTTCAGACATTATCTTCTGAGCCGTGTAAAAATCTTGGTCATGAGAAGGGAGAGAGAGCATGAATTAATAGTAATTGTGTTTGTTTAGCCAGTCAATGGATAGCCTCATAACCGCTAAACAAAAACTATAAATCTCAGCCTCCCTTTCCTGGAGATAATTCCTCCAGGCAATGGAGCTGTTAGTCACACACATGTTACTGGCATCATTTGTAGCATTACATCTATTCTGACCCAGGGGTGCAGTCAACTGACTTTATGTGTCATTTCTGTTCTTCTGTGTCTCTTCCTCTTTGTCTGTTTCCTTAAGTTAAAAACATCCAGGGAGAGAGTCATTTTTAGGTTGTGGGAATTGAGGAATTTTGTATAACTCAACAGAACAAGTTGTCATTTTTTCAAAACTTCCTCTCTCTTATCTATCATGTGACATTGAATCAGTTTGAGGTAAAGATATTTTTTCTGGCTGTGATGACTGGTTTACTAGATTCTGCACTGCATATGTTATGTTCACAAGAATGACTTGATAAATGATCGGGTGCTTTTTCATGGAACTTGAAACAGTCAGTTGCAAGGACTTGCGCCTGTTTTCCACCATAACTGCTCTGATATGGTAGGATTTGACTCCAGTATAAAAATAGAAATTTTACTGTGGGCACCCATATCTCACAGTAAAAATATAAATTTTTTCAGGCCATGTTGATTACTGCTACTGCTCTGAAGTTGGTAGTAGAGTGGAGGAAGTCATCAAGCAAGGTCAAGGGTGTGCCCCAGCTGTGGTGCCCTGTTATACAGCACAGGTGACATTTTTATGTCTCTATATTGAAATTAATGGAAATGTGCCAGTTATAATCCCTTTAATCAAATAAGAAAGTGATGAAAATTTGAGACAGTGAGGTGTTTCTAATCCTTCTCAGGCAGTTCTTTGGAGAGCAGGTGATGAGGCTCACTTTTTTGTCACCACATGGTTATCTGAGCTCTGCACAGCCTCCTCCTTAGAAGCCAACAGTGTAAACCATTAAGATTTTACCCAGGAGAGACTGGAAGAGACAGTGACCAGTGGAGAGGACTACAGCAGTTGAGTGAATGTAAATTCCACTCACCCATGCCACAAGGTCGAAGACTGGGCCAACTATAGAGAATTAAAGACCCCATGCTGCTCCACATTTCCTGTGCATTTTAGTCAGCAAATGTTTTCATCAGGTTAACATATCACAGCATACACCTTTTGATTAGAGATACCGATTTTCTCCACAGCAAAGGAGAACAGGTTTGTATGAACCACTTTGGATAGAATTACAATGGTTTAGTGTGAAATTTTGTATCTCTAGAGCAAGACCCCATTCTCCAATCTCAGTCCAGATATTACCCTTCCTTCCTTCTTTCCTTCCTTCCTTCCCTCTCTGCCTCCTTCCTTCCTTCATTCCCTCCCTCTCTCCTTCCTTCCTTCCTTCTTCCTTCCTTCCCTCCTTTCCTTCTTCCTTCCCTCCCTCCCTCCCTCCCTCTCCCTCTCCCTTCCTCCTCATTCCCTCCTCCTCCCCCCTCCCCCTTGATCTCTTCTCTCTCTCCCCCCTTTCTCTCAAACTCCCTGCCCCTCCACCTGATGGCTCTCTTGAGAAAAGTATATTTTTATTGGTCATCTTCTTTTCCCTCCCTCCATCTCTCCTTCCTTTTTTTCTCCAGCTAGCTGAGTTATCATTCTTTTTTTTTCTTACCTATCCTCATACCTCCCTTGTGTGCTCTCACTTTATCATGTGATCAAAGTCCAATCCCCTTGTTGTGTTTGCCCTTGATCTAATGTCCACATATTAGGGACATCTTTCTGTTCTTCAACTGAAGAACACTGTAAATACAGCTTGGATTTTCAAAGGGGAAACTGCAGTCTCACATCTTCCGTGTAGTACAAAGTTTCTAGAGCAAATTTTAATCAAAGTAGGAACATGAAAATATCAGAATGCTCAATTGTCTGAGAACACTCAAGTTTAATGAAATGGGTTGAATTAAATATTTTTTTTTGGAAATTTTTCAGACACAAGATGTTTGGCAAAATTTGTGAAACTGAGGGAATTTCAAATTCTGTCAAACTTAATTGCATCTTTAACTTATTTTGAAGCAAAACTATTCAAATTAAAACTATTACACATTTCCTATTGCTGTTATTTGTAGGTCTCTCTGTGTAGGTCTTTGCACTGGCACAATTAATCTCAAAACAACACAAGAAAAATGAAGACGATCCTTCATTGCAGGCCTAAGCCTAATGAACGCATGTTATACCACCCAGAAGGCCCCTGGGACAAATGGATTGTGAGCTTCTGTTCCTGGGAATTTTGTCGAAGGAAGTAAGCCAAATGTGGTAATATTTGGTCCAAAAATGGCCCGTATTCACATAAAGGTTTGTCATCATTCCTTTCTTTACATGAATTCACACAGCCAAAAAAATAGTGAGATGCACACTGTTGGAAGTGCCCTGTAAAATTATCTATTATGTATCGCTCTTATCTTTGTTTAAAAATGATGTACGATAACAACAAACTCAATAGTAACAAAGCTATTTAAGTTTTTCCAAATTCCCCTTATCTGCTTACAAATAACATTCTGGTTACTTTGATTTACATTCTTATAGCAACTAAACATATGCTGAAAAGTTAAGGGAATTTACAAAATTCACCCAACAATTAAAATCTGTGGTTGTATATTAGAGGCATTACATTTAAGGAAGTGTTATTAACTTGTTATATACTTGAGCATATTTTAGAAATGTGTATGACTGTTGACTGTCTGTTAGCTTACTCACATCTGCAAGGTGGTAGTATTTATAACCCAGCAGTTCTGTTAGCTAGATTTTTATGTGTACTACAACTAGCAAGTCATTTATCCATCCTAGGGCTCAAAGCAAAGTTTCTCAGCACTTCACACAGAGGACGTTTGAAATATGCTGATTTCCAGACTGCATTCCAGTCTAGAAGCTACTTGCTGAGTAGTCCCTATGCCTGTTATCTGCTTTATCTAAACTTAAGAACCACTGAATTAAATCCTCAGTTATAATTAAAAATTCTGATTAATATTCATAAGTCCTTATTCACACAAAGGTTTGTCATCATTCCTTTCTTTACATGAATACGCACAGCCTAAACAATAGTGAGACGCAAACTGTTGGAAATCCCCTGTAAAATTATTTATCATGTATTGCTCATTTTCATAAACTTTTAAGGTGTGACAGTGTGTGGGGAGCAGATTAAAGCCTGTGAGAACTGGACACAAGCAAGGCGAGATACAGTTAATTGCTTTTACCTGTAGGCCAAGATAGGCACAGCCCTTGACCACAAAACAGGGAAAGGCAGAACAGCTGTGTCTCCGAAACTGCTTTCAGAGAAGCAGAATTGCAGGTTTCTCCAGTAACAATGCCACGCCCCTCCCCGTGGCTCCACCCTGTTTCCTGCTATAAAAGACCCCTGAAGGAGGAAGAGGGGCTTTTGCTTTTTGCTTTTGGCTCTTGCTTTTTCGGTTTTTACTTTGGACTTTTTTTGTGTGGGAAGCTTTTTGGAAGGGAAGAGAATTATTGAAAGGAAAACACTAAAGGGAAAGGGAAAAAATGCTGAAAGGAAAATGCTAGAGGGATTGGTAGAAAGTCTGCACCAAGAACTTTCACATAGGCTTCAGAAAGCAAAGCTGAGAAAGAACTTCATACACAGTCCTTAGGAAAGCTAAGCTAAAGAAAAGCCAAAGAGAACATGGGACAGTGCACAGGGCAAGTCTAAGGAGCAAGACAAGAGTTATGCATGTGCAGGTTGTAGGTGCGGCTGTTTGCAAGTTTGTAGCACCCAGGCTTTAAGAGAGCAAAAGAGGGCTGGGATGTAGCTATGTAGTACAGTGCTTGCCTAGCATGTGCAAGAACCTGGGTTCTATCCCAGCACCAAGAAAAAAAAAAAAAAGACAAAAAAAAAAAAGTGCAAGCTAAAAGCAAACATGGGACAGTGCAAGCCTAAGGAAAGAGGTTTTAAGCAAGGTTTTAAAGAACTACAAGGAGAAAGGCTTTAAAGAATCAAGATAGAGGAAAAGAAGCAATGAAGGTTATGTGTCTCCAGCCAAGTGTACAGCACACCTGACCCCAATTTCTTTCTGTCTATCTTCTATCTTCTCTAAAATCTCCAGTCGCCCCCAGTTACACCCAGTTAGGTCCATCAATAATCAAGGAGCAAGAGAGAAAACCTCGCTCCAGCAAGGGAGGGAGCGTGAGACACAGCGCCCCCTTCAACAGTGCTATTGGTCTCTCATTTGATTTATGAAGCCCATGAAATCATGACAAAAGTCTGAGCCCAACATTTGGGATAAAGATGACTTTATTCAATAAGCAAAAATGTTTGAATCAAGAAAAATTTTGTTAAATGATCAAAACAATTTCCCCATAAATTTATAATGCTTATATTATGCTATGTAATAAGGAAAAGTAATTGCATGCATGTTCACCATGATGTATTGGAAAATCAAGTTTTTTAAATTCCATTACAATCTGTTAGGACATTAATGGTTGTTTCAGGGAAGTTAAGAACAATTATAGGGAAGAAGAGAATGACAATAGAAATGAGGAATTGATTTATTTAAAAACTCATGTAGCTTTTTTATTACAATTTACATGTAATCCATCTCTTTGAATCTATTGTTCATAGAATATTTACATGTGATTTTTAGCTCAGTTGGAGGGTGCAAACTAAAATGGGTTATTCATTCTTTAAATTAATTCCATAAATTTTATTGCATTTAGGTTCACTAACTTTTCCCATGAGTCAGAGAGACTGTGACAATCCTCTCCTTGTACCCACCCAATTTTGTACAAAATTTCAAATGGATTGTAGATTCCCTAAGGCTGTCTTAGTTCTCCCGCTCTTAGCAGAGTTTGGTTCTTCATCATTCTCAGACTTGATTCTTTCAGAGCAATATAATATTTCATCCATGGGAAGTACATTCTAAGTTATTTTAGATATCTTGCCACGTAGGCAAAGATCTGAACTAGGAGACCATAGTGGTCAAATTGATCTTGGCTTTATTCCAAAAAACAAGCATCATCCAAGACCAATTCCCAACAGAGAATGATTGTCAGATGTGGATTTGACCTCAGACATGCCCTCCCCCACTTCCTGACCTTCTTGGTGAAGAAATTTGAGTCCCATGTGACTAAATGACCTTCTCCATTCTATTTCAATTTTCTAAACTCCATCTATTTACAAATTCCAAGCATTTGTGCTCATGTTAAATTGCTAAATCTGTCCAATATTGAGTACGATACTAGAAGTAAAGTCAATAACTATACAAAATGCTCTGCTCACTGAGTGATTCAGTATTGAAGGTACCAACATTTGTTTGATGCTGGTGACGAATCATTGCACATTTTGACAGCAAAAATTACTAAAAAGATGAGAGTATTTGGGCATAGAATGAAAATACATTGGCAAAGGGAGACTTCAAATTATAATAGAAAATCGAGCAGAACGAGAATAAAATCCAGTTTGGACTTTGTTCAATGCATAAGAGAAAGGCTTTGTGGCTTATCTAAATCAAGTGAGTACACACTGCTTTTATAGTCATCAAGTTTGTTGTCAAGAAACAGGTATGAATCACATTCCTCATGTTCCATTTGTCAACACCATTCATTACCCAATGAGGAAGAAGACCAGAGGTGAGGGTCCCGAGAATGTTTGCTAACTGGCTTTCTGTTGGAGCATGGAAAGGTTACTAAGAGCAGACGGTGCCAGCAGCTCTGTGATCACTCAGAACTTTTGTCTCCAATTGCTCCTCCTTCAGTTTTGTGTCCTCCTTTCCTCTCTTCCACAACATTTAGCATCTAAATCCTCCAGCATAGAATGGAAATAGAAAACTATCATATAGTAAAAATATAAGTAATGAATATGAATTAGTCTAAAATAGGAAGAAAGCAGTAAGTGTCCTAAATTTAAAGTATAGTCTGTAGAGCTTCTACTGAAAAAGAAGGGAATAAGGAGAGGAGAATACTCTGCAAATTCTATCTTCTACCCTGTCTTTGAAAATATTGACAGTTGAGGCAAAGTAATTGCTTTAGAACATTATGTTACAATAGGCAAATATCAATTTCAGACAGGTTAAATTGATTTAATATACTCATTGTTTTCCTGAGAGTCCATAATTGCATTTTTCCTTGCTTTCTTGACTAATTAGTTATGTAGGACACTCACGTAATGTAGTTTTTCTTGGAACATAAAGTTTACATAATTTGACAATTCTATATTCAGTATGGCTTCCGGTTCTGTTTTCTTTTTTTGAAATGTATCAGATTTTCCGTGTGGCTGTGTATACTGGTGAATTCTGAGGATAACTTCCCAATACTGTTTATTACTTTTGATTGTGGGGGCCCATGCCCTGAGGGACAGATCCCACCACCAGTGACGAGTCCTAATTAGTCTACTCAGTGGTTCTGTCTCAGCCCCAGCCCCAAGTTCAAATCATCTCGGGAGTTTCTAAAATTTACAGAGAGCCACCCAGAGGGGTAAAGCCTGATTATTAGAGAATTTTTTTAAAACTCCACAGTTGAACCTAAAGCACAGGCACCCCTTTCTTCCCCCAGGAAACAGTTAGTTTTAGGGTCCTCTGGCTCAAGATCTCACCCCCAAGTTCTATGCACCAGTGCTGTCCTGGCCATGTGCACAGTTTAAAAAATGGACACATGACTGAGCTTGGGACATGAGACCAGAGAGGAGGCTGCTATGTACTATTTGTTTAAAATTCCTCCTTTAAAAAGAAAGCCAAAGACATTTTTTTTTCAGAGCTGAGCAATAAACCTAGGTCTTCATGCCTGCTAGGCAAGTGTTTTACCACTTAGCTCAATCCCAGCCCTAAAGAAATATGTTGAAGTCCTTTGTTTCTGAATTTATGTCAATTGCTGAGTTTAAGGCCTAACATTTCTGTATACATCTTGCTATCAACCCACAAAAAGATGCAGAGAGGAATAAAAAGCAGGAAAATTTAGCCAATGACTCAATTTTCCCAAGAAAACAATGACCTTACAGCTAACATGTATAGATATGTACAGAATTAGTCAAGGGATGTCTTCCTGTGAGATTTGGGCACTCCTGGATTCCATATTTTTGGGTTAATAGTTTAACTATGTCTGACTCAGTAAATGAATTTTGTCTGTAAGCACTTTTAGGCTTACCATAGACTTTTTAAATTTACTTGGGTTAACAATCAATGTATATGTGTATATGTGTGTGTGTGTGTGTGTGTGTGTGTATCAGACAAGTCAGTTCATCATTGCTTATATGTCTTTTTCCTCAAAAACCATTGCTTTTGTATTAAAAATATCTTTCTCTTGAGCATATGTCTCCTGTACATCTTCATGACAAAAGTCGTTCAAAAATAACTGAAAGAAAACATGGCTAATCTTGGTAGCTAAGGTGTGAAATAACTGTAAATATAATATTCATACATATGTATATAAATTGAGCAAAATCATCCAACGAAATCTGTTTTATAAAAAAACGCAACACAGGACACAGGACAGCACTGGTTGTTCACAATCAGATTACCCAGTTGACTGAGAGCTGTGGCTCTATGAACTACAAGAAGATCATGTCACATGTCACTAGCCCATGAAAACATCAAAGTTGAAAATTCAAAGTATGGTTTCTACTGGGTGCATATTACTTTTGCATCACTTAAGGTCAGCCATCCAAAGTTGGAGACTCTGTGTTCTCCAATACTGGGAAGTGAATGTTCTACCCTGGAGCTCTGTCCCTATAATAGAAATAGAAGACACTAAATAGATAAAATCCATTTAATTATATATATCATATGCATATATCTGCACATTTTTATCAAACAGTAGGCTTGACCTAGATAATTTTGTTTTAGGCTAAATTCCAAGAGCAGTCACACAGAAGAAATGAAAACAGTCATGATGCTCCTAGTGTCTTGATGAAAGCCATATTTCATCATGAAAATTATTTTGTCCTCCAAATTTCAGAGCAAACTGCAGTGTATTTTGTAGTTGTTGAAAACCATTGACAGTTTAAACTATAAAGCCTTTGTGGGCACCAGATGAGGGAACTGCAGTTGCACCTCTGACAACTGTCAGTGCCACTTAGGCTGCTATTCTGTATCCTGTACTGGTGGTGACATGAATGAAAGCACTAGATGATGTCCTGCAGGCTCTGTGCACTGCATCTGCAGAGCTGTGGAGCACACTTGTCAGGATCTAAGGGGGACAGGGTCTCAGGGCCTCTATGGGTATTTTCTGGAAAGTTTTAGGACAGCTTTAGTATTCTGTAGTTACCACCAGAGTTTCCTATGCAGCTGGGGCAACAAAAATAATAACAAATTATGCCACTAAATAAAACCTTGGTTGCAGCAATGATTTTTCCAGTGCTTAATTTTTAGGGCTGTAAATGACATTGCTTATAATAGTAGAAAGTAGCTCCAATGAAACTCTCATTTCATTTATTTAAAAATAAAGCCTGGCTTCTCTAGTTTAAAAAATTAGCCACCTGTACATCATTAAATAGGATAAAATGTTTACAACAGTAAGTGTCGCTCAGCCTGTCCTAGCCACCAATCCCCTCTCCACAAAGCATTTTACTTTATAAGAACTTTTCTACACACACATGTGCACAGGTTTGAATGATGAACTGGCTTTTCTGTTTCACTAATTTTTAATAGAGCCTAAAAACTAAAAACACAAATATTTAGTTTTTGAGGAAAAATGCTACAATACCTGTGCTGGGTTGTCTAGTCCAGTAACTATCAGTTGAAACTCCTCACCTTTAAGTGCATTAAAGGAGACTGGTTTGGCAGGTGATTAAAGAAAGCCTTCACTATAGGAGACAGAGCAGACCTACAGGAGAGCGATGTCTTCTCTCTGCCCCTGACTTTGGCCCCTCAGGTCATGCCGTATGTGACCCTAGCACACTTCAGTTGTTAGGACTCTGTGTAACTGCAATACTTCTGCTACATTTGTCATTTAGGAAATTAGAATGTCAGATTTTTCTTTTAAATAGGATCTCTACATTCATTTCATCCTATTACTATCGACAAAACAAAATTTTGCGAGCAATGAAACTTTAGGACAAGAAAATGATATCATACAATGAAGAAAAATACTACTGGCAGTAAAAACAGAAGCTTCAATACTTTTAAACAGCAGAATACTATTCAGGACATCAGGCTAATACTAGAGAGTATGATGCCTCACAATCCATCAAGATACATGGCATCGTATTTCATAGTAAATACTTTTAAAGCAGAAAAAATGAAAAATAAAGTTTTCAGTGTTTATATCATCTACTTTAAAGTTCTTCACTTTTTTAGTTTCCCTAATCAGCTTTCATCATGAAATCTTCATATATCTGTGTAATGTCCTTTGATCATATTTACCCCTTTCCCTCTCTCTTGTCTCTCTCCTGCCAAATAACCCCCTGGTACATTCAGGTCTTTTTCCCTGTTTTTAAACCTAAATGTTAATACTTGTGTTTCTGAGTCTGGTTTATTTTGTTTGACATGATTTCCATTTCCACCCATCTTCCTGCAAATGACAAAATTGAATTATTCTTTTGGGAAAAAGAGTACTCCATTGTGCACGTGTACCATATTTTTATTCATTCAACCATTGCTGAGCACTGAGGTTCATCCTATAACTTGGCTATTATGAGCAATGCTGCTATTCACATGGGTGTGCAGGTGTCTCTATTGTGTGATGACTTGCATTCCTTCATGTATATGCCAGGAGTAGAAGCAGTATCATAGGGGAGCTCTTATTATTACTTTTTTTCTTTTCTTTTTTTTTTTTTCCATACAGATTTCCATAGCGGCTGCACCAATTTACATTTCCACCAAAACTCTGTGTGTTCTTTTTGGCTGATTGCCTTCTTGGCATTTGTTGCTGTTTTCTTGATAATGGCCATTATGGCAGTGAGAGAAGGAACCTTAATGTAGTTTTGCCTTGCATTTCCTTTATGGCTAAGGGTGTTGGCATTTTATTTTTTACATATTTATACCCTATTTTTACTTCTTTTGAGAACCGTCCCACTCATTTGTCCATTTATAGATAGGATTATTTGTTCTTTTCGTGTTTAAATTTTTGAGCTCTTTGTATATTCTGGATATTAATTCCTTAAAGACTTTCCCCCACTCTGTAAGTTCTTTCATTCTGGTCATCATTTCCTTTGCTGTGCAGAAGCTTTTTAATTCCCATTTGTCAATTCATGCTCTTTTTTTCCTGAGCTTGGCTCAGGAGTCCTATTCAGATGCTTGTTTCTTATATCTGTATCCTGAAGTGTTTTTCTTATGTCTCTGTCAAGTATTTCCGAAGTTCCAGGTCCTCCATTAAGATCTTTGATCCATTTTGAGTTGATTTTTGTACAAGAGAGCAACAAGGATCTAGCTTCAATCTTCCACATGTACATGTCCAGTTTTTCCAATACCATTTGTTGAGGAAGCTGTCTTTTCTCTAACTCACACTTTTGGCATATTTGTTGAGAATCAGGTGACTGTAGCTATGTGGGCTTTTTTTCTGGGTCTTCTGTCCTATTCCATTGGTCTATATGTCTGTTTTTATGACAGTGCCATTCTGTTCTGTTTTGTTTTTTTAACTAGGGCTTGCTTTATGTTGTAAGTTAGTCAGGTATTGTGATACCTCCAGCACTGCAGGTCTTCAGTGCTTCCATATGAAATTTAGGGTTTTTTCTCTATTCCTGTGAAGGTTGTCACTGGAATGTTAAAGAGTGAGTGATTAAGTCACTCATCAAATATCTTATAAAGATCTTTTTATTGAACAAAAATATTTTTAAAATAAAATATTTAAACAAATTTTATTGGAAATATGAACAAGTATAAACACTGAAAACTTTTGTTATTTCTGAAGATGCTTGTTACTTAATTTGCTTCAACTACAATCTAATTTTTATTTATCTATATGCAAATTCTTAGGCTCAATTTTCATATTATGTGTATTCACATATGTACTCATGTGTGCATATGTATTCTCTTGATCAATGTGGGGATATTTGAGGAATAATTTATTTGTTACCAAAACTCACTCTTTGGGATCGGTGAACATGAGAACTTGGTTGGTTAGAAAGCAGATATGAACTGAAGGATTTTCAGCGTGATGGCCAGACTTAAAGTCAGTGCTTAAAGTTGAGTATCTCAGCAATGAACACTCACAGTCAGTGGCTCCAGAGAGAGAGAGAGAGAGAGAGAGAAACAGAAAGGAGGAATAGAATTGGAGGTGGGCATCCTATTCTTGACTATAGTGACTACTGGATCTGAAGTCAGTTGGAAACCAAATTTGACCTCAAGGTGAGGAAGAGTAATCCAAAGAGAAGTCTGTTCAATCAAGACAATGAAGGTTTCAGACAAATTTCTAAGAAGTTACCCCACTCTTTGGTCTGTATTAGATCTCCTGGGTCCACAGTAAAGCTATGAAGCACAAAAGAGTTCATGGGTGCAATCTCTTCCTAGATCTTTACTTCACCTCCACCGTTCCATCTACTCACGTCACCATCACTTACAAAAGGTGACATAACTATAAGACTCACTATGGACAGTAGTGATGGTGACATGAGGCACTCTCCTGGTTCTTTCTGCAATGGTTCTGAATTAAGTAACAGAGTCCTTATCTGAATGTTCATTTGACTGACTAAATTCAGTGCACATGGTGGGTATTTAGTGCTTTTATAAATGACATAGGTTTTATTATTTTTAGCAGTTTCTTTTTTATTAGTGTGTATTAATGTACAAAGACTTTCCATATATGTAGTATTTCTATACTGCATATAATATACTTTGACCAAATTTACCCCATCCATTATTCTTTCTCATCTGCACTTTTTAAAATAATTTGAACGGGCTTCATTATTCTATTTTCATACATGTGTATAAAACACTTCAGCCATATTTACCCCCCACCTTTGCCTTCTCCCTTTATACTGCCCCCATCCTACTGGTCCCTACCTTCCAAGAGTTCCTGGTTTACATTCTTATGACATAGGTTTTAAACATCAACCTGAATTTCACACAATTGCTTTGTTGTATCTGTAAGTGCTTCCCCATGGAATAGATTAAAAGCTAGTGAATTCAGCAGCCATTGCAAATGCCTGAAAGTAAACTTACGTGAGATTGCACCAAAGCCACTGGCATCCAGAATTGGCACCTGGAGGTCACCTGCAGAATCCTTGTGTCCACAGGACATATGTGAGTATTATACAGAAAGAAGCAACACATTTTCTGTAGGGCAGACCAGTTAGAAAATCACACTCCTGTCTGAGGAAACAACATTCCCAGATGGGTTTCAATGGTTGGAAATTGGTTGTCTGTTAAATGAACTAAAACTGTCACCTTGTCACTGAAAAACAAATTGCCAGTGAGGCCTATGTGCAAGTCTTCATTAAGTGACTCACAAAAGCAAGGGAGGTGACACCACAAGGTACCTATTTACTTAGAAGAGGTAAAGAAAGATTCAGAAAGGTTTTAAGGCGGTGGAATAACATGGCTCTAGCTGTCATTGCCCCTTGTCATGCTCCCGAGGCTGGTGTTTCCCTCTCCAGGCTATTTCCCTTGTAGTATGTCCTTCACCAGAATGCAGGAGAGGACAGAGGGGCAGAACTGCTCAAGAGCAGGTGCTCTAAGATCTGCCTTCAAAATGTCCTCAGTGTGTCCATCACAAACATGCAGGGTTCGTCAGCATCCTCCCATCTGGATTGCTGTTTTTAGACTCCTGTTTATCTTCCATTCTTGTCCCTTAACAAGCATTTTACCATGCAATAGCCAGGATGCTACATTTAAACAAACCCCTGTGTTGCTCAGGCCTTATATAATCTGATCCTGGGCTACCTCCCTGGCTTTGTTACTTACTGTCTTACCAAACTTCCATTTTAATTTTTAATTTTTAGTTTTGGCAGTACTGGAGTTTGAACTCAAGGCTTCACACATGGTAGGCAGGTGTTCTACTGCTTGAGCCATATCCCTGCCCCTCAATTTAAATTTGTATAAGTGCATGAAAAGTATTTTATTTTATTTACTTGAAATCCTCTTCCTTGGTATAGCAGTCTTTCTAAAGGAGAATCTGGACACAACTTACACCTGCATCAAAACTTGGAATCTGGTCCTACATGTGAAATTATTGTAACTACATGATTTCTACAGGAAAAAAATATTCTCACACCTATTGCTACCAATAGCCTCTACGTAATTTAACTCTACTAGCTACTCCAAAAATGTGAAAATTAAATCCCTCCTTTTTACAGGCTTTGGAAAATTCTCTATCACATCAGTTCTTATTTAAAAAAATTACCTGAAATACAGTGATCTTAAACACCGGCCATGGTTTATCTCACAGCTTCTGTAGAGGAGTCTCAGGGGGACTGGATAGGGTCTCTGCTCAGGGTCTCATAAGGCATTGACTGGCTGTGCTGACATTTGCCGGCTGTGGAAAGGGTCCACCCCAGCTCATCTGGTCAATGGGAAAATCTACTTCCTTGTAGCTCTGGGTCTAAGGCTGGGTTTTTTTGTTTTTGTTTATTTTGTTTTGTTTTTCTGAAACTGGTTTATTTTGCTTAACATGAAGATCTGCAGCTTCATCCATTTTCCTGCAAATCACATAATTCCATTTTTCATTATGGATGAATAATATTATGCTATATAAAAATATAGTATAATATTTATATATATACATACATATATTTACTGCATTTTCTTTATTGGTTCATTGTCGGGCATGGAGGCTGATTTCATAGCTTTGCTATTGTCAGTAGTGTATAAACATGGGTATTACATTCCTTCCCATGTATGCCCAGAAAAGGTAGAGCAGGGGCACATAGCAGTTCTATTGTTAGTGGAATTTTTTGGGCAGTACTGGAGTTTGAACTCAGGACCTCAGGCTTGCTAGACAGACACTCTACCACTTCACAGGCCCTGTTTGGTATTGAGTGTTTTAAAGATAGTGTCTCACTACTATTTCCCCGGGCTGGCTTTGAACTCTGATCTTCCTGGTCTCTGTCTCCTAAATAGCTAGGATTATAGACAAGACCCAGCTATCAGTGACTTTTTAAAGTTAAAACATTTTGAAACATATTAATTAGTGATTTGGATGTACAACTTACCAATATTTTCTATTTCTTTTCTGATGATATTAATGATCATTAATGATAGAAATTAATGATATTATTGTTTTCTTTTTGGCGGCACTGTGACTTGAATTCAGGGTAAGGTCCAGGTTTTGTCACTGTCGCTGAGGCTGATGTTTGCTCTCAGTGGCTCCCCCACATTCTTACCTGCCACCTTCAAACCAGCAACAGCACTTCCAGTCCTTCCCTGGCTTTGAATCTAATCTACCACCAACCTAGGAAAAGTCTCTGCTTCTAAGCTCACGTGATTACATACAACCCATCCAGGTAATTCCTCCTGAAAGTCAACCTGTGCTCAGATCCCAAAACTAGGGTGGGACATTTTTGAGGAATCATTTCAGAAATTAAACCTCTACAATTACCTCAATCAGTACATAATAGCATAACTAGAAATATGTTTTCTCATAGTAATTCTTTATACCTTAGTATATAAGTTCTGGCAATGTATAAATAAAATCATTCATCACAAATTCATGTAGTGGATGCCAGTCTGGAACCTTTCCAAAATAATAATCTTTCTTGTCAATCACAAAGGAAAATACCATCATTCCCTGCCCTGATTCTTTATAAAGGATTTCCCAGTTTTAACTTTAAGATTCTGTTTTCTTATTAATGCAGCAAATACATAATCTATGTTTGAGTTTGGTCCACCTACTTCTCCCTCCATGAGAAATCCCTTAGCTGTGTTGTCACCGGCTTACGTCATGCTTCTTCAAAACTCTTAACACTTCATAACTTGTAATTCACTTTCCATGGGTTTGTATGTTTTAATTTTCTGAAGGCAGACCTATGGCACTAAGATGAGTCCTAGGAGGTAGTAAGTGGCTAAAATATATTTGCTAAAAATAAAGTTAAAATATCAGGTTTAAAACACAAGGAAGGGGATCACAATATGCTACAAGCCAGGGGACACTATGGGGGTTGATAAATCTGGTAACTTTACTTTTATGGTAATGTTAGGTTAGTATTTACTGTAGTAATAACTTACCATTTCAGGTACCATATTTAATCTTATGTCATCTCACTGAGGTAAGCAGGTAACACATTTTACAGCAAGTGAAAACGCATTAAAAATGAAGTCCAAGTTCAAGCACAACCATTGCTTGATCTCTTGCTGAAGGCCAGAATCACAGAGCAGGCAGGAAATGAGACTTGGATTCAGCTAGGTCTGGCCTTTTAGCAGATGTTGAATTTGTAGAGTTAAATTTTCTGAGATATGAGTTTATTTTTTTAATTTGCAAAATGCAGATTCATTCATCTGAGATAATTAGGAAAATATTAATCAGTGTGTTCATATAGTTTATGTAGCAGGCTTGACTTATTTTAGGATCTTAATGTTTTGCTTCTACTTTTGTGGTCAGTTTAACGTAACTTGTAGTTTTTGGTACCTCTCTGCATGTATTTTTAAACTACTTTTTTTCTCTTAATGTCACCCACTTTGCAACCACCACCATATACAATGTAAAACACAAGAATAGGAATCTCGCAGTCAATGTCATCAAGATACTAGGACACTGTAGTGATAATTTTAACAGTTTCAGTTGACTGCTTGTGTGTTTTATACATTGCCTATATCACACAAAATTTTCAAGTTAGAGATTATTATATCCAGCTTTTGAAAAAGAAATCAAGGCATTAAAGTTTAGTAATTTTGTCCAAAACTGCATGACTATTTGCAAAGCATCTGCTTTCAGTAACAAGCTTTCTCCATTATACAAAGTCTCCTCTCCCAAAAAGGGCAGCACCAGTCAGCTACCTCTGGGATTGGATTGGTTTTCTAATTCCTTCTCATGTCTCACCATGGTTTAGTCCATTTTGTGTTGCTGTGACAAAATATCACAGATTGGGTACTTTATAAAGAAAAGATTCGTTTAGCGCACACTATGGAAGCTGAACATTCAAGATTGAATGACCCCATCTCTTTAGCATCTGGTGAGATCCTGGCTATCAACACATGGAAGATATGCAGATGGGATCACACAGTGGGAGAACAGTGAGCATTCAGCAGAGGGACTCCAGGGCAGTGCCAGGATCGCCTACACCAACCCAGTCTTGTGAACACTAGTCTACTCCTAGCAGAAGTAGAATACTACCAGACAGTATTAATCCCTCCCACTGGTAGTCCTCCCAACAACCTAAGCACTTCCCACTGGACTCACCACCTCCCAACATTGCCTCACCAGGGACCAAGCTCCATGAACCTAGCACACTGCCTGGGCAACTGTTGGAGTGCCTGGCTTTCCACAATCCTTTGGCCCTGTGCTGTTAAAATAGGGACCTGAGTATTCTCAGGTGATCTGCTCAGAATTGCAGGATAGATTTTTAGACCAATGGAAATTAGTGGCTCTGAGTAAGTGTTTCAGAGCCACCAATTTTTAAGGGTGGCTTAAAAATACACACTTTCTATTAATAGAACTGTGCAGATGCAACAAGAGGGAATAAGTGAAGAAAATCTGTCATGATGACATTTTCCCATGATGAATAAAAACTATATTCAAAGGAATATTACTACAGGATGGTGTGAGTGTTCATTTGAGGTGCTCCTATTGAAGGAAGAAGATGTTATTAAATATTGAAATTTTTTCCTCACCCATTATTACTTTAACTAAAGAGTGCCTGCATACCTGGTAGATGGTTTTAGTAAAGATCTTGCTGCATCCACCAGTTACACTTCTGATTTGTTGATGGTCTTTCTTTCCAGTATAGGAAATAAGATATTATTCTTTTTCATTTCACTATCAAGTAATGTCACTAGTTGGGTTGTAGTTACCCCTTTCTCTTCGGTAAATAAGCCCAAACTAAGTGGAACCAAATGGTAGGATCATTTTCCTAGGGAAAACTGCCTTCTGAATCTGGTTTCCTCAGAGCACATGTATCCTTCAGTCATTTTAGTTCTGATAGACTGCCGGGCAGTCACTGAAGGCCTCGGCAGGACAGAATGGGGTCAGAGAAATGTATGGAGAAAGGATACAAGACAGTGTTCATGCCCAGCAGGTGCCACTGGGCTTTCCATAGGAAAAAGAAACTGACAAACATTCATTGAAATAATTGCCTTAAATTAAGGAGAGAGGGCTTTCAAAACCTGGTAGGAAATGATTTGAAATATATGTTTTGACAAGAGTTCTGCTTTCCTTTGGAAGTGAGACACCTGTCAGGAGAATTGATAACTTGCTGTTATATTAATTTGCCACCCCACAATCAAAACAAAGCCAACATCTGTTTTATGCAAAGTATTAGGGAGTGATTTAATATCTGAATACAGAAGCCTGAGTGGAATAATGTATGAGGACCATAAATGTCTCACCTGCTGTAGGCTGACAAAAGAACTTGGTTCCATTCGCTTATTGAAAAAATGAACTGAGATTATCTGTTATAAGAAATACTTCAGTCCTACTTAAATTAATGGAACAAGAAAAGAATGTCATTAACATAATGTAAGTTCTGATTTGACACTCATATCACATATTGAACTCAGAAACCGTTGATAGGGATGCAGTTGAACTCAATTGTCTATTGGAAATTCCATACAGTAAATTAAACAAATGACTACATGTAGGCCATTTTCTTGCCCCGGTTTCATTTCTTTATAGGTAAACTATACATTGAACTAAAAGATGTAAAACAATGGTGTCGAAGACAACTATAAACTAGTAAGCAAATCCAACTTTTCATTATAGAGGAACTTATTATAGATAGACTTTATTGGATTAAAGTATTTTAGTCATAGGCAGAAGATCTCCATCATCTTCCCCTTATAAGCACTGACTCTCTGATTGACTGCTGAACCTTCCACACCACCGAGGGTCCTCCTCAGTCAGGTTGGGGAATAATCTGAATCTTTTATAAAAACATATTTGAAAATCAGGCTGTCAATATTCAGAATGAGGAAATGAAATTCTGAATCCAGAAATATGAAGCTTATCTTTGTTAAGGCAGATTTTCAATTTCTAAATTTGACTTGTATATTTTGATCTAGAACTTCACAACCTGCATTTCATCCCACAAAAAAGGTCAGTGTATCTAAACACAGTATATATTTGAAAAACTGAAGTGTTTTCTCTCTTGGTTTTTTTAACTAAGTTCTTGGTCAGAAGCCAACCAAGTAACTGTTTCCTGCTATTCCATGCAATGTAAATATAACAACACACTTCATTCCTCTGTATTTTTAGCTAGGTAACTTTAGCTTGAAATTTTATCTCTGATTTTAGAAAGTGAAAGGCATGTCTGTGAAAGCCAGCATCTAAAAACAGTTTCTAAACAAGAAGCAAACTAAGAATTGTAGCATTCCTCATAATTAAAGATGTGCCAGAATGTGGGTGTGGAAGCATGAGATTCATTTGTGGAAATGCTCCTGAGAAAAAAGGGTTTTCAATTTTTACTGAATAGGATTTTAAGGAAATTAGTTATTACCAAGCAGACGTTTATATCTTATTTAAAAGATTCTGATTTGAAAATGCACACACACACACACACACACACAGCCTAAGAAATTAAGGAAGGATGGTATTTACCAAGGTGAATTGTATGTTTCCCAGAAAACCCTGAAAAATTAAGCATTTAGAGCTTGGTATAAAATTGGAAATTGAACATAAAAAATCATGAAATTATGACTGGCAATCACAAATATATGCATCTTTGTTATAGACAAAGTCCATAAAATTAGCAGAGTGGTGATTATAGGTACTTGAGCAGTTACGTATTTACAGATTCGTCCTTTTTTCTCCCAGAGGGTTGTAAATGGTTTTGAATTCTACATTTTCAGCATTATGAGAAATCCATGTTTGATAAAATGCAAAAATTCACCATAAAATCCACTAAATCTAAAATCAATTTCTACAAACTACTTAAAATGCAAAAACAATATAAAAAACAAAAAAATTTACTGATAAATTTTTCTGAGATGAAATTTAGAGGCTAGGCTAAGGTTCGTTTTATATTTTGATGCAAATAAAATTTAAAAGTTTAGTAATAAGGTAGAATATTTTCTATTTCTGTGAACAAATAAACGATGAAGAGTATGTCAGCCTGTCCACAGGTGGCTGTTGCTGGAAGTAAAATAGAAGTGGGAAATAGTGTTCTGTAGAGATAGTCTGTAGATACATGCTATGAGCCTAGAAACTTCAAGATACATGGTATCAATCTGTACTAGCTGTTTATTAGATTCTTATTCTGGTCTTATCCCTTCCATTGTTGCCTTTTCTTTTTCCCTGCACAATGTTTTCTTTCAATACAAGAAAGTCCTTAATTTTTATGAATCTAACTTAACTCTTATTCTTCAAAAGCTGATATCCAAGACATTCTTCTGTGTTCAAGATACTTCAGTGACAGTGGACTATGGCTATGAAACACAGTTAATGTGATGAGGATATGAAATATAGATTAATGGGATGATGGTCAAACTCAAGGACCCATACTGACTCACCAGTATCATATTCATATAAAAAGATGACTTCCATGGTGCCAAAATCTAGAAGAAACTTCTCATATTTGCCTTTGAGTACTAAGCACAAATTAGCATGATACATATAAAGGAAGAATCTCTTTAAAAAGAATCTCTTTTCATATAAGTACTTTTTATAATTAACTGAATAAAACAAAAAAAATACCATTAAATCACATCTTAATCAGGGGATGAGATACCGGTAGCGTTCTGATCACCCAAGTGAATTCGACAGCAGATACGAGGCAGGACACCTATGTAGAGTCAGGCCTCAACCTCTACCATGATGATGGAAACTCAGTCACTCCTTCCCCCATTTTGGTCTCATCTGCCAGAAATCACAGAACTGAATGTGACATCATTACAGCAAAGACAGAGAAATGATTTTGCCCAGCTGATTCAATTTCTCTGCCCTTGGTTCTTACTGTTCAATTTTATTTTATTATACTTACTTTATCTATGATGTTTGTGGTACTTTTTGTTCTTTTGCCATTCTGGTGTTTGAACTCAGGACTTTGCACTTGCTAGGCAGTCACTCTAGCACTTGAGCCACATCCCCAGCCCTTTTTGCTTTATTTTTTAGTTCAGGTTCCACACTTTTTTTACCCAGGACTGACCTCAAACTGCAATCCACCTACTCACACCTTCCATGTAGCTGGGATTAGAGGTGTGTGACATCATGTCCAACCTTTGTGGAACATTTTCTAAAAGCCATTTTGGAATGAGGCAGGACTCAGATTATATGATAGGGAATGTCTTAGAATAAGGATAAGTGCTCCATTCCTTTAAGAATTAAAAAGTTATTTATTAAAGGGGCATCAATATAAAAAAGAGGTGTTCTCAGAATGGAGTATATCAGGTTCCAGGAAGTAACTGTTCCATGGGACAAGAGTTAATGCACGTTAACTCTGGGAGTTGTGACCTCTGTCACCACAGTGGAGATTTCTCAGTGTGCAATCATTGCACATCTGTGGCCATTATTTACAGTTTTCTGGTGCCAAAGTTATGGAAATTGTTTACGCTATGTGTGAGTTAATTTGCCTAAAATCATTAAAGTGCTGCAGTGTAGAATCAGATGAATTTGAAAATCAAAGAATTCTATGATTTTATGAAACTCAGGAAATCTGTTAGATGCTCTTCTTGCACTTGGCCCGCTTTAGGAACAAACACTGCCCTTGTTCTTTGAAAATTCCTAATCCCAATCAGAAGTCTGACCTTCCAGACCTCAGGGCCATCTGGCATTGAGAGCAAGGCCAACAGATCTCTCTGGCTGACAAACCTTGAAGCCATGCTACCGTGAGATGATTTTCATCTTTCTTTTCCACAGAGTAAAATTCTCACCTCATTAAAATATGTCCAGGTGCACAAAAACCTGGCTGACATGGAAAAGGAATGAGTGTACACCTGTCGTTAGTTTTCCCTAGCAAAAATCCTCCACCCTGCACGTTAGCAAAGAGGACACTAATCACATTTTGT
Organism: Castor canadensis; assembly: GCF_047511655.1. Taxonomy (NCBI): domain Eukaryota; kingdom Metazoa; phylum Chordata; class Mammalia; order Rodentia; family Castoridae; genus Castor; species Castor canadensis. Next base: position 51,919,797 of record NC_133401.1, on the reverse strand, counting down.
AGGAAGATGGTGAGAGAGGTGTGTCCAGAGGTTAGAGCAGTCAGACGAAAGGCACGGGTTCTGTCCCTGTCCTGTTCCTGTGTCCTTGGGTCACACAGTTGCAAACTTTCCCTTCCCTCCCTCATTGACTACTCTCATGGGAAACGCAGAGATCTGACTGTATTTGTGAACTGGTGCTCAGTTAATGACACATGATCAGAAAACTGCATGTTGGATGTGGTTTTCCTTGTCAGCATTTGTCCAAGAGTGTTCACTTCTACAGTTCAGCCTCGATGCTTTTCATTGCACACCTATGTCACTATCTCAGACCTGGATTTTATTAGTGACAAATCTATTTTGACCTCTTTTATGTACCTCTCTCTATTGACTCTAAATTGGTTCCAAATGGACTCAATTCTGTAAAGACTTATTCTTTAACTTTTGAAGAGAATATAGTCATGTTTTTTCTATTTCAAGAGACATGTATCCAACTAATGCAATAGGTAAAGGAAGAGTAAAATTTAAGAAAAAATATAAGTGAAAGGTGTTATCATATGTCACAGGCACTGTAAGTTCAAGCCCACAATCTTACCCAAGTTCTGTCTGGCATAGTGCCAACTGTGGGGATTTTATTGGTCACCATTTTTTTATTGCTATGCTGGGTGGGGGTACATTGTTGCATTTACAGAAGTTCTTATAATACATCAAATGTAGCATAGTTGAATTTACCCCCTCCATGATTCTTCTTTATTCCCTCCTCCCCATTTCTGGAATAGTTTTAATAGGTCTCATTTTTCCATTTGCATACATGTGTACACAGTATTTGCTCCATATTCACCCTCCCACACCCTCTTCCCACCTTATCCCCCCTCCCACTGCTACCAACCCCCCAGACAGGACCTGTTCTGCTGTCCTGTTCTCTGATTTTGTAAAAGAAAAAAAATGACATTTTTGTTTAAGATAGCTATACAGGAAATTTCCTTATATTATCATTTTATATATTATTATATTATTATAAGCCAAATTGGTTCATTTCCTCTATTTTTAGTTCTCTTCTTATGTGTTGGTCACTAATTTTATCTGGCCACATTCTTATATTCTTCCCACAGCTACTCTGTGTTGTGTGGTGTCATGAGCCACATCGAGTTTTGTTTGGCTACTGATGTCTGTGACAGATGTTTTGGGTCCTGAGGGGCATTTTAGAATCCCTAAAAGCCAATCTAATGGCTGGGTATCCAAAAACTAATTTAGGACAATAGAATTGTCAACTTGTGAAAAGTGTCTGCTGACTAACACTGAAACTCTGTTTCTGATGGATGGCTGTATTTGGACTCTGACCTTGCCATTTTGTAAAATAGCTGAATCAGTAGTTTTTAATCCCAGGGCATATTTATAAATGCTTAATCTAATAATCAACAACTTTATAGCACCTGTCCTTCCTAAGGTTCCGGTTACCGTTGTTAGCAATGAGACTATCCTTTAAAATATAACTCGTTAATTCATAGCTCATGCAAGTTGGTGGTCAGGCTTTCAGTTGACATGGGGTGAGTAGGTTAAGTTTGAAGATTGCTGCACTCTGCAAACTGTTGAGGTAACCTTTGAGTGATGACTGAGTGAACCTTTGACAAATCTACACAATTTACAAACCATAGCTGAATTGCATTCAAATATCAAAATGGTTTGAATTTCAACTATTTACACTGTTTGTAGTCTTGGGATTTAGATATTCTAAGCCTCAGCTTATTTAAGTGTAAAACAGAAATAAAAATATGTGTTCTGTTCTTCTCCGTGTATATTTTTGTTATTTTCTGTTTTGATTGAGAAAAACTTACACCTACTGCTTCTCCCTCCCTAAAGATCAAAAGTAGAAAACAAAGGGCTGGTGGAGTGGCTCAAGCAGTAAAAGCACCTGCCTAGCAAGCATAAGGCCCTTAGTTCAAAACCCAGTGCCCCCCCCAAAAAAGATTTCACCAAGAGTAAAAAATAAGAGAGTTTCTGTTGAGGACTTTTCAGAGGTTAGAGGCACAAGGGCTGAGCAGATTTTTTTTTTTTTAATTTGGCTTTACCCAAATAGGAGTCTCTGGTGACTTTAGTAGCATGAAGGACAATGGTTAAGTCCAATGGTAAGTTCAAAGGGAGAGTGAATTAAAATCAAAACATTTCAGATGATAAATACAGATAACTCTTGAGAAATTAGCAGTATAAGGAAGGGGTAATTAGGGAAAAAAAACAATAGATGGGACATGATTCCAGAAAGAGTACTTTTCATTGAGGCTGCTATCATTGTATATAAATTTCAGAATATTTTTATAGCTGGTAGGGACAACCCAACATGGGTAGAAAGGTTTAGGGTCCAGGAGAGATGGGGATTGATGAATGGTGTGTGAGGCAGAACAAGGAAAACAGGCCTTTATCGAGAAGGAAAAAGGAGACGTTGAAGTACTTGGTGAAATTGGTATGGTCATTTTAAAGAAATTTCATACATGGGAGTTCATTTTCTTTATGAAGTAGGAGGCAGGTTACCTGCTATGAGGCTGAGGAAGTAAAAGAGGTGAGTTTGGAGGTTGGAGGAGAATGAGAGGATTAAAGAGCTGTGATTATACAGAACTCAAAGCTGGAATCATCAGTTTAGCTAATTTTGATGTCATAATCCCAGATACTTCAATTTTCAATCAACATTTTTACATACGTTGTCTCAAGTTTTCTTTTTTTATTTTCTTTTTTGGTGGTACTGGTGTTTGAACTCAGGGCTTTGCACTTGCTATGTAGGCTATCTACCTCTTGAGCACACTTCCAGCCCTTTTGGCTCTATTTTGAAGATAGGGTCTCACTTTTTGTCCAGGCCAACCTGGACCAAGATCCTTCTATTTTATATTTCCTGCTATAGCTGGGATGACCTGTGCATGCCACCTCACCCAGCTTTCTTCTGTTGAGATGAGAGCCTGGCAAACTTTTTTCCCAGGCCGATCTGTAACCCTAATCCTGCAGAACTCAGTCTCCCGCATAGGTGTGATTATAGGCATCAGACACTGGCACCCAGCTAGTTTCTTTTCTTTTTTGGCAGCTAGGACCATCTCTAAAATGATCATCTGTTGTAGAAATACATGATCTATTTTCTTGAATGACAAGATTTTTTAAAGTGTGCCTTATTCACTTACAGTTTAATAATGCAATAGAAACATAAATTTATTGCATTTATGTAATGTTTGCACAAAATTCTAAGTCCTTTACATGGTGTTCACTATTAATCTTCTCAACACCTCTGTGAAGTTTAGATAATTATTATATCCATTTTGAAAATGAGAGACAGAATCAACAAGAGTAGTTATGAACTGTGTCCCAGTTCAACATCACAGCATGTTTAAGACATTTTCCCAAGAGTGAAATTACAATTTATCATTCAATCCAAGAGTGGGACACAGAAGTCTGTGTTGAATTTATGACATATAATCTGTGGATTCCACATTCATGGCTTCAACCAACTGCAGATCAAAAATATCTTTTAAACACTACAGAAATTTCCAAAAGGTGAAGCTTGAATTTGTCACGTGCCAAGTCTTGTGAATGAAGTGACATGTGGACACACACAGCTGAGGCCTCTGCCATGTCACAGACCCAGTCCCTCTCCAGGACTCATCATCTGAGCATTGTTCACTGTGTGTCTTGTTTCCACACTATGTAGTTAGGCCTGTGATCATTGTGCCTGTACAAAATGTGTATAGACTTTGTCACTATTCCTTCATCAGTACAGTTTAACAACTCTTTATCTACCATGTGTTATGTGTTGGGAATCATAAGCAATCTAAGGATTATCAAAAGTATGCAGGAAGATTTGAGTAGATTATGTGCAAGTACTATACTATTTTATAGTAGGGACTTGATCATCCATGGATTTGGGTATCTTAGAGGGTCCTAAAATCAATTCCTCTCAGACACCAAGGGATTACTGTATAGTATTTTATAGGGGATTTCACAAATGTTGCCAAATAATCAACTCTATAACTTTTTGGGTACCAACATGGTTCATTCCATTTTACTATTTGTAATTAAGTTATAGGTATATACCAAGTTATTCAACTGGCAGAGATTGCAACCTCTTTCCCTCTCACTCTGTCTCCCTCTCTCAGACCATTTTGATTTCCCTCGTATATCCACAAATCCTGGGCGGTCCCCTCATCCCTCACTGTGGTTACTTCCCACACCATGTGGAGCGAGTTCCATGCTGACTTCACTGCCTCAGGACAGGTTTCCCAGCTGTTGGCTGAGTTTTCCTTGTCCTGGAAGAAGAGACCACTTTTGACATCTCTTGCTTCAGGAAGGCTCCTGTTGGTCTGGATTGACAATTTTGCTATTTAGTTTGTATGCTCTCTTCTTTTCTTTTTCCCCCCAAACACTGAGGATTTTAATGGCCCTTTCTCTAGCTTTTCCCTTAATCCATAACCTTCCAACTCTCCATTCTTCTAAAGAAAAGTGGTAATTAATCATTCCCCAAACTCTCAGTGGGCAATTATGTGTCCAGTATTGTGATAAGCCCTGAGAATAAAACAATACAAAATAGAAAAGAAAAAAGTCAAAGCAGTGATAGATTAAATAGCAAGAATGTTTCACCTTACTCTATCTATAAACTTGAGGAGAAACAGGTCAGAGAAGTTGACAGCAAAGAATTCATGTTCACCCAATGTCAAGATACCCGATGAGACAAGTGTTTTCATGAAGATAACACAGATGGAATCCTTTGCAGATCAGTAAATGGAGTGTAAATAGGTACATGGATTTTGGACAAAACATTTGCTTTATGTCGTTCCATCAAGTAATGTGCACATCCTGAGGTTTAACAACCCCTTTCCTGCACTGGAGATGATTCAGTCACTTGAACTCATCAACACTTTTCTCTTATAGATTGATTCTCCTAGACATTGTAAGAGTTTACTAGTGGTTGAAATTGTTTATTCAGTGTGTGGTGTTACTTAATAATAAACATGGTCTGATATTTTTATGGAAATCCTTCAATTTCTGACTTAATTTCTTTGATTATAGGTCTAATAGATATTTTTAATCTTTATTGAATCATTTTTGACAAGGCATGTTTTTTCTAGGGATTTGTCTATTTAAGTTTCAATGCAGTCCATTGGATGATTGTGGCTTAGTAGGATTGACTCAAATTCAGCTCCCTGGTAGAGCAGGAGCTCAGGCTTTATTCCCAATTCCATTTCCTCACACTGGTGTGTGCCCACAATGCCACCTGCTCAGTTATCATTCAAGTTTCAGTTCACTTTTCCATTATGGCTGTTTTTCTTCTTTCCTTTTTTGTGCATTTTTTTCTTTTATTATTGTGTTGGGGATACATTGTGACATTAACAAAAGTTCTTACAATATGTCATAGTTGAATCCATCCCCTTCATTCTCCTTCAACCCCCTCTCCCCCATTCCTGGGATAGTTTCAAATAGAGGAGATGAACCAATTCAGGTTCATCCATAAATACATGGAACTGTCACAAGGAAACAAGTGTATAACTATCTTAAACAAAAAGGCCATTTTTTTTATATAGAAAAATAGAACAGGTCCTGTCTGGGGGTTAGTGCCAATGGGAGAGGGAGGAGATGAGGAGTATAGGAAGGTGAATATGGTGCAAATACTGTGTACTCATTTGTGAAAATGGAAAAATGACACCAGTTATGATTTTTTATTTGGTCTTATTATCATTTGGTTTTATATTTTCTTGCATTCTTATTTAACATTGTATTTATAAAAGTATGTTTGGTGAAAGACACTTCACCAAATTTTGTTGGATATTTGTCTCTAGGATGTACTTGCAATATACTGGTAGTATGTTTAAAACAAACAAACAAACAAAAAACCCTAATGCCAGAGTAAATATGTTGATTTCACTTTTTTTTCCTCAAGGACTTGAGATCTCAAATGTCATAGATTCCCAGCAACCAGATGAGCACCTGACTAAAGTTTTATCATACAATCTGCAGCACCTTGGGGTCTCCACAGCTCATTCAAAACAGAGGCCATGTGTCCTGAGACACTGGTGTCTAGCCACAAAGGTGGTAATATTAACTCCGGGTGTCTGACCAGCTTCAGAAAATACCAGGCTTGGTTACATGGTGGATCTTTATCCCTTAGACCTCTCAATAGTTGAATGGTGGAACCATCACCAGCTGTATTTGTCTACATCTTCTTTATTGTATGACTCTATGCTCCACTCTACAGATTATATTTTGACTCTCAAATGCATTTTGACATCTTGTTGAGTTTTCACTGTGTCATGTTAGAAGAAAAAAGAATCAGACTATTAAAGGTGGAAGGAACTTTGGTGATACTGCCAAGTTTTTATTTTGTAGTTTATTAGAGAACTGAGTCTAATGATTATTCAAAATCCAGGACCATGGTTTGAACTTGTGATTCTCCAGGTCTGTGCTGTTTACTTTGCAATAGCACCACAGAGTGGTCATGTTTCTTAGCATCCATTTCCACTTTGTAACTATACAGTTAAATTTTAAAAGTTTAAAAAGTAAGCTGGCTGTCCTAACCCTGAGATGTAACTTGAACTTGAATGGCCTTTGTGACTCAATCAGTCTGCAAATCTACCCTTGCTTGTGCCATTTCCCATTGTCATCAATGAGTACTTTTACAGTGCATCAGATTGAGATACTCTCTACATAAACAACCTTGCCTTGAAAAGTGCCAGGATCACTGAATTTTATTGCCTAATTTGTGATAATTTACTGAAGAATATTTTGTTTTCAGGGATTTATCCTTGACCACTCTAATTGTCATAGCTTTCCTATTCAATACATTCAAATCATTCAAAATATAAAAAAGTAATAGGAAACAGTCTGTCTCCCAGTATATATTCCCTGAGCAATACATTTTGAGATATTTTTATTTTGATCAAAAAAAATCTTTCTCATTCTTTTTTTTTTTTTTTTTTGCTAAAGAGAATTTCCTTGTGTGGATGTGACCTGTGTATTTAGTCATTCACAAATGGACATTTAGATTCTTGATAGATTCCTATAAAGAAAACAGGTCACTTCATATAATTTCTACTAATATCACTTGCTTATAAGTGCAAATGTATCCTCATGTAGAAAACTTCTAGAAGATAAAATTCTGGATCAAAGCATGCACTGCAGCTTTGATAGATAACACAAGTTACCTGAGGTAAAGGTTGTTCTGTCTGTACCAGTTCACACTCCTACCATCAGTGATTTAAATGTGTCTGCCCTGGGCACAGGGGGGCGATGGCTGGGTGCCAAGACCAAGTTTCTCACCCAATGTTTATTGGGGCTGAAAGTGCCCAGCTGCCCATCAAAATCTGGGGCAGGGGTCCAAGGTAAGAATCTTAACTTTTAGAATTTTTAAAACAACATAATTGAGGAAGTGCCAGCCCTTCTCCAGCTAAATGTAAGGCCTTGAGCTCAAGCCCTGTGTCAAACAGCGGTAAGATGTGACAGAAGTCCCAGTCATTTTCTGCTGCCTCAGCATTTATTGATTGGGCCTCTTCCAATTGTGTGATCAGGGGAATGGGGGTGACACTTGCGATCGCTTCTCTACAGACTTGTGGCCTGGGCTGCCTGCTGAGCATTGGATTAATTGTTTCAAGCACTGGTAAGTGGCTGATTTCCACAGAATTTTGCAAAAGGTCTGCAGGAAATTGTCTGGGATGTCTTAGTCCCTTTCCCCTGATTCTCACTGTTGACCTGTGTTACTCATGAATGCTGAGGTTCATGAGCCCCAGCCATTGTGCTTCCTCTTCTGATTCCCTAACGTAGGACATCAGGGCCTGAGTTCTGACTCAAAAGGGGCAGTCGCAATTGATGATTTCAAGACAAATTAATTTTTTTCCCCACAAAATTTTGCTAGCGGTTATGCTACTGAGAAATTAACTGAGACAAACATGAAGGGATTTTATTTAATGGCATACTATACTAGAAATCTGAAGACCTGAAGCAGATTTAAATTCCAACTCTTAGTATAATTTAAAAGGTTGTGAAACTATCAAAATGCACATGAATCAAGTTTTATTATATTGTATGATGGATGGATGAGGCTGTCCATTGTAGCATTTCTTTCTTTGGATTCTCAGACATGGTTTGGCAGTGCAAGAAGTCTGTAACATTAACAAATTCAATAAAATATAAGTATATGGATTAAAAAAAGAAAAATTAATTTTACAATGTTGGGCACCGAATTTTTTGAAAGATTTTTTTTTTTTTCAGAATCTCAGAGTGCTTTTTTCTCTCTTGACTTCACTTTGTACTAGACAGGCTAACAGGTTAGTATTTATCATCAATTGATTGACTTGTGAATTCATTACATGGAATCAACAGAACTTATCTCTGTGTGATTGGGAGTAGTGTAGAGATACCTCATGGAAGAAAAGGAGGTGAAATTCAGAGGAATGTTATTCATAGTTTCAGACTCTAAATTTAATCAAGGTTTGAAACAAGCATATTTTATTTGGTGTTTTCACTAACTGTGATATAAATGAGAGATGAGGTTATAAACAGTGGAGAATTTTGAGGAACAACTTAAATGTACTAAAGGAAAGACTTTTTGTTTTGCTATTTATCCCTTCTATAGAGATTTCTGCAAGGTACAGAGAATGAACTCTTATTCCCCAACCAGCTGTGTTTTGAAGCCCAGGATATCTGGACCTATCCTTATGCTGCTGGAAAAATAAGTGCTAAGAGATTCCAAATGTCATCACATCTTCCCTCTCTGCCCCATTTCCTATGGAGTCAAGACTGAAGAGCAGGACACATGGGTTTCCCATGATTGTAGACTGAGTACACGAGGGAGACACTTCCAGAAGTTGATAAGCTGCAGTACAGAGACTCTGTCAGAGCATCTGCAGAGAGAGGAAGGATTCTGCTGCCCCCCCAGAAGAATCCTGTGATGAGGCTGAGAAAGACCATCCAGGGCACACTGTGAATGCTGCAGTAGTGTCTTCTAGGTCAGGAGAGCCAGGAGATGATGCAAACTCCACCTCTGTACATGGCTGGGTGGTGTTCTTGATGTAGTCTATGTGCAAACATGAGAGCTTTGATCATGTATTCCCAATGCAGTTTGAAACCCATGAACTAGACTTGTATAAACACTGAAATTCTTAAAAGGCTGCTCTGGATAGGTGAAAAGTAAGTAGTTATTTTGATGAAGTTAATTGTGGCATGTTAGTTTTGATGACTGACAACTATTGGGGAATGTAATGGTCAACTTTGTGTGTCAACTTGGTTGGATCACACAATAACCAGATTTTTGGCTAAATATCTGGGTATGTCTGTGAGTATGTTTCTAGAAGATGAAGCTACTATTTAAGTTGGTAGAGTGAGTAAAACCCCGCAGTTTGCCTGAGCCTTCTCCAGTAGTTTGAAGCCACGACTTGAGTAAAGGCTGATAAACAAGTCTCTCTCTGCCTGTTTCTGAGGTGCAATGTTGACCTTCTGCTTCTGGGCTTAGACAGAAGCTTGGACCATTTGTTCTCCTGATTCTCAGATCCTTGGACTTCTCTACATTACCAGGTTATCAGCTCCAGATATTGGATTTCTTGACGCCCCCCCCACCCCCCCCACACCCAAATGTGACAGCCAATTCCTTGGAGCAAGTCAATCTCTATTTCCATATTCTATTGGTTCTGTTCCTCTGGAGTACACCGGCCAGTGTAAAAAATGCAGGGCTGGGGATGGAGCTCAGTGGTAGAAAACTTGCCTAGCATGTGCAAAGTCCTGAGTTGAATCCCCAGTACCTCACATACACAGAAAAAAAGAATGATATTACAGTACTGTCATTTTCTAACAGAACTATGGGTTTAAAAATTCTTGATGTATTTGGAAACCATAAATATAAGAAAACTATTTTATTTTTCAAACCAATATGGGTTCTTAGTTTATATGTTCATTGTTCAAAACTTAAGTTACTGAGGGCCAAAATCCTATTTCAAAATAAATATAAAAATGAGATCTCTGATATCAAAATCTTAGATTTGTAAGTGTTTGTCAACAACTATGAGGGCTTATGGCAGGAAACAAATCTAGAAGCAACCAGATTGCTCTGCCTAACTCTCACAAGTGTTATTTTACCTTTGAGCCCCATGAGTATTTCAAATAAGTCATATGTAATTGTATACCTCTTATAATAAGGCTTACATCTATCCACACCATAAACCTGACTCCTTTGTCTCTGATACAGTATATTCTAGAGACTATCAGCTTAACAGTGGAGGAAGGTGGATTTATACCTTTAGTGGAAGCTTTTCTGCCTTGAGACAAATTATAGGCATTTCATGATCATTTAACTCTTCCTCTTTCCCCGACACCATTTAATAAACACCATCTCACAATTACATGGGGATTTACAGTTTATAAATGTGTGATTTGTTTTAATTGTCATAACTTTGTGAGCTAGTCCTTGTTATTGTCATTACACAGCTGAGGAAAGACAAACTCAGAAGTTTAAGGACTTACCTAAAGCTGTAAGGTCAAGAAGGAACAAGAGATGTTCTGGAATTCCCAGAAAAATGTCTGTAAAAACTCTTAGCATTAACCAGGTGCAGTGGCTCATGCCTAGAATTCTAGGTACTCTCAAGGCAGAGATCGGGAGAATGTAGCAGTTCAAATTCAGTTCAGGGAAAAAGTTAGCGAGACCTCATCTCAACCAAGATCTGGGCCTGATGGCACACACCTGTCATACCAGCTACACAAGAAGCATAAATAAGATGATCATATTCAGGTTGGTCCTGCAAAAACAAGAGACCCTATACCAAAAACAAGGCTGACCCCCTGAGTTCAGCCCTCCAGTATCACCAATAAAAAATAAGTCTTGATGCTGTCTCTCAAACTTCCTGATTGTTCCCTAAAAATGAACATATATTAAGTTTTCTGTCTTCACACTGATCTTCTGTTTCTCAATATTTGGAAGGTGGTAGGTGGTTGGATTGTAACAGAAAGTTCCTTGTTAAGCATCTAGTTTTTAGAGATTTTAGTATCTGAGAGTGATTATCAGGTATAATTAACCTAAATGTCTTTTCAAGAAATGCTTACAATTGTACTGGAAAGACTCAGTTCTAATTGATTAAAGAAGTTTTCATTTCACATAATGAAACAAGTCTGGTGTTTAAGTTTTAGTTTTAAAATGTATCCAGAGGGCATGATGATTTTGATGTTTCTTTCAGTTACATTTGTGATGAGATGGGGCACTGAAGATTTGCAGAAGCAACTGTCACTGCTCTGAGCCCATGCGTGGTCCAGTGTCTGCCTTTAGGAATTAGAGTCACATCATTAGCATTATTGCTTAGACATGCTGGGAGGTTGGCCTCAAAATGTCCTGAGCACAGGCCACCCTGGTTGGTCTCAGACTTGTTGCCCATGGAGCCTTCTTCCTAAACTGGAAATAGGAGACTAAAGTGCTACACAGGTAGTTGTCAGACTGTATTATTCCTCCTCTCCCTCTTCTTCCCCTTGCCCCTCTTTCTCCCCATCCTTCTCTTTTTCCTCCCCCTCCATCTCTTCTTCCTCCCCCTCTTCCTTCTCCTCATCTCCTCCTCATCATCTCCTCCTCCATATCTCCTCCTCCATATTCTCCTCCTCGTTTTCCTCTTCCTCTTCCTCCTCCTCTTCCTCCTGCTCTGAAGATCATGGAAACAAAGTGAGGTGTGTTTCATGTGCGTTTGTAGGTTGAGTATGCTTTGGAGTCTCTGTGTACACTATTGCAATCATGCAACATCCTTGTAAGAATGTGGAACGGTTAAGCACACATGCACTAAAATACTCATTTGGGGTTGGAAATCACCCTGCAATGAAGCATATCTTAGAGGTGATGAAGGTCTATGCCTTTGTCTTTACTGAATGAGACCTAAGTGGACTCTGGGAAAAGTTCATAACAGACCAGGGAGTCTGGCACCAAACAGAGTCCTTCTACCCTACATGGCTGACCCCATGGCCATGGCAGGCCATGGTATAAAGAGAATTCTGCAGGCCACTTGACGTAGGAAAATATTCTTTCTATCATTTTGTAGAAAACTGTAATATGGACCCAATTCTCCCAAGTAAGAGTTAGAATTAAATAAGTTATTTTTATTTTACTTGCTTATGTATAGAAGAACATAAAGAAGAAAAAGATGAAAAGTGACATAGAGCCATCCATCTATATTGTCTCAATAGTATAGGTTATCTATTTAAAAATGATTTCTATGTCTTCTATGAAATATAAGCAAACTAAGCCAAGTGTGGTATCACGTGTAATCTCCACTAATCAGGAGGCATAGCTAGGAAGATCTTGAGTTCAGCCAACATGGGAAAAGTTAAGGAGACCCTATCTCAAAAACAAAATGCAAAATCAAAAGGGCTGGGGTAGTGGCTCAACAGGTAGAGTGCTTGCCAGCATACGTGAGGGCCTAAACTAAGCTAAGTGCTTGATTCAGAAATGAAGTCACACATTTTGGGATTTGTTTGGGATGATCATATTTAAAATAGCATCAGCTTTTTCAAAAGAGGTTCATCACTGAAGGGCCTAAATTTTCAGAGTATGTTGAAGTTCTCATGTATTTTTATATTTGTGGTGGTGAAACTGGGAGTGGTGGGGTTGTTGTAGAAGGGAGGGATTGGCTCATTCCCAAATTATTTCTTATCTCTATCAAACAAATGCAAAAATACCTTGGAAGTTCCTGTGAGTATCACTTCTTTGACAGTTACTGTCTTAAGAAACTGCGCTTACAAGTGCACGAGAATGCACTTTCAAAAGATGATGTTGTTTTCTGTTGTGTGGCAGGACTCACACCATTTTTATCACTGTCTGTGGAAACTATTTAAAGACTGTTTTAGCACTTGTAGGTGAGCCCACTGCCACAGTTCAAACTTGGCCATCGTGCAAGTAACCTTGATAGCATTTATTTAATTCAAATTAAAGCTAAAATGAGCAACAAAAAAGAGCCCAAAACATTTATAGCTTACAATACGCTTATTATTGGCAGAAACTGATTGTGTGACTTTAATAATGCACATTAATTTGGTTTATTGTATTATTTCCAGCTTGGGAAAAGTGGAAAAAAAAAACTTATCATTCTTAGTTCAGGCTATTGAATGTCCAAAGAAAAACAAAGAGGCTGTGTGCTGGGACCATTTATTTTCTCTCCTGAGTTCTTGGAGATATGACTGAGAGTTTTGTCTAAGTTGACAAGTGTTTCCCATTTGACTATGTGATGATGTGTGAATGTGTGTGTGCATGCATTTGTGTGTGACACTGTGGATTCAGATGAGTCAGTTTACTGCTTCATATTATAGAGACAGGATTCTTCTGTGCCATTTGAAGAGATTTAGAAAGACACTGCCATTCAGCGCCATTGCTATTTCCTTTATATAAGCTGACTCAAGTCAAAGATGCAGTTGAACAACATTAGACAATAGAAATCCTGACAGATCTTAAATCCAACTGAGATATTAAACTAAAATCTGAATTTAATTTACTATTACAAAATTTAACACCTGTGAAAGGAACATTAATGATGTCCTTCTAAGTGTTGTGTAGTTTTCCTTCTTTTTGTAAAGATAAATAATGTTTGAAATGACAAGTGGCAATTGGATAGTGTGGGGAAAAATCACTCCTAATTTCCCATTGTCATGTCAGCTTTGGAAAAATTCAGTCAGCCAGGAATATGTTGGCTCTCTGTAAGCTGAGCATTTGGAAAAGAAGGGACAGTTACTTCTTTTAGTCAAAAAATACAAAAATCTTACCTATTATTGCTGTTCAAGGAAAGGTAAACTAGTGTCTAGTTGATGCTACAAAGCATGACAGGTTGCAGACAACACCTATGTTTTTAAATACTTAGACACAGAAAAGACTGATACAATTTAATATTTAATCAGAGGACATAATCATTAAATTTCTCTGAGACCCATTGCTCTCATGCTTAAAAAATGAATAGGGTTAAGTTACTTATTCCCTATGCCCTATAAGATTTTTGGGTGTTTTTCCTAATAATCTTAGTCTCTGGCTGTTAAACCCCTCTTTCTGGAAGTGTTTCATTAAAGTTAAATGGCAAGCAGTTCTAGTGAATCCAGATTAAATGTTTAGTGTTACATTATTTTGATAGAAATTAATTTGAATTGTATAAATCCAACATAACCTTATGGAACACACACACATATATATGTTACATGTATGTATGTGTTTGTTTGTGTGTGTATATAGTATTTATGGCAGAGAGTTTTTGTCTTCTAAATTAGGGACTCATTTTGGACACAACTCCATTGATGTAAATTCTATTCTTAAAATAGGCACAGTATCAAAAACTCCAAATAGCTTCAGTATTTGAATCACATACTGGGTAAATGGTGTTAATTTGAATACATGTTTTATTTTAAATTAAGTCAGACACTTAATACAATATTTCTTAATATGTCTGTTTTATACTTCAAAATGATGTTACTGATAAAACCATAGGTTACACCTAATAATACATATGATTGTCCTTTTTATGGTACAATTTATAAAAAGTAATTTATTGGGGTGGTTCTGAGGGAACTTACAGGAACCCAGAACTATAGTTTCCAATCTTCTAGCCTCATACAACAGAGTAAAGTATAGAACAAGAGCCAATAGTTTTAAACAGCACCTCTATCCTAATCTCCTCACTGTGAAACGGGATAGGGCTACACCTACCACAGAGGGAGGGATGCAGTCAGAGATAAATAAAACAGTGAAGTCTAAAATATTCACACAATCTAACAAGTAGAATATACTCACATAAATGTTAGGATAAAATGAGGAGTCGGAGTAATAGGAGAAGGGGGGGACTGGAATATGTGTCTTCAAATGAGTAACATTGGATTTACTAAGCTTTTTGAGACAATTCAGTTCATGGTCTTTGGCTTCAGGGTTCTTCTTTCCACTTGGTATTTCACTGAAAAGCAGCTTAGCAGTTGCTATATTTAAAAAATGTGTGCCCTCATTCAAACAGAATTGAAGTGTCATATGTATGAGAGGCACCGGAGTTGCCAATAATAATTATAGTTTCTTCCTTCATGAAGCCAGAGAGCTAGAGAAAAGATAGACATTTATCTCTCTGTCACCCTCTCTCTCTCTCTCACATATACACGCTCTCTCCAATGACAAGTATGACACACTAGAAAGGAGACTTGAAGTGAGGAGAGAAAGCTAAGGAAGTGGAAACTGGGTGGACTCTGACCAACAAGATGGGGCTACTCTGCGGAGAGAGGAAGGGAAGCAGAGCTGATGTGTGGAAGGACACACAGATGCAGGGAGACTGGCAGAACTGCCCAATAGTTAGGCCACCATTGGGTGGAATATACTCATCACTGTTTTAAAATTCTGCATTTTGAAAGGCGTATA
Organism: Castor canadensis; assembly: GCF_047511655.1. Lineage (NCBI taxonomy): Eukaryota > Metazoa > Chordata > Mammalia > Rodentia > Castoridae > Castor > Castor canadensis. The sequence goes on along the minus strand of NC_133401.1, from coordinate 51,904,463 downwards.
CAGCAACTTCTGTGGATATTGTCAACATTGCCGAGCTAAAAAGTGTTGAATTTTCAGTCTGCATAGCAGCCACATAACACATTTTTTAAAATACTTTTTACAAGTTTCTAGATATTAGAACATCAGCTATATTATATATGTATATACTCAGCCTTTGTTCAAGCCTTAGAACAAGCAGGGTAAAACATGGCTTTGAAAAAACTAGAGTTAAATCAATGAAGATAACCCTCAATTCATCTGTATGTCTCTTCATGGTTCTAGATATTTATCATATTATATACTTGATCAGATGCAGGGCTGTGGAGAGGAAATTGTAATCATCTCAATGTGCTTAAGATATATACTCACTGGGAAATAAATTATGTTAATCCATTTTGATAGCATGTCAGTCACTGATGGTCAGGATGACTCATAGTACTGCTACCTTAAGAACGGGCAAGCCCATCACCGAGGTATTTAAAATCTTCCAAGGCTCAATGTGTTTCAAAAATATTGTGTTAAATGCGGAATGCCAAAAAGAATGAATGTGCAGACAGATTGTGAATTCCTGGGTTATGCATCTGTTGTTATAATGAGCCAGGGTTTGTCTAACCTATTCTTGTATTACATTATTTTTAAAGGATATGGATTGAATTCTGTATGCTATGGTAATTACAAGAAAGTGTTTCAAACTTTTCTCTGCTCATCTCCTTGTCAGGAGTCTATGCATGATTTCAGTGACTCCGCTTCGAGTAAAACACATTTTCTCCCCAACAAATCTTCCCAATATTGTTTCCTTATGGTAGCCATGCGTTCTTCTTTCTGATTAGCTGTTGCACCATTGAATCACAACTCCAGCATATGCTTCACAATACAAAAGAAGACCCAGTGCAAGGAAATATTTCTACTTTATTAAAGAGGGTTGAAAGATTTTCGCTTAAATATGAGCTCATATCTATGCATGAGGTATAGATTATTAACATGCTTTAAAAACATATCCTTATGCCTCACTTGATGGGTTGTTAGGACAATATATTATTTTTGGAGCTGTGCTCTGTGGAGTTTGATATAGCAAAGTGAAGCTGATGGTGAAGATGGTAAATATTTGTTACTCGAGCACACACCATATGAAGCCATGTTCTAAGGGCTTTCACTTCTTACAACTGTTCCACTATCTATATAGTATTTCAGAGGTGAAGACACTGATACACAGAGCACTGAAGTGACTTGTATAAGGCTGCATTGTACATCTGGAGTACAAGCTCCAGAGCCAACACCCTTAACTCTCTTTCTATAATTAAATTCATAACAACCAATGACCACACTTTGCCCAGAGATGACTGCGTGAAATGCACTGTTGATCACCACTCCACAGTTAAAACCCCTCAGTGCCAGCTCATTTGCTCCAGGACGCAGTTCATGATTCTCAGAAAAGAATATGAAGACTTCCATAGTCAAACCACCCACAAGCATCATGTCTTGTCAAACATAGCAGAATCGTGGGGGGTTAGCTAAATGTAGACACCTGAGCCCACCCCAAGCAGTGGAATCTGGGTCTCAGATCGAGCTCAGATTCAAGCAGCATTGTAAAAGCTTTGCCTTCTACAGACCAAGAACCATTGCCCTCCGCACTCAGTGTGGTGGGACCTGTGGCAGTAAGTGGTCATTCATGTCCTGAACTTTCCCCAAGACATCATGTTTTTGCACACGTGACTCTCAACGTTCAGAATACCCTCTTCTTTGTATGATGTCTTCTTTGATACCCAGCTCAGATGTGGACACTTTGGAGAAATGTTTTCTGAGTTCTATAGGCAAATGTCTCCTGCCCTGCTCTTCTGTATGCATGCATTATTAAACCTGTATAACACAGATTATATGTGTGGGAGTAATCCTCCTTTGTGGGGTCTTTAAGTTTCATTCCAATCTCACTGTGAAGATTATACTTGGAGAAGCATATGAAATCAGAAGTCCCAGAGAAGGAGGGAAATTGTGCCACATCAGTCATCTCACAGGAGGAGTGCCTCCAGAGCTAACTGGCCTAAGGAGCCAGGGTCAGTACCTTTGTTGGGCATCAGGCTAAAGTACAGAGCCAAAGGTGTGAGGGAATTTCAATAGTATGTTTGGATGTTACCTGGTCATAGTCAGGGGAGGGGAAGAAGGGAAGCTGGGGGCAGAATGTCTTGTCACACTACTGCACCTGTTCACCTGGATGGTGTGTTACATGTGGGAATGTTACAGAATCAGGGAAAAAAGTTTAAAAAATGTGCAGGGCATGGAGTGTGATTATTCACCAACTTTTCTCTCTCTCCACCAGAGACAGAGCTGAGAGTGAGCCTTGCTGGCACCATTGTTCTGCTGGGGCTTTTCTGGCATTTTTCTCCTTCAGTTCCTAGTTATATATCAGCCAGGTGTCCTCTTCTCAGGTCTAAGTTTTCCTGCATCTCATCCTCATTTGTCCTCCACAGATTCCACTGGACCTGTTTTTAGTTTTGGCCTTTGACTATAGTTGGTCAATTATTGGATTTGAGCTGAGGAATACTTGCAAATTTATGAAGTATTTGCCATTCTACACCCTTCACATGTCCTAAATCAAGGCTTCTCAAGTTGGCACATGTATGTGAGGCACGTGAGGATTGTGTTTAAAATGCAGACCTTGGGACCTTGTCATTTACAACAAGCCCTAGGTACTGGTACTGTCAGTGCTTCTGCTCGGCTACCCATCTTTGAGTTCTCAGCCCCCAAATTCATACGTTAATGGATTTTGAGATGCAGCCTTTGTAATTAGATGAGGTGGTGGTGGCCTGGTCCCCAGGATGGAATTGGTGGCTTTCTAAGAGGAAGAGACACCCTGGCTAGCACGCGTGTTTCCTCTCTGTGCACGATGTCCTCCACTATGTTATGAAGCAGCAAGACCTCACCACATGCTGAGATGTCAATACCATGCTCTTGAACCTCCCAGCTGCTAGAACTAGAAGCAAATAAACTGCTGTTTTCTATAAATTACCAATTCTATGGTATTCATTTATAGCCCAGAAAATGGACTGATAGGTAGTAATCACTCATAAGAGTGTTTTGAAGTCTAGCCCACTTTTCCAAAGGAGGAAACTGAAGCAAAGTCAGTTTAGATGTGTCCCTACCAGGGTGACACTCCCTTAGCCTGAAGAGGGAGAGCTCCTGGCCACCACTCCACACAGCCTCTGAGGTGTGCATCCTAGTTCCCACATGTGCACACCTTGGCTCTTCCTGCTCCCTGATTCCATGGCTCTTATCCATACAGTGCTAGAAGGTGACGAAGTGAAGGCTCCTTGCGCTCTACAACATGAACTACTTGGGCTGCCTGGGGAATCCAGTCCCTTTTCTCAGGGACACCAGAGGGACAGGGGGAAGGAAAAAAGTGTGAGGTGCCTGGTTTCCATGTTGTCACAACTTAGACTTTTCTTTCCTCACATTTCATATCAAAGAATGTGGATTTCACATCAAATCCACATAGACCTGGTTTTAGCCTGTGCTGTAGGGGCTGTTCACCATGTGATCCACTAACTCTTAAGCCACACAGAAGACTGACCAGTCATATCCACGGAGTTCATGTATTTCTATACATGAACATCCTATTTGTTTCTTTTAAAGAAAACCAAGGGTATTAATTAAACATTGCTGCTAGAAACATAATTAAATAAACTATATTCAAAATCACAAAAGTAATGCATCAAATATAATTAGCACTTACATAGAACTACAGGCTGGTTCTAGCCTGTATTCTAATCCTGCCTGAGCAGGTTATTGGAGAAACTTTCCTAACTGAGGAACTTCATAAAAAATATAGATTTCCGATTGCAAGGTCTACTGAACAAAATTGCTGGGCACAGAGCCCAGGAGTCTCTGTATTTAAAATGCTCCTAGGTGATTTTGATGTTCATCTGAGTTTGAACCCAGAGTGAGGCCATTCTGGCTTTCAGCAGAAGGAGAACAACCACTTTAATATCTCTCAGCCATGTAATCAAAGAAATGACTGAGGTTATTTCTCCTGCCATATCATACTCCCATGTCAGTGGCCACTGCCCAGGGCTCTACTGTTTAACCATTTCATGCCCCATAGTTTGGATCCAGTTGTGCCCAGGGATTTGATTTATGCACTTCACATTTGTGAAGATTATTTGCTGGAAAGCTATCTGCTCTACATCAGATGTAGCTAGGATGGGGAAACAAATCACTAAAATATGCTTGATCAAAATCCTAAGGCATCACTACAAGTGTTAAAGAAGATTTTGAAGCTATGCCAAGAAGCAAAAGAGAAAACAGTTGTTAGTTTCAGAAATATTTTGTAAGTGTCTGGTAACTCCAATTTAGCAGGGAAGGTAATTTTACTTATTGAACAAAAGTGATTTATAAATAATCCAGGGGATTAAGCAGCTGGACTAGCACAGCACTTGCATATTTCATGATTTCTAAATGACTCCAAAGCCAGCTCAAAATAAATCTGAACAATTTAGAACAATTTTACTTACCAACGAGACCTCGTTTCACTCAGCTGCTGTAAGGACTTTGTGTAGATTGTCATTCTACTGAAATAGTTGCTATTTTCTTTGTAAAATGAATCACTTATCTGGTTTTTATATATCTGAGGTCTCTCATTCAACTAATAACCGATTTGAAATTGAGACCTGCAGGTCTTCAGATAAATAAATATTGGACTGTTGTTAAAGTGACAAACTTAAGTTTCTGAGAAGCAGTTGTCATGCTTGTCAGTACAAGCAGGTGCAAGGATGACAATTTGGCTCATGCTCTTTGACCCTTTGGATTCCAAGAGCACGTTCAAAAAGAAAGTGTAAAAAATTGGTCTGAGTCATTGAGAGAGTAAAATCTAATGAGTGGATTTGGAGTAGGGTTTGCTGAGGTAGATGTTTAAAGAGAACTATTGCAGAGCTAAAGAAAGAAACAGATGATGCTCAGGTCTTCAGGGAGACAAAAAAAGAAGCAATAACCTAACTGATTCAACCAAGAAAAAGACAGACAATTTTTAAATTACCAGAACACTTTTATTTTATGCTTCCTGCATTTCAAAATGTACAAAACTTTAAAATGTGAGTCCTCTATGTAAGTGGATATGATTACAGGTTATTTATGAGCAGTTATCACCAATATATGTGTCACATGGCTTCCAGAGTTTCTATGTTCATTGCTCAGTAAATGTCTGTTGAATGAAGAGTTGGTGTAAACGGTATATAGGCTTCTTGGTGCACTCCCTGTGCAAGGCCCAGAGACATTTTGAAATAGCGTAGCATATTTATACTACTCACTCCAAGTGATTTGACCATAGATTTGAGGCTGTTACTTCTTGTCTTGAATATACAATTTGTTTTGAAAAAGAGAAAGAAACCTGGATCTCAGTGTCCAAGTCACTTCATGTCAGATGGGCAGAGAATCTCTCTCATACATATATATACACTCACACTCACAAACATTCATACATATATACACATATACACATGCGCACACACATACACACATACATTCATACACTCACATACATATACACACGTATACATGTGCTCACACATACATTCACATGTACACACTCATACACAGATTTCTAACTAGTGCTTTGATCCTATATCAATAATAGCTTCTTATAAACAGTTCTCTGCTTTGATTAAGCTCTTCCTCTTTTTCTTTGGGTTCACTTTTACAAAATAGAATTTGGTTGTTTTAAGAGAAAAAAAAATGTCACACCCAATACATTTGTTTTTCTTTGTTCCACCGTTCATTCCTTGCAGTACAGACAAAAGGACTTCGCTTTCCCTCTGACACTTAAGTCCAGTGGTCAGAGCTCTTCATCTGGAGTCTTGGAAGATGAGCTGGTACCTCTCATTGCTCTGCCATTTTGTATTGTAATTGTTGAATGATTGGTTTATAAATTCTGATCAGAAGTGGTTTAGACCTGTAAATAACTTTGCTTGAACATGCACGATATATTAAATTTTAATATGTTTAGTTGTCTAGGGGGAGTGTTCTGGAAGAATTATAATTACTCTGACTTGGTTAGCAGGGTTTTTTTTTGATGAATTTCCTTCCAGCTATTTTCATGACATAAACTAGCAGATTGAGTATTCTGTCAACACTGGAAAAGCTGATAAAAAATTTCTCTCAGTAAATGTTAGATATTTGGTGTTGTATTTAGAGGTAGGCTATTTTCCTTGCCTAAAAGAGTTTAATTTGTATAGTATGTATAGTTTTGTATATTTTCATTGGAGTTGGGAAAAAGTCATTTTACTAAAGCTTTGTTTTGTCAATTGATTAGTAACAAGTATAAAACTCTGCATTGAGCATTCATATGGCCTTACACAAAACAAGACAAACATTTCAACTCAAGATTTGACTATCATTACCCTACATTTTCTTTTTCAATTTGTTGGTAGAGAAACTTATCAATGCAAATCTTAGACCATAGTATCTTTTCTACTACTACAAATAAAACATTAAATAAATATATTTAATTCATATAAATATGTTGATTCCTACAAATATATAGTCATAAAGGGAATGCTTATATGAACTTTGTGAGAATTTATATTTAAACGTAGTGTTTATCATAAAAATCTTCAATGCTTATTTTCCTGTTCTCAGAAAATAAAAACAAGTAACTGTACTTTTTAAACAATGGGGAGACACTTCAACAATGAACCCAAAGTGTTGGTTGTATTTTTTGAAACACTGCCACATTACATACAGCACAAGAAAATTGAAGAACTGAGAATTCACGGCCTTCCCTGGAAGTCCACACTGCAGAGTAGCTAGCAGGACTTTGGTACACCTGGCTTGTCAGGACATTAGGAGGAATGTTTCCATTAAAACTAAAGGAATAGTGAGTATACCTTAAAAACATGTAAATAGTCACATATTTTAAATACTACCAACTGGGAAGTGTATTACATAACTTGTGGTCAACTGACAGCTACTATTGGATGTTTTAGCCTCTCTGACCATTAATCTTCAGTCATGAAAAATTGCTTTGCTAACCTTCAAATGTCCACTTTCACCTATACCCATAAATAACATTTCAATAAATCTGATTACTTCTGGGAAATGTTTTTGGTCAAAGATGTAATTGCTTCAGGAAATTTTATTTGAACACAAGTAAAACTATTTGCAAAGCAAATGGATTTATTTTGCTGCAGTGTAGATGGGTAATCCAGGTAATCACTGTCTTCCAAGATCTCATTCCTATTTGATGGGAAAACTTCATGTCCTTCTTGGGTGATGTTCTGAGGATCCAGGCTCTGTGGAGTGACACAGAGGGGCAGCCTCTGGATACAGCCGTGGTTATACATTTCTCTTCTATTTCCTATGTGTCAAGAAGCAGCAGAATGGAACAAAATATTTATTATCCTTTTGTTTACTTTGTTGGCTACTCACACACACATGAGGATATTAAAATTATTTGTGAAAGTGCTTTTGCCCTTGTAAAGTCATTGCCTCCCTTAGATATCCATGTTGCCCAAATGGTAACATTTTTTTTGAAGGAAGAAGCAAAAACTCAAGCAGAAAATAATAATAACTAAAGACAAAATGCCAAGTGCTGAATGTTGGATTCAGCTTGTGGAAGTGAAGAATTTTAAAAAGTAGAAGATGGCACAAGGCTGATTTTGCAATCTTTGCCAAGAAATTGGAGGGTTGGTGAAGAGCATGTGGAGGTTTCAAAGTATGCAACAGAAATTAAATTGGGAACAGTAAACAATTGTAAGTGCTCTCCTGGGGACTCAAGGAAATTAAAGCAATTACACAATCTGGTAGTGCAGAGAAAAAAACCAAGTTGCATTTCACTTTCTTTCTCCTTTTCATTATTTCACACTGAATATCTCCTATCATCACACAAATTCTACCTTCTCACTGCCAATGCTCTGGTTCGTGCCCTCCCTTCTTCTGGTCTCCATCACTGCTCCTTGTCATTCATCCTCCTCACTGCTCTGCACACATTACTTTCGCTCCTCTGAACATGTGGAGAATCCTATGCACTATCTGGTGTCTACAACCCCTTCGTCTTTGCTGATACTGTGAGGAAGTTAGATCTGCAAAATGTCCAATGTGTTTAAATGTCTAAATCGTGTTTGGTCGGGTCTAATAATAGCGGTCTCTTCCCTTGCCACATGGAGCTCAGCTCTGGTCAAATGCTGAATAAATTTATACAGGAATTTTTGGAATATAGTTGACCTTCCACATCCATGGTTCCACATGTAGATTCAAACAATCACAGGTCCAAAACATTCAAAAAATTAAAATTTGTGTCTATACTAGTACATAAGCTTTTATTTTTGTCATTATTCCTAAACAACATAGTTTAACAGCTATTTAGATTATGTTTATATCTTCTTGGGTATAATAACTAGCCCAGAGATAATTTGATGTATACAGGAGGATGTGCATAGGTGTACACGAATACCCTGCTATTTTATATAAGGAATTCAAGCACCAGGGTACTTTGGTATCTGCGGAGAACCAATTCCCTGCACATATGAAAGAATGAGTACAAATTTTCCTCCTGGAGAAAGCTGCATAAAGAGGAATTTATTGTGCTCCTATGTGGGGTCTTGACACCATGGGGTAAACATCAATGTATTGAGACTGGTAAAGTAAATGGATATGAAGAGCTTAGGACCTGGAAATGCCTAGCTCTGGACTTCTCAACTGAACAATGAACACTAAATAATTCTTTATTAACAGGGTATTTCAAGACTGCTGCAGATGCTTCCGTACTCCTAAATGTCAAGGTATTCCCAGTAATAAAGTAAGTACCAGCCTTCTCCCCTTGCACTCTAGGCTTTTTATTGTCCTTACACATGACATGAGTAGTCAACATACTTGTACCCCAGTGCAATTTGCTTCCAGATCATTGGTGAGCACGCATTCAATCTTCTGCCACTGTCCACTTACTTTGTAAAATTGTTCAACCTAGAATAACTTCTTTCTCCCTGCTGCCTTCATTTACCTAAATTCTCAAGACCTAAGCTCAACTTTTACACTTTTCCTGATGTCTTTTTTGTTTCTTCTGAAAAAATACACATACACACATATACATGCACACCCTTACTCACACACATGATATACACTCAAATGTCACGTGTACACACATAGCCGTGCATGTATATGTTAACGTGTGCTTGGGCATGCCTGAGTACTTTCTTTTCTGCTCATAGCAGTAACCTGACATGCTTTTGTCCACTCCTCCACTGCCCTTATGTGTATGAGACATACAGTTAAACCAGTCTGTGCACTCTGCCCCAGTCATAGGGACTGCTCATAGATGAGTATATAACTTAGTCAAGATCAATGAGAATCAAGTTCAGAATTTCAGTTAGAATTTGGGTGAGGATTCTGTTTTCTTTACTAAAAATTTAATCAAATCCTGAAGCTCCTGGGATCTACCATAACTGAGCATCCTATCTAGGAGTGAACCCTAAACAAAGACAGTAGGATTTTCATAAAGACCAGGTTCTTACACTAATGGCCGAGATAGAAGTTACAGTGGCATGGAGCCTTTTCCAGCTGAGTCCTTTGGTTTTTTGGTTTTTTTTTTTTTGTAAACATTAGATTTAAATCATGTTGAATTGAAAGGAATCCAGGCCCCCCACCCACACACACACACAATTTACTAGTCACTTTTCACATCCTGGCTCAAACAATCGATATCTGAGTATAAATCTTTTGCTAGTCTGTTAACTTCCTAGGTATGGTGACTGTAAGCCTGGCATTTCACCCAGGACATTTCTCTTCTATTGAATTGGTGGGCACCCCACAATATCTGCTAAAATGATAGAAACTCTGAAATTCTGCGTATTTTGGGATAACAGCCAATTTGAGATTTTCTAACAATTTCCTTAGAACCGTAGCATCAAATTCTGAAGGTGCAATTCTGACTTGTCACATATCTGTGCTTCCTAACTGTTCAGGGAGCTTTGTATCAATGTTTCTCTTTACTGCTAACATATCCTACGTTATGCATTTGGTTTGGTGAAAAGCTGAAAGATTTCTTCATTTTATGACCAGTCTTCAATTTTAAACAGACCCAATGCTTTTCTCACTTTTAAATTGTTTTTATCTCTCACTCTCTTTTCCTTTTTTCTTTTCTGTCCCACTCTAGCTCCCTCTCCCCTTTCCCTCTACAGCCATTGCTCAGTGAGCTCATGCAACCTTACAGCTGTGAGCACCATTTATATACTACAACTCCTAAATTTATACCCCACAAATTTGTGTCTCCCATTCAGACCCTCCCATGGCTTTAAGATGCATGATTTCAACTGTGCATATATCAGGTTTATAAATTCAAAAAATAACATTCCTGATCTTACCCACTATACTATTTGTCTCACACCTTTTCTCTCACTTAGTAGTAAGTGTCTCAGTTCCACAGACTGAAGCTTTAGTTAGTCTTGATTCCTTTTTCCTCATATGTTACAGTAAACCCATTATTTTTCCATCCTATAGACTGTACCTTTATGATATAACCTAAAACTAATCAATCCTTACCACTCCTCTACCATCATTACCAAATCACCATTGTCCCTGGTGTGAGACACCATAGTGTCCCCGCTGGTCACCACTGCCCACCCCTCCCCCATCATGGTCTCTTGAAATAATATTAAGAGTAATCTTTAAGAAACTAAGTCAGACCTTGCTCTCCAAACCCACCATGACCACATCCACTAGATTTTCTGTAGATTGGTGTATGAACCCCTATTTTTAAATTATTGTGCCTCAAATTGACAAATAATTACCCTCACTATAATTGACTATAATTGATCATTTAACTGATGATAATTGATAGAACTTAACAGAGAATGAAAGTCAAACTCGTGTCAATGGTCTAAGAACCCTTGCCTCCCCATTAACTCATTTCACCTCTAAACCTTGCTCTTGTTCTCTCTCTCTCTCTCTCTCTCTCTCTATCTATCTATCTATCTATCTATCTCTGGTGGGACTGGGGATTGAACTCCAGGCTTTGCACTTGCAAAGTAGGTGCTCTACCACTTGAGCCACATCTCCAGTCAATTTTGCTCTGGTTGTTTTGGAGGAGGGATCTCATGACTACTTGCCTGGGCTGGCCTTCAACTACAGTCCTTCAGATCTCAGCCTCTCAAGCAGTTGTGATTATAAGTGTGAGCCACTGGTACCCAGAAAAACTTTGGCCTCTTGTAAACTACCCTCCAGTTATTCTGGTCTATCACCTATTTTAAAACACATCAAACTCCCAACCAATTGGATTTTATTTTTGTTTTTCTCTCTCTTTACAGTATTTCCCCTCAGTTCTTTACTTGACTTCTTCCCTCACTATCTTTAGGTCTTTGCCCCACCTCACCATCTCTGAGAGGGTTGTTCTGATATTCATGTGGTAACTCAGTCACCCTGAGCTCTCTTCCATTTGCTCCTGTGTCTGCATAGCACCACTGCCAGAGATTCTCCCCCTCCCATTCTTATCTCTCTCTCCCTATCTCACCTTTGCTTCACTCTCTTCCTCCACCCCCTCTTCCTCCCCCCCCATTTCTGTATTTCCAGCCTATAAAATGATACCTGACACAAAATGAGCATTTGATACCCAGTTAAGGAATGAATGAAATAAAAAGTCTGCAACTAGCTTTTTGGTGACTTCAAGCATTCACCTTTCACGTTGTGGGATACCAAAAAAGGACTTAGATACTCCTATCTGTTCATGTCCTTCATGGTCTTCCATGCCATAACACTGGAGTTTTTCCATTCAAGAAAGTAACAAGCTTTGTTTATGACATGAAATGTCGACAGCTGTTCTGGAGAAACTCCTCCTGTTTCTTCATCCTTACATCTTAATTCCAGTCAGCCTGGCAAAACCACCTCTGCAACTCACAGTTTCCCCATCAAAGATTCTAGGACTACAGTAAATGTCTCCATTTATTTGGTTCTTTAAGAAATATGTTTAAATATTTTTGTGGTAAAATATGCCTAACATAAAAGTTGACATGTGAGCCTTCAATGTTATCGACTATGTATACAACGGGGTGCCAACTGTGGCACCGTCCACCTGAGGCCTGTTCCACTTCTCCAACTGCAGTTCTATATCCATTGAACACATCGTTCTCCCTACTCAGACCCTACACCCACATTCCACTTCCACTCTCTATAAGTTTGGCTTCTTTGGGTTTCTCATAAGTAGAACTGCACAGTATTGGTCCCTGTGTGACTGGCTTATTTCTTCAGTGTTATTTGTTATTTTCTTTGCTGTAGCATGTGTCCAAATCTCCCTCCATTTTAAAGCTGCATAATATTCTATTTCATGTATCACATTTGTTTATCCATCTGCCGGTGCACACTCAGGGTACTTCTTTCTACCTTTTGTAGAACGATACTATAAACACAAGTATCTGTTCCAGTCCATTTTCACTACTTTTGGATACATTAACCAGAAATGAAATTGCTGGATCACATGGTAACCTTATGTGTAAATCTTACAGGAATCATTACACTATTTTCTGCAGTGACTGAACCATTTCAGATTCCCACGAGCAGTGCAATTTAAGTTTCTCCACCTGCTTACCAACATTTGTTATAGTCTTTTTTGTTATTAAGTGGTAGCCATCTCAATGGGTGTGACATGGTGTCTACTGTAGTTTGATTTCATTTTCATAATTGTTGGTGATGTTGAACATTTTCTCTTGCATGGACTGGCCACGTTGGAGAAATGTCTATTTGAGTCATTTGCCCATTTTTAATTTAGCTTTTGATTTGTAGGAGTTCCATGTACACAGCATGCCAGGTAGCAACTCCTTGTCAGAGAACTCGTTTGAAAATAGTTCCTCTGATTCTATTAGCTGTCTGTCACTTCGCTGTTAGAGTCCTTAGGTATACAAAACTTTTAGCTTTCGATAAAATCCCCATCTGTTTTTTTCCATTTTGTTGTCTGCACACTCTCATGAAGCTTCCTCCTATTTTTTTCTTGTTCCTAAGGTTTTATAGCTTAGCATTTTTGTTTAGGTCTTCAGTCTATTTTTATTTTAGTTTTTCTATATGGCAGAAGATAAGGGTTTGTCTTAGTCCATTCCTGCTGCTACAACAAAATACCTTAGACTAGGGAATTTAAAAACAATAGACATCTATTTCTCAAAGCTCTGGAAGCTAGCAAGTCCAAAGTCAACTTGCCAACAAGTTGATTGTCTGTCATTGCTCTCCTCTTCAATGATGGTGCCCGTCGTGTAGTGGCATCCTCACATGGTGGGAGGGACAGGGCACATGCTCAAGACACTTTTGTAAGGGCATTAATCCATTCACGAAAGCAGAGTCCTGACATCCTCCTAAGGCACCACCTCTCAATGCGGTCACATTTAGACACATCTAAAGGGGTCACCAGCAATCAGACCATAGCACATTTTCTTTTTGTGACATGTGAATATGGAGTTTTCTCTGCACTGTTTTTGGAAAGGCTCTCCTTTCACCATTGAATGATCATAGTGCCTTTGTCAAAACTCATTTAACCATGTGTGTTAGGGCTTATTTCTAGTCTCTCTAGTTCTGTTCTATTCTATTGTATTCATCTTATGTCCCCCTTTATGTCAGTCCCATACTGTTTTGATTACTGTAATATTGTAGTAAGTTTTGAAATCAGGCAATGTGAGACCTCCAAATTTTTTGTTCTTCTTGAAAATTATTTTGCCTATTTAGGGACCAGTTACTTTTATGGAGTTGTGACCAAAATACTCAAGAGAATGGCTTAGAGGAGGAAGGAGTTATTTTGCTCATGGTTTCAGAGGGCTCATCCTATGGCTAGTTGGCCCCATGTACTTGGGTAGAACATCATAGCAGTGGGAATGTGTGGTACAGAAGGTTCCTTACTTCATGGGTGAAGCCGAGAGCAAGGAAGGGACTGAAAACCAGGAATAACTTTCAAACACAAACTCCCAGCAACCTATTTGCTTGAGCTGGACCCCATCCTAAGGTTTCCAGAATGTCCCAAAGTAGTACTACCAGCTGGGGACCAAGCATTCAACACATGAGCCTATCTGAACCATGTTAGGGTCCTTTGATTCCATATGAATTTTAAGAAGGATTTTTTTTGTCTTTGCAAAGGTGTCAGTATTTTGCTGGAGATTGCATTGAATTTATCCACATAACAATATTATGCCTTTTAGCTCATGAAATAGGTCATTTTACCACTTATTTGTGTCTGCACTTTTGTCAGTGATGTTTTATAGTTTTCAGAATACAAGTCTTCTGTCTCCTTGGTTGTTATTCCTAAGTATTGTGTTCTATTCAGTGCTATTTTGCATGAAATTGTTTTATTAATTTCTCTTAGGATTGGTCATTGATATTGCATAGAAATGCAACTTTTTTTAGTATGTTAGTTTTTCAATCCTGCAATTTTGCTGGATTAGTTTATGGGGTATAACAGTCTTGTGTGGAGGGAATTTTTGAAGTTTTCTATATATATGAGTATATCACATGTAATGAAGATAATTTTCCTTCTTCCTTTTTAACTTTAATGTTTTCTTTTCCTGACTAGTTGTTTCTTTCAGTATTTTGTTAAATACAAATCGGAAATGCAGATATCTTCACATTATTCTAGATCTTAGGTAAAAAGCTTCTAGTCTTTCACCCATGGGTGTGATGTTATCTTTTTAAAGATGAACACCAGGTGCAGTGAAATGCAGATGCTTAGGTGTGATTGGGTGATTTGTAGCACATACAAGTGCCATGTTGCTATACCTCTCTGAAGACCATCACCTCTGAAATGTTCCTCACTTCCCTTCCCATATAGTATACCTCTCTCCCTAAAGAGGACAAATGGTGTTTTTATTATTTTTTACCTCTTCCAGAATTTCATATAAGTTACGTTGCATAGTAAAACGCTTTTGTAAGCTTCTTGACTCATCTTTATTTTTGCTTTGTCATAAATCCATTCCTAGTCATTGCTGAGTAATACTCCATTGTATGAGTAATCAATTTATTTTCCTTTTGATGGAAATTTTAATTATTCCTTCTCTTTAGTTATTATGAATAATACCCTCCTATGAATATCCGTGCACATTTCTTATCCTTAAATATCCAGGAGATAAATTTCTAGGTCACATGTCAAGTTCATATTTAATTTGAAAGGAATTGTTTATCCAAAGTGGTGAAACAACTTTGCACATCTATTAGACGTGTGGGATTTCTGGCTGATCAATATCCTTGAAAACTTTTGGTGTCATGCTCAGTGTTTGTAACTTTAGCCTTCTTGCTTAGTATTCATTAGTGTCTACTTATGGTTTTCATTTTCATTTCCTTGATCAATTTAAGCACTTTTTGTCTGCTTATCAGACACCTATTTATTACTCTTTTTGAAGTTTTTATTAAAGTCTTCCTTTTAATTGGATGACTCCACTACATTTAAGGTAATTATTGATACTGTTGGTATACTGTTTTGTTTTTTATTTGTCATATATATTTTTAGTCCTCTGTTCAGTACACCTTGTTGTGAGTTAATGAAATATACTTTAGTATTACATCTTAATTTATCTTTGAGATTTTAATCTACACTTCCATGTGTGTGCATGTACACATGTTTGGAAGTTCTGGGTTTCTAATACAGACTGTCATTTATTATGTTATTTCACATAAAGTATAAACACCTTGCAACAATATAATTTAATTTAATTTACTTCCCATTACATGCAATTGTGGTCATGTTTTACCTCCAACTGTATCATAAGCCTCATAATAAAATATCACAAATTTTGCTTTATACAGTCACATGTATTTTAAAGAAATAAAGAGAAAAAATAATAATCCTTTACATTTAATGGCATGTTTATAATTTCTAGTACTCTTACCTTTCACATCAGTTGCCATCTGGGGTCAACTTCCTTCAGGCTGAAGAGCACGAATTCACTTCTTTTTCCTTAATCTAGTCTAGTCTATTCCACATTCACATTTCAAGAATACTTTATAATTTTATATCGGAGGTATAAAATTGTATATCCTTTTTTTTTAAATCTCGGCACTTTTAAAATGATGGTCTTTTGTCTTCCTGTCTACGCTGTCTCTGATTAGAACCAGTGGTTGGTTATGTCATTGCTGTGAGCAAGCTGTTGTCTTCTTGCTGTTTTCAGTGTCACACTTGTCCACAGGTGACACTGAACAAAAGCCTCTGGAGTCCACTGGTATTCATTCTTCTTGGGCTCTGTTGGCTTTCCTGGCTATTTCCTGATGTCAGCAAGTTTGAGCCACTGTTTCTTCAAATACTTTTTCTATCCTGTTTGTATTCTTCCTTCTGCTTCTGGGGCATCACATATTTATGTCAGACCATTTGCTTTTATCTCATAGAACTCTGAGCTGTTTATGAATTTTTTTTTCTTTTGTCTTTTAAATTGAATAACTTTTTTATTCCTGCTATCCCCAAACTATTTGACCCCATTCACTGATTTTTTTTTCATTTCAGATATTATAATTATCAGACCCCTTTGTTCATTTATTATCACAATATATTTCCTTAAGTCTCTGAATGTATAGAAGTATACATGTGCTCTGTCTAAAAATTCCAACACATAGGCCTCCCTGTGGTCTGTTTCTAGTGCGTTTCTCCCAACATGTTGAGTATTAGGCATTAATTTACCAGTAAATAAGCTTCATCTTTTCTGAGGGTTTTAAAGTTTTCTGAAAGTGTAGTTATGTGTCATTACTCAAGGACTAGTAATGACCTTTGTGGGTGTCAGCCAAGCCCTGAGGCAGCTCAGCTAGGACATTTCTCTTGGCACTTCCCAAGCTCTCAAGTGGCCCCTAGGAACTCTGGTTTTCTTGGCCTTACAGAATGTAACTTACAGCACATGCAATTTAGAATTTGGCCAACAAATCAAGGGGACCTCCCTCACATTCTAAGCCCTTTCTCTCTTTAGTTACCTTGTGTCTGTCCTACTCCACAACCTGAGCCCACTCTGCAGCCCTCAGCCATTCTGCTTCATTTAAGTAGCTAGACAGGTGCCCTTCTTGTCTCTGCCTTCAGGGACAAAGTCAGGGACACTGTGATGCCCTCCCTGCCTTTCTTGTCTCTCAAGAATCTTAGTCCTGGTTTTCTCGTCCAGTTGAAAGCAGTTGCTTCATATAATTTTCTACTTAGTTTTTTGAAGGCTAGGTCAGAGCCAGTCACATCTCTGTGACCCAGATCAATGTCAAGTTTCAATTTTAGTAGTCCCACACAGGATTCAAAGCTAAGGGAAACATTAAACATTAAATAGCTTTCAGTATCTGAGAATCCAGGCTCCTCCCCTTGATTATTCCTTTCTGTGTATTTTCCAGATATAAAACAAAATAATATGATAATGATGAAACCATCTAAGAGCATCTCATTGCTATTTGAATACAACACATGGCCTTTCAAAATTAAACATGGCAGATTCACATTTGGCCTTTGGATAATCTGTTTGCTCTGAAACTGAAAGTCTTAGTGTATAATTTGTGAGAATAAGGTATGCTGACACCATGAGTGTCCTACTATATTTAGGATCACTTCTGGGCCTGGTGAGTGGCTCTTTAGTTTATAATAAACAGAATGATAGTAAATTAAGCCAGAAAAAAGTGTACATGAGCACATGTGGAAATATGTATGTTTGTGTTCCTAGACATATGTATTTCTATTTTAAAA
This sequence comes from Castor canadensis, assembly GCF_047511655.1. NCBI lineage: Eukaryota > Metazoa > Chordata > Mammalia > Rodentia > Castoridae > Castor > Castor canadensis. Next base: position 51,886,849 of record NC_133401.1, on the reverse strand, counting down.
AAACAGTAAAGTAAAAAACCAGTTTTTGTATCTACTAGGTGAGTGAATACACACATTCTTGCCCCCCCCCACCCCCACACTGATAAACTCATTCTTACATCAAACCTCCTTACTTCAACTCAATGACACAATCGCTTAACTGGATTTTTGAGCTTTAGAGTTTGTAAATATGTACACCTTATGCTCTTTTAAACATATCAACTTATAACAGAACAAGGTTGATTTGAGGTGTAGGGAGCATTACTTAAAAACCTCTGCTCTTCTCCTGGATTTGTATCATCTCTCTATCACATGGTAGACTTTGCTCCAGTTTCAACAACTTTTCACACAGTTTTCATCTAGAAATTACATTTGCAACCCAAATCCCTCAGGAAGAGCTAGATTATTGTTTGTTTCATCATTTTCTTACTTTTTGAAATTCTATTACTTTGTGGTAATCTATTATATAGTTAAGAACCATAGATGTACTTTATGAATTCTAACCTAAATTCCTCCCAGGACATTTTAAATGCATGCATATATAATCCAAAATCTCACCATTATGAGCACTATTCAGCTTATTTAAGTATTGAGCAAAATGGTCTTAAGCTGAACTCTGTCTTTATCTTTTTAAGAAATAGATATTACAATAATTAAAGGACTCCTCATCAGAAACAGTGACAATTCAATAAAATCTATCATATACAGAAATCCTCCTCATCAGGAATTCAAAGTATAAATTTTTATTATTAAACCTTGTTCCTTAAAACAGTAAATGATGGGAACTCAGGCTTTGGAGACCAGCTACATCAGTTTGAACCCCAATTCCGTAAAAGACCTACCATAGGGTGTGGGCAGCACACTGACCCTCTTCACATTGAAGATGAGAAAAATAAAGTAGCCTTTTCTGAAGAGGAAAATAGTAACAAATGTAAAATAACTTTAGAGAAATGCCTCCAACTTTATAAACATGTAAAATTATTATAAACAAGCATGTGTAACTTACTGAAATACAATGCTATCCTACTTTATTATTTACCGACATATTCTTAGTATATAATTAGGTATTTTTATATCCTGACATAGTTGTGGCATGCTGCTAGCTCCCCAAAACACTAAGCTGAAAACACTTAGCTGAGCATTTTATATGCTACATAAGCCTTACATTGACATACATCACTCACTATAGAAAAAGAATCAGAATTCAGAGAGGTTAATAACATGTTCAGCTTCCCCACTAGGGAAAAATGAAATGCTGTTTTAGACCAGTTGTTCTTAAGAGGCATAATTTTCCCTCCACCCCTAAAAGACGTTTGACAATATCTAGAAAGAACTTTGGCTCCAAGTGTGGCAATGGTGTGGACCCCGTGTGTGTCCAGCATGCTACCCATCCTACAACACACAAGACAGCCCCACACCACCAAGCATCACCGAACCCAAAACATCAGTAGTCTCAAGGTCAAGAAATCCTCTTTCTATCAGTAATGCCCCATACCATAAGATATAAAGGCAGGGCATATAAAGTTGTGTATTGAAAACTGTTGAAAGACGGGCAGTGGGAGGTAAAGGGAGAGTATTCAAAGGGATTGAACAGACCAAAGTAAAGCACAGTATAGTGGGCATAATGGGTGACACCCCTCCGTATGTGAACTTATTAATAATGAAAATCAGGATGGAAAAATAGGTACAGTGGGTGGCGGGGGGGGAGGGACCTGTCAGAGGCAGGAGGGTGAAGGAAGGAGATTAAGGTGATGGTTATGATTGATGGACTTCATATACCTATATGAAACAGAACTGAAAAACCTCTTGCAATTGCTTTAAGTGGGGTGGGAAGGGGGCTGAAGGGGAGAGATGATGGGGGCAATGTTAATAATGTACAGTGTAAGTCTAATCAGAATTGTCACTATGAATCCCCCCTGTATAATGAATATATCCTGATAAAAAATTATAATAATAAAAAATCCTCTTTTTGACTTAACCTCTCATTGGGACAAACTAGAAATGGTGCACAAATATTTAAGTCTGGAAAATCAGAAAGCTAGCTATAAAGTAAGAATTTCCTGATCTTAAAAACTGCAAATAAAAAAGGGTGTGTAACATCAGGTGTTTGTGTTAGGCAGGGGGTAGCTATCACAAGTGGCACCATGATACTCCAAATCATATTTTGCCAGATGTAGCTTGCTGCTGGTTTTTATATGGCAGAGCATGGTGGGCACCTTCCCCCACCCTGTCCCCCTCCAATCCCAGGACCTGTGTCTCCCCAGCCCAGCCTAGTAGGTGCTGTAGGTGATGCTGGCCATGGCCCACAGGTAAAAGTCAAGGTCTCTGTTCTTGCAACCACCCTCCAATCTCCGTCTGAGAGCTGATAACTGTTTATTCACCTCCAGGCTGCTTCCCAGGTGGGATTGGCAGGGCACAGAGGTCTGAAATTCAATGAGACACAGAGTAAAACTGACTCTGGTGCCCTCTCCAGCCCCTCTGACTTGGTCCCTCAGCCCCTTGAGCTGATCATCTTCATCTGGAAACTGTCTCTTCCATATAGCAACTGGGCACAGGATACGCTGCCCACCCAAGGTACTCCTCATGCAAATGGGTCAAAATGCAGGAGCAGATTTTGCTCTTGTTATGCAATTAATTATCTATGCAACATGCCTGGTCTTGCCTCTTATCCTGCTAACTGTCAAGTATTAGCATGAGGCATTTTGCAGAAAGTTTGCTAATCCCTGCTTTGCAGCAGTAGAGATGTAATTCAGTGATCATCAGAAGGCAACAGACTGAGAAAACCAGCAGGCTTTCCTCAGCCTCAGGGGGACAAAAGACAAAAACAGGAACTCAGTGAGAGCCAAGGAAACCTTGTCCTCATGAACACCACAGCTTCCAGGGGTGGATGTTGTAAGGCTGCACCCTAGGATTAAGTAGAACCTAAAACTGAAGCCCAGTTTCAAATATGCGTAATTCTTGATTAGTATAAAGTCACCTGTCTTTTGGCCTGGAATAAAATGGATGTGAATCTCTGGAAGAAAGAATATTTTAGAGTGTTTAAAGAATGTCTAAAATTTTATATGCACTGCTACGAACTCTATAAAATAAGTAGGAGTTGAGAAAATAAAATGATCAAAAATCAAGAGAAAAAAAGCCACAATAGAAACAGCCACAGGAAATCTAGACAGCTAAGTGATCAGTGAAATGTTAAAATAATTACGATGAAAATGAAATAAAGACAAGTGGGGCAACTTTAGCCAAAATCTAAAAGCTTTAAAGAGAACATAATGAAAATATTCAAAGTAAAAGTGTGCAAAAGAACTAAAAATCTGAATAACAAAAATAAAAACTCAAAGGCTTATCATGTCTGTGAATTGTACATCTATTTCTACTGATGGGTGTATCTCCCAGGTAAGGGCTTTAGTTTTCTGCTTCTTTGCAGGTCTTGTAATTTTCATTTTATTGTGACATAAATCTGATCTTGAACATCTAGATCTTATTTATTTATATTTTTTCATGGTCTGAGTTTGAACTCAGAGCTTTATGCTTGCTTAGACAAGTGCTCTACCATTTAAGCCACACCCCAGTCCTATTTTTTTTTTAAGTTTGTCTTTGACAGAGTCTCACGAACTTTTTTGCACAGGGCTGGCCAGCTTTGAAATGTAATTTTCCCTCTCTGCCTCATGAGTGGCTGAGATTACAGATGTGCACTGCCACACCTGGCCTTATGTCTTATTATTTCATTAATGCATTTTTGTCTTTCTTTCTTTCTTTTTCTTTTTTTTCATTTTTCTTTTATTATTCATATGTGCATACAAGGCTTGGTTCATTTCTCCCCACTGCCCCCACCCCCTCCCCTACCACCCACTCTGCCCCCTCCCTCTCCCCCCCCTCAATACCCAGCAGAAACTATTTTGCCCTTATTTCTAATTTTGTTGTAGAGAGAGTATAAGCAATAATAGGAAGGAACAAGGGTTTTTGCTGGTTGAGATAAGGATAGCTATACAGGGCATTGACTCACATTGATTTCCTGTGGGTGGGTGTTACCTTCTAGGTTAATTCTTTTTGATCTAACATTTTCTCTAGTACCTGTTCTCCTTTTCCTATTGGCCTCAGTTGCTTTAAGGTATCTGCCTTAGTTTCTCTGCGTTAAGGGCAACAAATGCTAGCTAGTTTTTTAGGTGTCTTACCTATCCTCACCCCTCCCTTGTGTGCTCTCGCGTTTATCATGTGCTCATAGTCCAATCCCCTTGTTGTGTTTGCCCTTGATCTAATGTCCACATATGAGGGAGAACATACGATTTTTGGTCTTTTGGGCCAGGCTAACCTCACTCAGAATGATGTTCTCCAATTCCATCCATTTACCAGCGAATGATAACATTTCATTCTTCTTCATGGCTGCATAAAATTCCATTGTGTATAGATACCACATTTTCTTAATCCATTCGTCAGTGCTGGGGCATCTTGGCTGTTTCCATAACTTGGCTATTGTGAATAGTGTTGCAATAAACATGGGTGTGCAGGTGCCTCTGGAGTAACAGTCTTTTGGGTATATCTCCAAGAGTGGTATTGCTGGATCAAATGGTAGATCGATGTCCAGCTTTTTAAGTAGCCTCCAAATTTTTTTCCAGAGTGGTTACACTAGTCTACATTCCCACCAACATTGTAAGAGGGTTCCTTTTTCCCCACATCCTCGCCAACACCTGTTGTTGGTGGTGTTGCTGATGATGGCTATTCTAACAGGGGTGAGGTGGAATCTTAGCATGGTTTTAATTTGCATTTCCTTTATTGCTAGAGATGGTGAGCATTTTTTTCATGTGTTTTCTGGCCATTTGAATTTCTTCTTTTGAGAAAGTTCTGTTTAGTTCACGTGCCCATTTCTTTATTGGTTCATTAGTTTTGGGAGAATTTAGTTTTTTAAGTTCCCTGTATATTCTGGTTATCAGTCCTTTGTCTGATGTATAGTTGGCAAATATTTTCTCCCACTCTGTGGGTGTTCTCTTCAGTTTAGAGACCATTTCCTTTGATGAACAGAAGCTTTTGAGTTTTATGAGGTCCCATTTATCTATGCTATCTCTTAGTTGCTGTGCTGCTGGGGTTCCATTGAGAAAGTTCTTACCTATACCTACTAACTCCAGAGTATTTCCTACTTTTTCTTGTATCAACTTAAGACTTTGGGGTCTGATATTAAGATCCTTGATCCATTTTGAGTTAATCTTGGTATAGGGTGATATACATGGATCTAGTTTCAGTTTTTTGAGACTGCTAACCAGTTTTCCCGGCAGTTTTTGTTGAAGAGGCTGCTATTTCTCCATCGTATATTTTTAGCTCCTTTGTCAAAGATAAGTTGGTTATAGTTGTGTGGCTTCATATCTGGGTCCTCTATTCTGTTCCACTGGTCTTCAAGTCTGTTTTTGTACCAGTACCATGCTGTTTTTATTGTTATTGCTTTGTAATATAGTTTGAAGTCAGGTATCATGATAACTCCAGCATTGTTCTTTTGACTGAGTATTGCCTTGGCTATTCGTGGCCTCTTGTGTTTCCATATAAATTTAACAGTAGATTTTTCAATCTCTTTAATGAATGTCATTGGAATGTTGAATGGAATTGCATTAAACATGTAGATTACTTTTGGGAGTATCAACATTTTTACTATGTTGATTCTACCAGTCCATGAGCATGGGAGATCTCTCCACTTTCTATAGTCTTCCTCAATCTCTTTCTTCAGAAGTGTATAGTTTTCCTTGTAGCGGTCTTTCACATCTTTTGTTAGGTTTACACCTAGGTATTTGATTTTTTTTGAGGCTATTGTAAATGGAATTGTTTTCATACATTCTTTTTCTGTTTGCTCACTGTTAGTGTATAGAAATGCTAATGATTTTTCTATGTTGATTTTATATCCTGCTACCTTGCTATAGCTATTGATGATGTCTAGAAGCTTCTGAGTAGAGTTTTTTGGGTCTTTAAGGTATAGGATCATGTCGTCTGCAAATAGGGATATGTTCACAGTTTCTTTACCTATTTGTATTCCTTTTATTCCTTCTTCTTGCCTAATTGCTCTGGCTAGGAATTCCAGTACTATGTTGAATAGGAGTGGAGATAGTGGGCATCCTTGTCTGGCTCCTGATTTTAGAGGGAATGGTTTCAGTTTTTCTCCGTTAAGTATAATGCTGGCTGTAGGTTTGTCATATATAGCTTTTATAATGTTGAGGTACTTTCCTTCTATTACTTCTTTTCTTAGAGCTTTTATCATGAAATGGTGCTGGATCTTATCAAAGGCTTTTCTGTATCTATTGAGATGATCAAGTGGATTTGTCTTTGCTTCTGTTAATGTGGTTTATTACGTTTATTGATTTTCGTATGTTGAACCACCCCTGCATCCCTGGGATGAAGCCTACTTGGTCGTGGTGAATAATCTTTTTGATGTGTTGCTGAATTCAGTTTGCCATTATTTTGTTGAGGATTTTTGCATCAATGTTCATTAAGGAGATTGGCCTATAGTTCTCCTTTTTGGAGGTGTCTTTGCCTGGTTTTGGGATAAGTGTAATACTGGCTTCATAAAATGTGTTTGGCAGTTTTCCTTCCCTTTCTATTTCGTGGAACAGTTTAAGGAGGGTTGGTATCAGTTCTTCTTTAAAGGTCTGATAGAATTCAGCAGAGAATCCATCAGGTCCTGGACTTTTCTTTTTGGGGAGACTCTTGATTGCTGCTTCAATTTCATTTTGTGTTATAGGTCTATTCAGGTGATTAATTTCCTCTTGGTTCAGTTTTGGATGATCATATCTAGAAACCTGTCCATTTCTTTTAGATTTTCAAATTTATTTGAATATACGTTCTCAAAGTAGTCTCTGATGATTTCCTGGACTTCCATGGTGTTTGTTGTTATCTCCCCTTTTGCATTCCTAACTCTACTAATTTGGGTTTTTTTCTCTCCTCATTTTAGTCAGGTTTGCCAGGAGTCTATCGATCTTGTTTATTTTTTCAAAGAAGCAGCTTTTTGTTTCATTAATTCTTTGTATGGTTTTTTTGGTTTCTATTTCGTTGATTTCAGCTCTTATTTTTATTATTTCTCTCCTTCTATTTGTTTTGGGATTTGCTTGTTCTTGTTTTTCTAGGAGTTTGAGATGTATCATTAGGTCATTGATTTGGGATCTTTCAATCTTTTTAATATATGCACTCATGGCTATAAACTTTCCTCTCAAGACTGCCTTAGCTGTGTCCCATAGGTTCCGGTAGGTTGTGTTTTCATTTTCATTGACTTCCTGGAACTTTTTAATTTCCTCTTTTATTGCATCGATGATCCATTCTTCATTAAGTAATGAGTTATTTAGTTTCCAGCTGTTTGCATGTTTTTTGTCTTTACTTTTGTTGTTGAGTTCTACTTTTATTGCATTGTGGTCAGATAGTGTGCATGGTATTATTTCTATTTTCTTATATTTGCTGAGGCTTGCTTTGTGCCCTAGGATATGATCTATTTTGGAGAAGGTTCCATGGGCTGCTGAGAAGAATGTATATTGTGTAGAGGTTGGATGAAATGTTCTGTAGACATCTACTAGGTCCATTTGATCTATTGCATATTTTAGATCTTGTACTTCATTATTGAGTTTTTGTTTGGATGACCTATCTATTGATGATAATGGGGTGTTAAAGTCTCCCACAACCACTGTGTTGGCGTTTATATATGCTTTTAGATCTTTCAGGGTATGTTTGATGAAATTGGGTGCGTTGACATTGGGTGCGTACAGATTGATGATTATTATTTCCTTTTGGTCTATTTCCCCTTTTATTAGTATGGAATGTCCTTCTTTATCTCGTTTGATCAATGTAGGTTTGAGTCTACTTTGTCAGAGATAAGTATTGCTACTCCTGCCTGTTTTCAGGGGCCATTGGCTTGGTAAATCTTCTTCCAGCCTTTCATCCTAAGCATATGCTTATTTCTGTCGGTGAGATGAGTCTCCTGTAAGCAACAAATTGTTGGATCTTCTTTTTTAATCCATTTTGTCAAATGGTGTCTTTTGATGGGTGAATTAAGTCCATTAACATTGAGCGTTAGTACTGATAGGTATGTGGTGATTCCTGCCATTTAGTTGTCTCAGTTGTTTGAAGGTTTGATTGTGTGTACCTAACTTGATGTTACTCTCTACTGTCTTGCTTTTTCTTATCCTGTGGTTTGGTGCTGCCTGCCTTTTCATGGTTAAGTTGGGTGTCACTTTCTGTGTGCAGGATCCCTTGCAGAATCTTTTGTAATGGTGGCTTTGTGGTCACATTTTGTTTTAGTTTCTGCTTATCATGGAAGACTTTTATTGCTCCATCTATTTTGAATGATAGTTTTGCTGGGTAGAGTATCCTGGGGTTGACGTTATTTTCATTCAGTGCTCGGAAGATCTCACCCCACACTCTTCTTGCTTTTAATGTTTCTGTTGAGAAGTCTGCTGTGATTTTGATGGGTTTACCTTTGTATGTTACTTGTTTTTTCTCTCTTACAGCCTTCAATATTCTTTCCTTAGTTTCTGAACTTGTTGTTTTAATGATAATATGTCGTGGAGTAGTTCTATTTTGATCTGGTCTGTTTGGTGTCCTGGAGGCCTCTTGCATTTGTATGGGAATATCTTTCTCTAGATTTGGGAAATTTTCCGTTATTATTTTGTTGAATATATTACGCATTCCCTTCGCTTGCACCTCTTCTCCTTCTTCGATGCCCATGATTCTCAAGTTTGGTCTTTTGATGGAGTCGGTGAGTTCTTGCATTTTCTTTTCACAGGTCTTGAGTTGTTTAATTAATAGTTCTTCAGTTTTTCCTTTAATTACCATTTCATCTTCAAGTTCTGAGATTCTGTCTTCTGTTTGTTCTATTCTGCTGGATTGGCCTTCCGTTTTGTTTTGCAGTTCTGTTTCGTTCTTTTTTCTGAGGTTTTCCATATCCTGGTAGTTTTCTTCTTTAATGTTGTCTATTTTCGTCCTGAGTTTATTTATCCATTTATTCATTGTGTTCTCTCTTTCACTTTGGTGTTTATACAGTGCTTCTATGGTTTCCTTTATTTCTTCTTTTGCTTATTCAAATTCTCTATTTTTATTGTCTTGGAATTTCTTGAGTGTCTCCTGTACATTTTGGTTGACCCTATCCAGTATCATCTCTATAAAATTCTCATTGAGTACTTGTAGTATGTCTTCTTTTAGATTATTCTTGTGGGCTTCATTGGGTCCTTTGGCATAGTTTATCTTCATTTTGTTGGAGTCTGGATCTGAGTTTCTGTTCTCTTCATTCCCCTCTGGTTCCTGTACTAATTTTTTGCTGTGGGGAAACTGGTTTCCCTGTTTTTTCTGTCTTCCCGTCATTGTCGTTGGTGTTGTTACTGTCCCTGTACTGTGTGTGATTAAGTATTTTCTAGCTTGTAATAATAACAGTGGTAATATTTAGAATGGAAGGGTGAGCTGAGATGGAAAGCAAGAAGTTAAAGAAAAGGGGAAAACAAATATACAGACAAGAGGGAGAAAGCAGAACAAGGTATCAGACAAGAGAGTTTCAAAGGTTTAAACAGGGAGTGTTAGTGTACTAATTGACAGTAAGCTGAACAGACATTAGAGAGACAGAGAGAGGATTGAAATCAAAGATTAAAAAAAATAAAAAATATAAAATAAGTAAATGAAAGAAATATCTATACATAAAATTGAATTAAAATAAAATGGAAAATAGAAAATTAAAAAGAAAAAAAACTTCCAAGTTTATATGCAATGCAGTTTCAGTCTTAATAATTTGGGTGTCCGTCTCAATCTCCAGTCCTGGAGTTGGTGCCTCAGATGTTGTTCTGTAGTTGTCTCCTCAAAGCAGATGCATAAAGTAGAACAAAACTACACACTCACACACACACACACACACACACACACACACACACACACACACACAAAGCCCCACCAAGTGTCCCAAGTTCAAATGCAATACAGTTTCAGTAAGTTTTTCGGCTTGCAGGTGTAATTCGGTTGTTCTCTCATCAAAGGTAGGGAGAAAAAGAAAAAAAAAGCGTTGGAGGCAGTTCTGAGAGTGGTATCTGCAACTGTGGCTTGCCTGCCTGCTGCTCTCAGCCTGTAGCTGGCTGCATTATTTATGCAGATCTCTGGGGTGAGCTAGCACTCACCTGGTCCCACAGGCTTTGTTTGTTCAGAGTTCTCCTGTGCGGGAGCCTCTGCTACAGGCTTTCCCCTTTCCAAGCACTGGGAAAGGTGACACTGCCCCCACGTTGTCAGGCCCACGTGTTTATTTACAGTTCTTGTGGGAGGTGGGTCTTCCCCCCTCTCCTCTGAAGTTTTCCTCCCACTGCCACTTTCAAAAGCTTTCCTGCTCCTGCTTACTGGGTGGTGCTGCTGCTCCTGCCGGCTGCCATGCTTCTTTACAGTTCACGTGGGAAGTGGGTCTTCCCCCCTCTCCTGTGGAGTTTTCCTCCCTCCTCCACTCTCACAAGCTTCCCTGCTCCTGGTTGCTGGGTGCGCGCCCCGCTCCTGCCAGAGCCTCTCTTGCCTGCCCGGCTTGTTTATTTACAGTCCCGGGAAGGATTCCCTTCCCCCAATCTTCAGCGCTCAGGGTGCCCCACCCTCTTTCCAGCGTGTCTTAACTGTTCTTATTGCTTATTACTCAGTTTCTCTTTTTTTCCTGGGTGGAGGTCAGTCTGTCCAGGGGACTATGCTGCTCTGGCCCAGGCTTGTCTGTGGGGCTACCGCGGTACCGTGAAGCTCACCTGGTCCGCGTCTTCCCAAGCCGTATGGGCACCAGCCACTGGTGGCCCCGGGGGCCCTCCTCGTTTCTCCGTTTAACGTGAAGTGGAGATTCTCTGCACCAGCTGGAGATGTGGAGGGGTTCAAAGTTATGCCTTTTCTCAGTGATTATGCCTGCAAAGTGTGTCTCCAGCATCTCTCCAAGATTTCACTATAGGAGGGTCGCTTTCTGCTTCCTACCTCTGGCCGCCATCTTGGAATGTCCTGAATTTTTGTTATTGTTTCTGATAGCAAATAATTTACACACAAATCAGTTGTTCCTAATAAGGGTCATTTAAAGTTTCTGAAGGGAGAATCTAAAATAGACTTTTAAAATAGACCTTAGAGCATACTAGACTTTACTGATGTATGAGTCATTACACTAATGTGTGAGTCGATAGGCTACGACAGACTTACACTAATGTTGGTCGATCTAGGGTCTCTTCTAAATGTTCTGAACACTCAGCATCATTGTTTACCTATGGCTTTGTCCTCATTCTCTGGCAGCTTCTCTACTGGTCATCCTTTCTTCAGTATTCACTCTTTGTTTGGCCACACAGGATTCTTGTCCTGGAGGACAGCCTAACACACAGCCAAAACTCCAGCAAGCATGTCTATGAAAGTATTACCCTGCACAACCCCCTTCTTTCCGGTAGCCTGCCTCAACCAGCCCAGCAGCCCAGCTCTCCCTCTCCAGTTCAGGGGGGCTGTTGTGCTCTGCCCAGCACCCTACCACCACCCATCCAGAAAGTGTCTGCAGCCAGAAAGCCAAAGAAATCACAGAGCCTGTGCATCTCTGGTCTGTGCTGCCTGTGGTATGACCCTGAACCAAGGTATTATGTATTTTTTTACCCAGGTTTATAGGCAGGGCAGTATTAGGGCAGAAAGACTTGTTCAACCCCATCATGGTGAGAAAGCAAAGTACACAGTATTGACATTTTTTATGTTTTTGTCTTGTTCATTTTGCTTTGATCACATAGTCATATGCTAGTATTGCTCTTAGTTATAAATGAGTTAGGTAAAAGTGAACTTGTAGTTTAATGTTCAGTTTTAGACCTAATAATTCATGGCTAGCTCATCCTCCTTTTGACAGTTACACCTGATTGTGTGTGCATGTGTTTAACAGAAAGATGAAATGACGATGTCAAGAACTTCACCTGCATCTCTATTTATTGAGGACTAATCTCTCTCATGAGAGCAGAAGCCCTTCTCTCTGCTCTGAGACCCTTACCTCCATCTTTCTGGCAGTTGTCAGAAAATGTGTGTGTTTGTGTGTGTAAGAGAGAGAGAGAACGTTGAAGCTGACAGCCTATGCCATGAGGCTTGTTCCCTTCCTCACTGTGATCTTGTGCTCCTGGATATTCCCCTCCTGTGAGATGCTCCTGTGTCACCCTGCTCTAACCTAAGTGCATCACAGGCTTTGAATACGGGTGTTTTACATTCAAAGGTGCTTTCTCCATTATTCCCTAATCAAAAAGCATTTACGGATGAAATTATGGCTTCTGCATTCTTCAACTTTCTCACTAGTTTTCTAGTCAGCAGGATTAAAGGTGAAAAGAATGATGCTACAAATTAGAACAGGTTAAAACATAAAAGAACAAAACCTTGATTAATAGTTTGAAAGAGCAGATGACAGCTGCTAATATTCCAATACAAAAGTAAGATAATAGCACCACCAGAATTAATCTGTTCCCACACCTAGGCCTTAGATATCCGATGGCCCAACACAAAAACAGGTGGCTGTTGGTAAGAGGAAGGGTGGGTCTCCCTGGTGATCCAGACGGTGAGAACCTCTACTGTCTGTGAGTTTCCTCCCTTGACATGGGGGAGACTGAGGCAAATTGCCAGCTCCCTGCAGAACTCCATTAACTCATTTGATGAGGGGTGACAACAAGATATTTGAAGTTTATTTGAAGATTATACTTAATCTTTCTTGTATCTGATGTGAAAATCATTTAAAAGTTGTTGGATTAAATTTAAGGTTGCTACAACTCTGTTTTCCCTGTTCTGACAATCTTGTGCCTTTTTCTGTATTCTTGGTATTTTAATGATGTATGTTCTTTTGAAGATACTAAACTGTGGTGATCATTAATCTTCTGGCATATATATTTTTGCTTCTTGAATTTCATTTTTTATTTAAACTGATACACAAAGCATCACATTTGTAAATATTAATAGCAGTATCATGTAATGTTTGATATGTGTATATGAAGGACAGATAGCAGGAGGTCCCAAAAGGTGGTAATTGGCCAAGGAGACACTTCTCCTTCCCAGGAAACTGTCTGTTTGCACCTGAGAGATATCTCTGCCCTCTGGCAACTAAAAAAAGGCTATAAAAACCCAGTTTCCAACCTGATCCATGGGACCCTGGTTTTCAGGTCTCCCAGCATGCCCCCATGCAGCCTTTCTCTTCTCTACAAATAAAATCTTTCTGACCTCTGCTGCTGGAGTCTGCCTGTGCTTTCATTCTCAGAGTGGGCCCAAGAACCCTGAACACCTGAAAATTCTTGTGTGTCATCTGTGCATCATATTTGACGACCTATGAAGAGACAATTCTTCACCTGAGGTCAGTACAGGTTGTGACAAACTGGAGGAGACTGCCTAGGAAGTGACTGTGAAATGCAAATTCTTGACCCACCCTGAGTCTCCAAAGGCGGCTAAGTCTTGGACCTCTCCAGACATGTCTGTGGCAAACAAGCGAATCTCTACACTTCCCTCACAGTTCCTGTACTTGGTAGTGGAGGTCACCCCTTGCTTCCAGCGCTTCAGTACCGCCTCTGGCAGTATTGACCTGGACAGCAGTGATGACCAGTAATCCCAAGTGCATTGAGCCTGGAAACTCTCTTTTCCCCCAATCTTCAGCTTCTCCTTCCTCTTTCCCAAGTATTGCAGGATGAGTGGCCTCCCCACTTTGTTCTAAACAGAAGTGGGTTTCCTTCTTCAGTCAAGTCTGGGAGAAATCCCTGCATCCCCTGTGACAAACACCAGAAAGTGCTACTCTCTAACTTGTGCTTAACTGTCTTTGTCATGCATCTGGTTAAACAGGTTCCACAGTCTACCCTCAGGGAAAAAAATGGTTAAAGAGATAGAGTCCTCAATGGTCTTCTGGTTAAGCAATTTCCATAGTCTGCCCTCAGGGAAAAGAAAAAAAAATGCCTTCAGACACTCCCTCTCTTTTCTTAGAAAATATATATGTCTCATAGGATATATATAGTGAGACAAAAGTCTACCTCATCAGGAGTCGCCATCCATGCCTCTACAAGGCTCTTCCCTCTGATCATGTAAGAGAACAAGGGACCTGGGTCACAAGGCAAACAGGCAAGCCAAAAATGAATAGATAAAAGAATTGATCAAGGTCATTCCAGTGGAGTGGCTGCAGCCAGATGTACCTAAATGTCTTCCCCACAACCTTAGCCACAGGTGGCAGTGGCAGGAGAACATGGGAGAGAGGAATGCCCTCTCCCAGGTAGAGCTTTTCCTCACCTGGTGATACCTAGGTAAAAGGAGAAAACTTCTGTTAAGGTGATCAATTTTCCCTTGCTTCCCTCTTTAGATAGGGAATCAAGCTTCAAGGATCCCCCCTTGCCTGCTTAGTAAAATATTAATTTTAACAAAAGCAACTCAAGTTTTACTGCACCCAGGGCTGGCCACAGTATCCTCTGGGAGATGGGAAAATGGCCAGAAGGAGGGAGCATTAATTATAATACCATTCTTCAATTAGCTATGTTCTGTAAAAAGGAGGGAAAGTGGACTGAAGTCCCATATATTCAACTATTCTTTTTCCTAAGAGACCACCCAAAATGGCTGAGCAAATGCAGGCTAGATATCCAGACCACCATGACCCTTTACAAAAAGCCCCCAAACTCCCTTGAGGAACCAGAACCAAAAACCATCTAATGCCCAAGGGCCCCCAATAATGTCAAAGGGGGCCTCCCCCATGACAAAAATCAAACCTTACTTCTCTGGAGAAACAGTGAGTACTAGATCAGGCAGCTGCAGCTGGGGATGATGATCACTTAGATAAATGTGTCCCTACAGGCCAGACTGGGCCTACAGACTGGGCCCCTCACAAGAGGAGGAGTGGGAGGGAGAAGAAGACAAAGACACTGGATACCTAAAAGGGAACCCTAATTCCCAATTCCAACAGGAGATCAGGCAGTGCCTAAGTATGATACTAAATGGGACCCTGAAAATGACAAGGATGAATGGACCCATAACCACTTCATCCACTACATTCTTGAGAGTCTAAGGAGAGCCAAGATAAAACCCCTTAATCACTATCCAGTCATGGCTGTACAACAAGGACCCTTAGAAACCCCAGTAGCTTTCCTATAGAGACTTAAGGATGCTTTACAAAAGCATACCAACATTGTTACCAGAGTCACAGGAGGAGATCATCCTAAAAGATAAATTTCTAACAGCCTCAGATATCTGTAGAAAGCTTCAAAAATGGGTAACTGAAGGGAAGAGAGCAGAGATCTAGATCAATCAGTCCATATAGCCACATCCATATACCATAATAGGGACTTAGGAAAAGAAAAGAAGGACCTGGAGAGAGAAAAGAGAAAGGATAAAGGGCAGGAGGCTCTGATCACACCACTTAGAGAGGCTCTCCTGGGGCAGAGTCCAAACCTGAGGACATGTTTTCAATGTGGACAGGCAGGCCATTTTAGGAGGGAGTGCCCCTGGAAGATGCTACCTATGGGACCCTGTCCCATTTGTCAGGGAAATCATTGGAAGGCACACTGTCCTCTGTCCCCAAGGGAACCAAGGCCAGAGCCTCCCACCCAATGATGGGTCCCGGGGCCTCCCATCTAGGTTCCTGTAACCATGATAAAAGCAGAAGAGCCCCAAATGATACTTACTATTGAAAAGCACAAGGTCAGCCTCCTTATCGATACTGCAGCCAGCATTTCAGCTATTCTTTTCTCTCCCAGACCCAGGTCCTCCAAGAAAATTACTGTTCAGGGCATATCAGGCTAGCCTCTAGAGCATTATTTCACTCAGCCTCTAGCCTGCTCCTGGGGAGATTTCCTCTTCTGTCACTCCTTTTTAATTGTCCCAGAAACCCCTACTCCTCTGCTAGAGTGAGACCTTCTATCTAAATTGGGGGTACAGCTCCTTTTACCCCCAGGAGAGTACTTTTGCTTGCCCCTAATAGAGGAACATGTAGACCCCACAGTGTGGATGGATGGACACACTGTGGGACAGGCACGAACAGCTGCCCCAGTCCTGATTCATCTCAAGGACCCCTCCTGGTTTTCCCATCAAAAACAATATCCTTTAAGACCAGACGTTAAGGAGGGACTAATTGCCATAATCAAAGACTTAAAAAGACAGGGACTGCTAAAACAATGCTCCAGCCCATATAATATTCCTATTCTCAGTATCAGAAAGGGACCTAACAAATGAAGGCTAGTCCAAGATCTCCACCTGATCAATAAAGCAGTAGTGCCTCTCCACCCTGTAGTTCCAAATCCTTATATGCTTTTAGCCCAAATACTTCCAGGTACTATATACTACTATATCCTGGACTTAAAGGACACCTTCTTTTGCATTCCCTTACATCCTAAAAGTCCACCTGTCTTGGCCTTTGAGGACCCCACATGAAAGTCTGGACATCACCTGGACTGTCCTCCCCCACGGATTCAGAGACAGCCCCCATCTCTTTGGGTTGGCTCTAACCCAAGACTTGGCAGAGTGGCAATATCCACAAGTTACTCTGCTACGATATGTAGATGAACTCCTGCTCTGTGGATTGACTGAGCCTGTCATTTCATGCACCACTGAATTCTTACTAAACTTCCTAGCAGATAGAGGTTATAAAATCTCTAAAGAAAAAAGCCCAATTGTGTCAGTCTAGGGTTACATATTTAGGTCTTATCCTGGAGAAAGAAATGAGGGCTCTAGGAGAAGATAGAATCCATTTGATCCTGATGTTTCTTCTATCTAAGACTCTAAAACAATTGAGGGCCTTTTGGGGGGGGTGACAGGATATTGTAGAATTTGGATCCTGGGATATGCAGACCTAGGCAGGCCCTTATATCAAATCCTTCAGAAAACACAAAAGGATCCCCATCTCTTTACTAAATGGTATGACAAATTAAAAAAATACATTCCACCAGTTTAAAAAGGCCCTTATGACAGTTCCAGCCCTGGGTTTCCTGGTACAGGATATGTCTTTAAAAAGGGAAGATTGGCCTTGGAAGTAGTGACTTAGCTCCAGGGCATCACTATCCAGCCAGTGGGCTACTTAAGTAATTAGGTCAGGTAGCCAAGGGACAGGCCAGGATGTCTTTGAGCAGTCGCTACAGTTAGCCTTCTAGTGCCTAAAGTCAAAAACTTATCCTAAACCAGTCCCAGACAGTTTACACCCCATACAACCTAGGAGGAATTTTAAACTCAAAAGGAGAACTTTGGCTATCTGACAGCCATCTACTTAAATGCCATGCCCAGCTTCTGGGAGGGACAGAAATAACTTTAAGGACCTGTCAGAGCTTAACCCCTGAATCCCTTCTACCAGAGACACAAGGAAATCCTGAATACTCATGTGAGGAGGTACTTATGGAGAATTATTAAGCCTAACCTGACTTAACTGATCAGCCCTAAAGAAGCTCAGATCTAGAATTATACACTGATGGCAGTTCCTTTGTCAAGAATGGTATCAGACATGCAGGGTTTGCAGTTGTAACAGAATTTGGCATCTTCAAATTAGGTCTTGTTCCTCCTAATTGGCAGAATTAGTGGCCTTAAAAGAAGCACTGAAACTGTCAAAAAAAAAAAAAAAACCAGAGAGTCAACATCTATACAGACTCTAAGTATGCCTGCCTAATCCTGCATGTTCATCCAGCCACCTGGAAGGAAAAGGGAATGCTAACTACAACAGGAGCAATTTCCCATAGAGATAAAAGGGAGATTATGCTAATAGTTTTAAAGTAACAGCATTGATTAGAGCCCTAGCTAGAGTAAGCTATGGGGTGATTGCCAATCATGTAATGACAAAAAAAAAAAAAACCCTAACCAAAGTAGTAGAGTGCACCTTAGACCAGGTAGGCCTTGCCATTAGGACATACAAAGGTCATTGTTGTCCCTTGCCTGTATGGTAATGGACCACCGCCTGGCCCTAGATTTTCTTTTGGCTAAATAAGGAAGGGTATGTGCCATCACCAATACTTCCTGTTGCACATACATAAACACTTCGGGCATTATAGAGGAACATGCAGATTACATTCTCCAACAGGCTAAATGGCTCCAGGAACAGTTTCTTGAAACTCATATTTCTACACAGGTATGGGTCCAAATAAAATCCTGACTCCACTCAAAGACTTGGTTTCTACCCTTTCTGGGGTCTATAGTTGCCATTATTCTCTTACTTGTGTTTGGGCCTTGCATTTTAAACTTACTTGTCAAGTTTGTTTCCTCTCGCCTAGAACCCATTAAACTACTGATGCCCCTGGTGGAGATGAAAATGACCTAGTATCATGGTCCCCTCTAACTCCTCTCTGGTGGTCAGCCCTGATGCTGCGGGCCCCTCCATCACCCCCTGTCAGCAGGAAGCAGCCACTGAATAAGCTTCATTGCCCCTTTCCCTAACTGCAGTTTAGGGCAATCACTGAGATGGGGAATTGAAAGGACAGCCTGCAGGAGGTCCCAAAAGATGGTAATTGGCCAAGGAGACACTTCTCCTTTCCAGGAAACTTCTGTTTGCACCTGAGAGACATCTCCACCCTCGGGCAATAAAAAAAAGCTATAAAAACCCAATTTCCAACCTGACCCACAGGACCACTGGTTTCCAGGTTCTGCTGCTTTCCAGGTCCCACTGCATGCCTCCATGAAGCCTTTCTCTTCTCTTCTCTACAAATAAAATCTTTCCAACCTCTGCTGCTGGAATCCATCTATGCTTTCATTCTCAGAGCAGACCAAGTACCCTGAACACCTGAAAGTTCCTGCGTATCATCTGTGCATCACATTCATTGTATAAAGTTTAAATCTGGTTAAACATATTTATCTCCTCAAACATTTATCATTTATTTGAAATGAAATGAAGACTTTCAAAACCCTTTCTCCTCTTTTGAAATGTTCAGCACATAGTTGTCAACACTACCAGAGCTGCTTTTATCCTCTACTTAGTGTTCATACATCTCCCTTCCCTATCCCTCCCCTGACTACTCTCCCCAGACTTGGGGAACCACCATTCTGCTCTAAATGTCTACCAACTTGACAGTTATACATTCCACATGTAGGCAAGGACAGTGATCTCCAGTTCCATCCACGTTGTCACAAATCACACATTCCATTCTTTTTAACAGTTGAGTAGTATTCTGTGCATATCTGCTGCATTTTCCTTATCCATTCATGCATGAGTGGTTAAATGCTTACACTGTTTCTGAACTCTTGTGAACAGTGCTGCTTTGAACACAGGAGGGCAGATGTCTCTTCAAAATACTCATTTCATCTCCACCACCTAGTTCTAGGACCCTGGATCATACTTGCTCCATTTTTAATTATATAAGGACCATCTACACTGTATTCCATGATAATAAGTTACATCCCATGGACAACATACAAGGGTTCCCTTTGCTCTGCATCTTCCCCAGCACTTGTTAGCTTCAGTCTTTTTGGTATCAGCCATTCTTTCTGAAGTGAGATGATGCCTTGATGTGGCTTTGATTTGCATTTCTCTGATAATTAAGGATGGTGAGATATTTTTTCATGTGCCTGTTGGCTTGTGTCTTGTTTTGACAAATGTCCAGTTAGATTCACTCCCAGTTTTTCAATCCAGTTATTTCATTTTTTGCAATTAAGTTTGTGGGGTTCTCTACATATTTTGAATATCAAACTCTGGTCAGATGTGCACATTGCAAACATTTACCCCAGGCTATGGTTGTCTTTCTCTGTTGAGTGATTTCTTTGCTGTGGAGAAGCCATTAACATTGACATCAGTCTATTTCCCTCTTGTTGCTTTCATTTTTTTGTGCATTTATGGTTCTGGACAAATGTAAAAAATAAAAATCTCACTCACTCCTACATACTGAAGCATTTCATCTAAGTTTTCTTCTAGAATTTTAATAGCTTCTAGCATACATTTAAGTCTTTGGTCCATTTTGAGTTGATCTTTACCTTCTTTGGACATCAGTTTTCCGGCAGATGTGTGAGGTCATTTCGTGGCTCCCTATTTTGTTCCATGTGTCTGTTTTCATGCCAGTATTATGCCATTGTGATGCTGACATCCACGCACCATGCTTGACATCAGGTAGTGTAAAGTTTCCTGCTTTCTTCTTTTTAAACAAAATGACCTTGTCTACTTGGACTTTTTGTGGTGCCATATACTTCTCTTTTTTTTCTGCAGTACTGGGGTCTACACCTTGAGCCACTCTACCAGTCTCTTTTTTTGTAAAGGGTTTTTTTGAGATAGGGTCCCATGAACTATTTGCCTGGGTTGGCTTCGAGCTGCAATCCTCCTGATCTCTGTCTCCTGAGTAGCTAGGATTATAGGCGTGAGCCACCAGCGTCCAGCTCCATATACATTTAGAATTACTTTTCTGGTTCTGTGACGAATACTATTGGTGTTTTAATAGGAGTTGCATTAAATCTGCAAATTGTTTTGGCTAGTAAGGATGTTTTGTCAATGTTCATTCCTCCAATTCATGAAATGATATCTCTTTTCACATTTTTTCTGTTCTCTTCATTCTTTTCATCAGTATGGTATAATTTTCATCATAGAGATCTTTCACTTATTTGGTCAAATTTAAAATCCTGGTTATTTTTGGTAGCCACTGAAACGGGGTTGCTTCCTTGACTTCTATTTTAGGTAACTTGCTATTGATGTGCAGCCACAATGCTAATGCTCACATTGTCAATTTTGCTGACTTCATTTATTAGTTCTAAGGTGTTTTTTTTTTAGTGTCTTTGAGGCTTTCTATATAAAAATTATTTCATTTGCAATCAGTGACAAACTTCTTTGTTTCTAATTTGGTATTCCCTGTATTTCTCTGTCTTAGCTAATTCTCTGGCTAGGACTTCCAGCACTATGTTACATGAAAGTGGTAAAAGTGAGCATCATTTTCTTGGTCCAGATCTTAGAAAGTTTCAACTTTTCCACAAACAATATTTTATTAACCATTGGCTTATTATAAATGGCAATGGTCTTTATTTTGTTATGTTCCTCATATGTCTAATTTGTTCAGCATTTTTATGAATTTTATTGAATACCTTTTCTGCATCAATTGAGGTAACCATATTATTTTTTTTCCTTCCCTGTGTATTCTTGTTTATGGTGAATAATCTTCTTAGTGAGCTGTTGGACTCTGTTTGCAAGTCTTTTGTTGAAGATTTTTTTCATCTGTGTTCATCAAGGATATTGGCCTACAACTTTTCTTTCTTCCTTCCTTTCTTTCTTCCTTTCTCTTTCTTTCTCTCTCCTCTTTCCTTCTCTCTTTTTCTTTCTCTTTCCTTCTTTTTCTCTTCCTTTCTTTCTCTTCCTCTTTCCTTCCTTCCCTCTGTTTCTTCCTTCCTTTTTTCTTTCTTTTTCTCTTTCTCTTCCCTTTTTCTTTCTCTCTTTCTCTCCCTTCCTTTCCCTTCCTTCCTTCCTTCTTTTTCTGGGTGCATGTGTTCTTCCCTGGATTTGATAGCAGGGTTGTGCTGGCTGTGTTTGGAAGAATTCCAACCTCTTCTACTTTTGAAATAGCATAAAGAGAACCAGTATTAGTTCTTTAAATTCTCTTGAGAGAATTCAGGAGTGAAGCTATGTGGTCCTGGGCTTTTTTTCCATAAGAGTCTTTTTATTACTGATTCAATCTCATTGCTTATAGTTCTTCTGTTGAGGATTTTTATTTCTGCAGAATTCAGTCTTGGGACAGTGCATGTGTCTAGGATTCTGTCTGTTTCTTCTAGGTTATTGAATGTGTTTGTCTGTAGTCACTCATAAGCTCTCTATTGATGGTTGGTATTTTTGTGGTGTCAGTTGTAATGTCTCCCTTCTCATCTCTGATTTTGTGTCTTCTCTCTCTTTTTCTTAGTCTAGTCTGTTTTGCCTGTTATGTCAACCCTTCACATTGTGTTTTTGGCTTGATTTTTATTGTTTCTTCTACTCATTTTAGGTTCCATTTGTTGTTGGCTTTCCAATTCTTGAGATGCAGCAACAGACAGGTTGCTGACCTGAGATCTATCTGCTGTTTGATGTGGGCACTAATTACTCCAGACTTTCCTCCTCCTGCTGCTTTGGCTGACTTCCATGAGTCTTGCTATGCCCCAGCTACATTTGCATTTGCTTCCAGAAGTTTATTTTCCTTCTTCATTTCTTCCTTAAGCCATGGGTTATACAAAAGATAATTGTTCAATTCCTGTGTATTTGTACAGTTTCCATAGCTTTTCTTCTTGCTGATTTCTACCTTTATTGCATTGTGGTAGAAAAATATTACTCAATATGATTTCTCTCTTTTTTTTTTAATTTGTTGCAACTTGTCTTTGGTCTCTCACATGGTTATCATCTCATATGATAAAAATCTTGACAGCTATTGGGAGGATGTTCTGTAAATGACTGCTGTGTCCTTTTGGTCTGGGTTGCAATCTAACTCCAGTCCTTCTTTATTGATTTGTCTGGATGATCTGCCTATTGCTGAAAGCGGGTGCTGAATTTCCCAACATTGTTGCAATGGAGTCTCTCTCTGTCCTTACATCTATAATACTTGATTCATGTGTTTCGTTGCTCTGATGTTGAATGCATATATTTTTAGAATTGTTATTTTCTGTTGCTGAATTGACACATCTATAACCTCCCTTGTCTATGCTGCTTTTAATTTTAAATCTGTTTTATCTTGCATTAGTATGGCTACCTCTTCTTTTCTTTGGAGGGGGGGACTTCCATTTGCATGGAATTTCTTATTCTATCCCTTCACTGACAGTCTGTGTGTGTCCTTTGAGGTAAAGTGAGGAAGGGAGAGTGGTTTTATTTTATTTTATTTTGGTTTTGGTACTGGGGTTTGAAATCAGGACCTCGCACTCAGTAGGCAAGTGCTCTCAGTTAGGTTCTCACACTTTTTGCCTGTGCTGGCCTCAGATCATAATCTTCCTACTTCCACCTTCCACATAGCAGGGATTGCAGGTAGGTGGCACCATACCCAGCTTGTTCTTTTTCAACTTATTTGAAAAGTCTGGCTTTAAACTGTGATCCTCCCAAATCTGCCTCCCAAGTAGCTGGGATTCAAGCATAAGCCACTGCACCTGTCCCAAGTGAATTTCTTCTAAACAACATACAACTGGGCCATGTTTTATTTATTTATTCTTTTATCATTTATATAAGAGCAGTTTGCACACCAAGGAATATTATCAGGGATAAAGGACATTACACTATGAAATAGGAATTTCATTCTCAAAAAAAGATGCAGCAATTTTATGATTTATGCAAAAAAGTTGCAGAATACCTGAAACAGACAAAAATAAAATGAATGAAATACTACTGGGCAGTAAGGGGCTTGAACTATTGATAAAAGATTTGAAAGATAAATTATCTAAGTGAAAAAAGCCATGAAAAAATTACCATCTGCTTCCTTTCATGTGAAACACTAAGAAATTCAAGCTTACTGCAAATTCAATAGCAAAGTAAATGACTATTTAGCATGTTACATGTGCTACTAAAGTGGCCACGATTTAAAAAACTGTGGAGAACATCATCCTGAGCGAGGTTAGCCAGGCTCAGAAGACCAATAATCATATGTTCTCCCTCATATGCAGACTTTAGATCAAGGGCAAACACAGCAAGGTGATTGGACTTTGGTCACATGATAAGGCGAGAACACACAAGGGAGGTATGGGGATAGGTAAGAAACCCAAAAAACATGATAGTATTTGATGTCCTCAATGCAAAGAAACTAATGCAGAAACTTTAAAGTGACAGAGGCCAATAGGAGAAGGGGACCAGCAACTAGAGAAAAGGTCAGTTCAAGAAGAATCAACTTAAAATGTAACACATATGTACATGGAAGCAATGCTAGGACTCTCCCTGTATAGCTATCCTTATCTCAACTAGCAAAAATGCTTTGTCCTTCTTATTATTGTTTATACTCTCTCTTCAACAAAATTAGAGATAAGGGCAGAACAGTTTCTGCCTAGAAGCAAGGGAGTAGGGGGTAGAGGGAGAGTAGGGGGGGGGGGACGGAGGGAACAGGGGGGAGGGAGGGGAGAGAAATGACCCAAACATTGTATGCACATATGAATAAACAAAAAAAGAAAAAACTGTGCCTGGAGGAACCTTATTTCATGAGCAATCATAACAAAAACTTAAAAGTG
Source organism: Castor canadensis (assembly GCF_047511655.1). NCBI lineage: Eukaryota > Metazoa > Chordata > Mammalia > Rodentia > Castoridae > Castor > Castor canadensis. Next base: position 51,862,855 of record NC_133401.1, on the reverse strand, counting down.
TTGTAGAACTAGGACAAAGCTTATTTTCTGTACAAATAAATACAGTCATTGTTTCTTGAGATACTTAAAAATTAATTTTGATATTTTAATTGTAAATATGAAAATAATTTTTTCTTTTATCCAAAAAAAGTAAATAAAATAAAAAATTCAAACTTATAAAAATTATATCAAATTCAAACTAATTTGTAGGGTGCATATCAGTGTTTCCCTGGTGAAGATGGGAGAGGAGCACAAGGCTGACTATAATGGGATGTGAAATTTGGGTGATGGTGTGTTCACTTTCTTTACTGTAGAGATGACTTGTGGTTATTTACATATTAATACTTAAATGATTAATACTGTGAATGTGTGCAATTGATTGCATTTACATTGTTCTAAAAAAAGTGACATAATCCTGTCCCAGTGTTTCATCTAAAACAAAGACAAGAAGTGTCAGGGCATTAAAAATCTCCAGGTGACAAATAGCCTGATAGTTCATTTTTATTACTGGGTTCAGTTTGCTTATTCTCTCTTTAGGATGAGGTTTTTTCCAGAAGGCCCAATGTAAAGAAATCTTTGACTGCCCAAAGCCAATTCACCATCACGCTAGAATCCCAGTGGTAACTTCTGTATAATTCATTCATCTGGGAAAATGAAAGAAATTAGTAGACACAAAATCATGATTTTTACTGAATATGGAACCAGGGATAAAAGGACACCTTTCTAATTTGCCCTCAACAAATAACTTTGGTTCATAATTTCCACCTCTGCTATCTATATCCTTACCTAAAAAAATAAGCAGCTAAGGATTTTATCATTCTAAACTATCAGATAATAGACACACCCCTCAGCTGTGCAGGCCACTGTCTAGGTGCTGCTGATGTGGAGATAAAGCCCTTAACAGCAAGGAGAAGCAGTCAGCAAACCAAACTGCATTCTCTGTGACTGTCCATATCAGCTCAGGGTGCGTTAGCATACATCATAACCTAAGGTAAGGGACTGTTTCAAGCAAGTAACCCAGTGGCTCTTAATTCAGTGTTTCTAAGATGAGAGGTAAAGATCACAGGTAGTGTTGTCAGACTGAAAAGACAAATCTAGAATGTGAGTATTGCATCAGAAAGTTGACTGATCCCTCACTACCTAAAGAGAGATCTAGTTCATGGAAATGAGCTATCACCTTCTGATAATTCAAGGAAATTCTGATTAAATCTTCATTATTTCTGCTTAATGGTAAATTCTTTCGTTGTCTGGCCTGTCACTATCAACTTGATATTCTATGTGCTAATTTAAAAAAAAAAAATTTTGGCAGTCCTGGGGTTTGAACTCACAAAAAAAGGCTGGTGGAGTGGCTCAAGGTGTGGGCCCTGAGTTCAAACCCCAGGACCACAAAGAAAAAAAAATGCAGTTTAGGTGAAGTTTCTCTGCTACACAAGCCAGAGAACTGTTTATGTGTTCACTGTTCTTTGTTTTTAGGGTCATAATGGCTTTTCTGTATTTCTGTAAAATTTGTGGATGATTGTCTTTTTAAAAGAATGGACATGCCACATGTTTGGGTTTTATTCAAAAGAGAAACTTAATTTGGGCTTCTATGTCTCCATGGGAACACAATAAATAGTCCCATGAAATGGGAAGCATTAGTTTCCATGGAGACACAAAGGTGAACTCAGCAGAGGTGGCCCTGAGGCAGTGACACCTGTGACACACACAGTTCTCTGCATCCTTCCTGGTCCCCAGCATGGCTGCGGTACTTGGGGATTCAACCTGAGTAGCAGTGAGTGACTTTATTAAATGGATATTTTTGTGTTCTTTGGAATTAAAAATAAGTTATTTAAATTTTTCATACAATATGAGAAAGGTGTATATGAACTAATTTGGGGAAAACTTTTAAGATATGATAACTGGAAGTTGAATGCATACTGTGGTTAAAAACCAATTCAGTAAGACGCCTCTCAAATGGTGGCAATGTCATGGATTTTGGGAATTGCAAAAATCTCCTAATTAGTTGAACTTATCATCGAGGTTTTCTGAAATTAGAAGACACCTAACCAGGACATATTCATTGTTCTCAGATAAGAATGTCTACACAAAATTTATTCAACACCTGACATTCCATAGGTCTAGGCAGTCAATATTCAATTTGCCAACAGTAATCTTGTTCTCAGTGATGGAGAGTCATTAATTCCTTCATGGTTTAATGTGGTCTAAGAGACAGTGTCTGTTTACTTGAGTTAAAATGATAACTATATCACGTGTTTAGCACAGTTCACCAAAAGAGAATAGGAAACAGTATAAAATCAAATAGGCTTTTATTCTAATTTATTAAGCAATACATTCATTAGGCTGGGCATGGAAGCATATTCCTGTAAACCCAGGTACTCATGAGATAGATATAGGGGGATTGACATTTAAGGCCAGCTTGGGCAAAAGTTAGCAGAAATAAGCCAGGCATAGTGGGATACACAACAATCCAAGCTACATGGGAGTTGGAAGTCAGAGGATCACAGTCTGAGGCCTGCCCAATCAAAAAGTGTAAGAAACTATTTGAAAAATAACTAAATATATGAAAAAGACTAGAGGTATGGCTCAAGTGGGAGAGTGCTTACCTCGCAGGAAAATATAGAGAGGACATGCTATGTGCCAGGCCTTGTACAAAAAGCTGGGAAAGCAGAAACAAGAGGTATGGTCCCTTTTCTTGTCAACGTCAAGGGAGAAGTCACAAAAATACAGATACACAGGCCATGGAGGAGGAAATACAGAGATAATGCAGAGATATTACAGAGGAGGGATAAAGAGGGAGACAGAAGCAGCAGAGCTCTGTCTCATACAAGACAGGAGTCAACTGCATGTGACAGATGCATTGGATGCTGACTAAGTGTAAAATGACTGGAGTGGGAGAGGGAAGGGAGGAGTGTGCAGAGGACCAGGACAGGAGGTAGACTCACACATTTGGAAATGGCAGAAAGGTTCCTTGTCATAACAGAAGAGTAGGACAAGTGTGGGACACTAGAGAAATAAGTAGACTATTGATCAAGGGCATGGCTTTGGGATGCAACAGCCATTAACGTTAAAGAAAATCTTCAAACAAACAAAAATGTCATTTTCTTTCTTTTACAAAATCAGAGAACAGGAGGGCAGAACAGGTCTTATCTGGGGGTGTTGGTACCAGTGGGGGGTAAGGATATAAGGAAAGTGTGTAGGAGGGTGAATACGGTGCAAATACTGTGTACTCATGTATGTAAATGGAAAAGTGAGACCTGATGAAACTATTTCAGGAATGGGGAGAAGAGGGATAAAGGAGAATGATAGAGATAGTGAGTTCAACTATGATGTATTGTAAGAACTTTGGTAAATGTAACAATGTACCCCTAGTACAACAATAATAAAAAAAGATAATTTTTTTAAAAATTAAGTTTAAAAAAAGCATATTGGGACCTCATTGGGAGAGACCAAAGCCCATGAAGCTATCAGCACAGAAACTAATTCAAAACAAGAATGATCAAGGGGATTATTTCATCTGAGTGAGTTTAGGATCAAGACCTTTAAACAAGTAAAGTTCAGTCTTACAGGACTGTGTATACATACATAGACATTGAAAGCGTTACAGATTCATGCACCAAACACATCAATATATGAACAATGACTTCATAGCTATATATATTTATAAGTAGATTATACCTAAAATTATACATTCATCTATTTCTATAACTGGATATTTTGTAGTTCTGTTTGCTGAGAGGAGCCATGAGTAGTGACATCCTGGTACCAACATGCATACCATGCACTCAGACTTTAGCTTCTAGAAATAAACTTACAGTGAAGGGAAGCGAGCTTTCTTGTTGGTCTAGGGTGAGGCTGACTATGTCCAACCCCATAGCTGGCTCCTCTAGCAACCCCCATCCTCAGCTATCTCACACTAAGGTCATCTTTTTAATATCAACTCAGGTAAAGTTGAAGGGAACTCGATATGAATGACCAAAGAATTTCATATCATTTTATCACTCAGGAAATTACAAGGATTTCAGAAGTTTTTTGCCAAGAACTGGGGACAAAGTCCAGATAGACATCTCACACTGTATCACAGATGCAAATTAAAGAGGTTTCTACTGGCCAAACCTATGACAATTTGAGCACCAAAATAAATGGAAAATGTTATAACAACTCAATGAATAAAATACAAATCCACTACTCCACATTTCTATAAATAAATTTATAGATAGAAACAAACTTATACATTTAATTACATGAATAGATTACCCATTTGTGTGTATACAGAAAGAAGGAATCTTAAACTGGACCACTAACTAATGAACACGGAGGAAATAAGGAATAGATGGTTTGGCAATGATCAGAACAATAATAGACATAAGTTAGAGTCATTGGTTGATGTAAAGGCTGGTGGCTAGGGTTTTGGAGAATGGAATATTAGTATATATATTCCAATTATACTAAATATATCAGTGTAATTAAAATACTTCTCATGACTGTAATCAAAACAAGGGAGGAAGCTTCATCATGGGTAACACTGTGAGCATTACCCGGCTCTCAGACCCTTCTCAACTTACCTAGTCCCCTAGCGATAATCTCTTCATCTTTCCTAACCTAGATCCCTATCCAGAAACCCTAGATACCTGCCAGTGAAGAAATCTGGCAGGCACCACCTTTGCAAAGTGATCAATTTTAATATCATCAGCAGCGGGACATTGTCATAGTGTCTTTGTCTCCTGATGCAATGCCAAGAAGTCATGGCCTGAGTTTGGTGGTATGGAAACCTCAAACAGACACAAATTGAGGTTCATCCTATGACATGAGAGCCCTGTACACATTAAGATTGTCACAGAAACGATACAGAATGACTGATGAGCTTGACGGAGTTGGAGGAGACAGCAGCTACGTGCATGTACTTGGCTGGAGAGCTTGTGGGACCAGACCGATTAAAGAGGTATTGTTGGGGCATATGGTGGACTTTGAGTGTCACTCATGCATTGAGTGTTGGTGCTGTTATCAGTGTTCATTTGGTGACCGCGTACAGAGGGTCCTTGTTTTGGGGTTCACACTGGAGCATTGAGAGGTGACGGCATTGTGTTAGAGAAAAGACTCCAGATACAAACAGAGAAAGCAAGAGAGCATTGACACAAGTGTGACAGAACATTACCAACCAGGAACAGCAAAGAGGGGGAAAGAGGGGAAGGAGAGCTTGGGAGCCATTTTTATCATACCTACAATTTTTCTGCAGATTTGCCATTGTTTCAAAATTAACAGGATACATACAGTTTCAGAATAAGGGTTTTTGTTGTTGTTGTTTTGTTTTGTTACTTTGCTTAATGTTTGTCAGAATATCAGATGAATCCTTAACTTCGAACTCTAAGTTCAAATATACTACATGGTACTAAAAGACTACAATATAATGTTTCTGATATAGAGATAATTGTAGTGATAATATTAAAAACAAGCAAGCAAAAACCCTCGCTCCATGTTACTGCTGAGAGCTAAGTGTCTCAGGTAATCGTGCTTTGGCTAAATCAGTATGGCTTCTGGCCATTTTCAAAGCAGACAAATAGCTAAAGGGAAAAAAGCACAAAGCAACAACAACAAAATCCCATATACTCCCAACTGTGAAAGCAAAGTGTTTTCAATCTTATGACTCCTCCACCTTTACTGTTTCCCTCTGGTTCTTTCCTGAGAAAAAAACATTTTCTTTCTTTCTTTCTTTTAAACAATTTTCTTCATAAGTTTGTATGGGAAAGAGCTCTGTGACTTTAGAGTTGTGAAATTGCTTTTCTTAATACTTTTGTTTATTTCCCTAAATGAGTCATTAATGTTTCCCAACAGTTCTTGAGAAATGGAGACCCATATCTTGTTAGTGCCGCACTTCATTTTTTCCTGGAAATGAACAAGCAAGTAAGCCAGAGCAAGTCCAACTGGAATTTAATAAATAATCTTCCAACCCAACAGTAGTTAGCTATCATTTTATAAGAATATTAAATATTTTTGTATCTTTTGCAAGAGTTTATATAAATCTACTAAAGAAAACAAAATCTCACACTCTTGCCATGGCTACTTGGATACATAAATTCAGTCAAAGAAAAATCAGTTTCCTCAGCTAGAGCTTCTGAAACCCACATTTTATTCACTGTTATTTTAAAGGCACTTTCTAATTCAAGGCCCAAATAATTATGCTTGCAGTCTTGTCTGACAATTCTCTAGACAATTAGTGTATATTTTTTTATTCCTAATACACTGTTCAAGTTCATTAGTAAAGGCATTCTGAATCCTAATACCTGACATTGTTTTTTTATTGTTGAGCTGGGTGGAGTACATTGAGGCATTCACAAAGTTCTTAAAATGTATCAAATATATCATACTTGAATTCACCCCCTCCATCATTCTCCTTTATTCCCCCTCCACCATTCCTGGAATAGTTTCAACAGGTCTCATTTTTCCATTTTTATACATGGTTTACACAATATTTGCACCATATTCACCCTCTCACACCCTTTCCCCACCTCTTCCCCCCTTGCACTGGTACAACACCCCCCCCCAACCAGGCAAGACCTGTTCTACCCTCCTATTCTCTGATTTTTAAAAGCAAAATAAAATGACATTTTTGTTTGTTTAAGATAGCTACACAGGGAGTTTCCTTATGACATTTCCATGTAAATATGTATTGGTCAACCCCTCTATTTTTCTTCTTTCTACCTTAGTCCAGTTCTTCTGGTGATTTCAACAGGTTTAAATTTTTTCCTTCTTGTATAGAAAGTACATCAACCATTTTCGCCTTCTTAACTTTTTTTTTTCCCTCCTTCTCTGGCATCCTTGCCTCTCTGTTCCTCCATCTTCCACTTCTTTTACCAGCTGGCTGACTAAATGAGTTCCTGCACTTTGAATGGTGTGTCACATTGCCCATCTGGGCCCTAGTACTTTTCGTCTAGCTCTCACTCTCTCTGTCATGGCAAGGGAAGAAGTAGGAAGTGAGAGACCTGGAAAAGAAACGACCATCCGCTCACAGAAGGATCCTCTAGACCTGCGCTCTGTCTGGTTTCTTCTTTCTTTGTAGCAGGCATTTAAAAAGGAACCTGGAAGCTCCTTTTTCCCTGTAGGGGAAAAGATGCCATTTTATAGAGTCCGTGTTTTTACCTGAAAAGTTGTGTAGTGATCATTTGGAGAAGAACTGAGCTCAAAGAGAACTAGGATATGACTTCAAAAGGAAGACAAATACTGTGGAATTAATGCAATAAACACCCTCTCTGTCTGAGACCCTTGATCATGCTTCTTGAGGGGACTCTTGCTTAGGACCTCAGCTTCAAGGCTCAATGACCCTGTTTCATTTTATTTTAAAACACAGAACACCTTCTTTATAAAATATATAGAATACAGACATTCTTTTCCTAATAATTTTCTCTTCAAACTTTGCCTATCTTTAAACAATGTTAATATCACCCATTCACTGTTAAGAAGATGAGTAATTCTAACTCTTTCTGCGAGTATCAAGAAGCAGGCACCCATGGGGGTGAATAAATGCCACCTAAGATAACGGTCATGATAGAGGATAGGAAGTCCTCACTATGGTGTGTGCCAAGCTCCATAATAATCTTTATAAGTCTTTATAGTAATCTTCAAGATGAGCAACATCTCCTTCTTCATGGTCTAAGAAATGAGTCTCGAGAAGTGACGCAGCCTGTTAAAAATACACTTTCTCTTCCTGCTGCCTTTCTGGCTCTCATGGTGGACACATTGTCACTCACTGTTCAGATTCAGTTCAAATGCCACATCTTCTCTGACTGTTCTAGTCAAGTAATTCCCCCGCCTCCCTGAGCATGGCAGTCATTGTGACATTACTGTTTTACTCCCATCATAGCATTTCCCACATCAGACAATTTTTTGTGAGTTCTGAAAGAGAGTGAAGTTTGTTCTAGTTACTTATTTATCCCAGCAACTCTGTGCATCATAGGAAGATCTTGGATGATGGATATCCAAACAGACATTCTCGTCTGTAAGGCAGAAGAAGTTGTCTGGGGAGTGTCAGAACAACTATCTCAACTGACCTCCACTGGATGATCTGGAAACGTTTTTTTCTGAATAAACTCTGGAGACCAACTTCTGATGTGAATTTGAACACCGTTTGGACTGTAATTCTAATCAATTGAGGAAGCCAAACTGGGTCTGCTCTTACCCTGCAAATGGATTCTTGGTACAGTTTTAGATAGCTGTTGAAGTTGTTGCTTAAAAAACAATGTTTCCCCTCCTGTGATCTTGACATTGTGTGACCTTCTGTTGGTCCTGTCACCATTTGGCTCATGCATCACATAAGGAGTATTTTTATGCAAGATTATAGTCAACATGTGCTTTATATGGCCACAAAAGCAATTTCTCAGAAACATAAACTGATCCAATAATGGCATTTTGATTTCCTCACAATTACAGTGAAAATGACTGAAGTTTACAACAAAAATCCCCACTCTGTTCATTCATTTATCACAATTTCCACTGAAAAGAAGGTGTTGGAGAATAAATGAGGCTCCTTTCATATTTTCCCTCATCCTCTTCTGTGACATAGTTTTAAAATACCCACAATCTCTGTTTCACTCCTAGGACTTAGAATGAACTCATAAACACATCTTGATATCAGATCTCCATCTGTTTGTAAAGATTTTTCCTTTGTTTTTTATTAGAGCAATGAATAAACAGAATAAAACTTGAGCTCTAATATTTCTTTCTTTATGCCAACTAACTTTCATATTTTTCTCTCTCTCATCATAATTTTTTGGCATTATTGCTTCACATATGGCTTTCCTTTATTGTGAAGCCTGTAAATACAAATATAAGCCTCTCTTGTGCTGGGGAGACTGTCTTTTTATTATGTCTGGCTCAGCTTTGCAAACACCATTTTATTATCTATGTTAGCTCAAAGAAATAAAAGAGAGGTCTTCAGGAATCTTAAAAAGACACCTGGAAAGTAGAACAAGTGTGTGTTGGTAAATAGCACAGAGAGAGAGAGTCCTTAGGACAAAATTTCCAGCAAAACCCAATGCAGAAGAATTGCTTGAAAGATTTAGTTTTCTATTTAAATTTGTTCTTTGTTATTGTTTTCTTCCTTTAGCTATGCTCTGATTGCCTAACATATTAACAAGTTGTTTATTTCATTTTTATATTGGGCAAAGTTGTTTTTAATTTATCACTCCCAAAAATTTCTTCCCAGAATTTCAAGAGCTCTGGATGAAATGTCGCTGGTGTGGTAAACAAGCTTGCTTAATCAATTACTGATGATCATTTTCTTTTGGTCCTGACATGGAAATAAAATTTATCCCAAATTAAATATTGTCTAATAAAACAACAATTATAAAATTTAAGTGAAAGTTACTTTGTTCCCTTATGTGTGTTGGTAACATTTGATAAAAACTCTTTTATCCTATTTATGAGTTGTTAAATCTATACCCTAGTGTGGTTCACCACATCACTTTCCTTAAATTGCTATCAAGCATCTTATCTCCTCTCTCCCTCAGTAGATTTTGTAAACAGCAGTTGGGAAAAATAGAACTCAGGTTGTTTTTACCATGATTAAAAGTTGAAAAAAGACATGATTTTCTGATATCCAAAATACTGTATTGATACCTGTCGGTCTAGTTAGATGAAGTGATTTATGAAAACATGCTTTATATGTTATAAAGCACTACATGCAAAGTTAGCTTTCAATTCTTTTTTTACATTATAATTTTATTTTGTTTTTTTAAAGTTGTTGTGTTGGATGGGGGTACATTGTAGCATTTACAAAAGTTCTTACACTGTATCAAATATATCATACTTGAGTTCACCCCTCCACCATTCCCCACCCCATTCCTGGAATAGTTTCAACAGATCTCATTTTTCCATTTTTATTCATGTGTACACAATATTTGCACCATATTCACCCTCCTTCATCTTTTCCTTATATCCTCTCCCATCCCACTGGTACCAACCCCCAGATAGGACCTGTTCTGCACTCGTGTTCTGCAATTTTGGAAAAGAAAAATAAAATAACATTTTTGTTTATTTAAGATAGTTCTACAGCTTCCTTGTGACATTTCCATGTATATATGTATTATAACCTGAATTTCTTCATCTCCTCTATTTTTCTTCTTTGCGATTTGATACATTGTCATACTATGAATTATTTTAGAGTCTTTAAACTTTTATTGCATTTTCAAAGAGATGGTCTCTGCTTTGAAAACATCTAGAATTAGTGTTTTTATTCCATGTATGGTTTGGGGTTTTTCCCCTCTCTTTTTTCAGTACTGGAGATTGAAGCAAAACACAACATTCAACCACTTGAGTGTCGCAGCCCCAATCTTTTTGTTTTCAGGGTTTCTATTCTCCAGATAGGTTCTCACTACCTTTGCCCAGGTTAGCTTTGAAACATGATACTATGATACTCCTCTGTATAACTGGGATTTCAGGCATGCACCACCACACCTGAAGGATTTTCTCTTAGTGAATTTTTTAAAACTATGTTCTCTTCCTTTAAAGAAATTGTAAGTAATGTCTTGATTCTTAAAATCTATATTAGGGCCAAGCATGATGATACACATCTATAATCCCAGCTAATCAGGAGGCAGAGATAACAGGATTGTAGTCTGATGCTCAAACAAAAGCATGAAACCCTATCTGAGAAAGAATCTAAAACAAAAAGGGATGGGGGCATGGCTCAAGTGGTAATGCTTGCTACATAAGCTTAAAGCCTTGAGTTCAATCCCCAGTAGTGCCAAAAATTAAAGATTAGATTAATACATATATATATATATATACATATATATATATATATATATCCACACATTTATACATATATACCTACACACATATGCACACCTTAGTAAAGGTAATTTCAGAAAACAGAAAAAAATGATAGGAAAGAGAAAATGGCAGCAAACGAGAACAGTATTTTATGTCACACATCTGTCAGGAACACCTTTTACCTCCCAATTCAGCATGTTTAGTAGCTGAACAGGTAAATAATTGTAGGGCATTCATGAAACATTATCAAAAGAAATGTACTGGTGACATATTTAACCACATGGGGACTCTGAAAACCATTATTCTAGATAAAGAAAATAAACACAAAAAACTACATATGACATTATAACCATCTGTTTATGTACCAGTCTCAAAAAGGCAGAGATGAGGTTAGTTGTTGCCAAAGACTGGCTAGTTAGGGAAAGGAGTTTTGCTATAATAAAGTACAGAGAGCTTTTTATGTATACCTGTATACACATAAGTGTATATACATATTAGTATACATAAGTAGAAATATATATTTTTTTATTTATGTGTATATATTTACAATGCTGGGGATCAAACCCAGGACCTTGGGCATTCTAGGCAGCACTCTAACACTGAGTTAGAGTTAGGGATTTTCTACTCTAATCCCTAGACCAGAAAATGCATATATTTTAAATTTTATTCATTTTTATTATATTTTAAACTGATACATAGAAACATAAAAATTATACAAATTAATGGCATACCGTCTAATGTTTCCATATATGTGTAGGTTGTGTCATGCTGAAATTGTGTTTGAAGATACTTTTTTTTCTTTTTTTCTTTTGAAAGAGGGTCTTATTATGTAGACCAGGCTGGCCTCAAATCGAGTCCTTCTGCCCCAGTCTCCTGAGTTCTGGGATTTAAGGTGTACAAGTACATACCTACCATGTGAAGATATGTTTTCTTTTTTTTTTTAATTTTTATATTCATTTATTCACATGTGCATACATTATTTGAGCCATTCCTTCCCCCTGCTCCCCACCCCCTCCCTCTCTACCACCACCACTTGCTTCCAGGCAGAACCCATTCTGCCCATATCTCTAATTTTGTTGAAGAGAAGACATAAGCAATAATAAGAAAGACAAAGAATTTTCACTAGTTGAGATAAGGTAGGTATACAAAGAGATTTCTAGCATTGCTTTCATGTACAAATGTGTTACAACCCAAGTTGATTCATCTTTACCTGACTTTTTCACTAGTTCCTGATTCTCTTCCCATATTGACCTCTATTGCTTTAAGGTTTCTGTATTAGTTCCTCTGCAGTGGGGACATCAAACACTTTCATGTTTTGGTTTTCTTACCTATCCCCATATCTCCTGTATGTGCTCTCCCCTTATCATGTGACCCAAGTCCAACCACATTGCTGTATTTGCCCTAGATCTAAAGTCCACATATGAGAGAGATCATACGATTTTTAGTCTTCTGAGCCTGGCAACCTTACTCAGCATGATGTCCTCCAGTTCCTCCATTTACTTGCGAATGATAAGATTTCATTCTTCTTCAGGGCTGAGTAAAATTCCATTGTATATAAATACCACATTTTCTTAATCCATTCATCAGTAGTGGGGCATCTTGTGAACAGTGCTGCAATAAACATGGGTGAACCTATGTCGCATTCCTTCGGGTATAGCCCCAGGAGTGGGATTGCTGGAACATATGGCAGATCTGTGTTGAGATTTTTAAGAAGCCTCCATATTGTTTTCCAGAGTGGTTACACTAGCTTGCATTCCCACCAGCAGTGTACGAGGGTTCCTTTTTCCCCACATTCTTGCCAACACTTGTCATTGGTGGTGTTTTTGATGATGACTATTCTAACAGGGGTGTGGTAGAATCTTAATGTGGTTTTGATTTGCATTTCCTTTATGGCCAGAGATGATTAGCATTTTTTCATGTGTTTTTTGGCTATTTGGATTTCTTTTGAGAAAGTTCTGTTTAGTTAATTTGCCCATTTCTTTATTAGTTCATTGAATTTAGTTTTTTAAGTTCCCTGTATACTCTGATTATCAGTCCTTTGTCTGATGTATAGCGGGCAAATATTTTCTCTCACTCTGTGGGTGGTTTCTTCAGTTTGGAGACCATTTCTTTTGTTGTGCAAAAGCCTTTTAATTTTATGAAGTCCCATCCTTTCTCTTAGTTGTTAAGCTGTTAGGGTTCTATTGAAGAAGTCCTTACCTATTATGTCCAGAGTGTTTCTTGCTCTTTCCTGTACTAACTTCAGAGTTTTGGGTCTGATATTAAGGTCCTTAATCCATTTTGAGTTGATACTAGTACAGGGTTATAAACATGGATCTAGTTTCAGTTTTTTGCAGATGGATAACCACTTTTCCCAGCAATATTTGTTAAAGAGGCTGTCTTTTCTCCATCGTATAGTTTTGGCACCTTTGTCAAAAATAAGATGGGCATAGCTGTGTGGATTCATATCCAGGTCCTCTATTCTGTTCTTTATGTCTCTTTTTGTGCCAGTACTATGGTGGGTTTTTTTGCTATTTCTTTGTATTATAGTTTGAAGTCGGGTATTCTGATACATCCAGCATTGCTCTTTTTTCTGAGTATTGCCTTGGCTGTTCAAGGTCTTTTTATTTCCAAATGAACTTTAGGGTAGATTTTTTTCAACCTCTGTGATAAATGTCACCAGGATTTTGATGGGAATTGCATTACATGTAGATTGCTTTTGGTAGTATAGCAATTTTTACTATGTTGATTCTACCAATCCATAAGCATGGAAGATCTCTCCACTTTCTGTAGTCTTCCTCCATCTCTTTCTTCAGGGGTTTATAGTTCTCCTTAAAGAGGTCATTCACATCCTTTCTTAAGTTTACTCCTAGGTATTTGATTTTTTTGAGGCTATTATAAATGGAATTGTTTCCATATATTCTTTCTCGGTTTGTTTGTTATTGGTGTATAGAAAAGCTAATGATTTTTGTAAGTTGATTTTGTATCTTGCCACCTTGCTATAGCTGTTTATGGTGTCTAGGAGTTTTTGGATAGAGTTTTTTGGGTCTTTAAGGTATAGGATCATATCGTCTGCAATTAGGGATATTTTGACAGTTTCTGTAACTTGTCAAAGGCTTTTTCTGCATCTGTTGGGATTATCAAGAAGTTTTTGTCTTTGCTTCTATTAATGTGCTGTATTACATTTATAGATTTGTGTATGTTGAACCACCCTGCATCCCTGGGATGAAGCTGATGTGGTCATAGTGAATGATCTTTCTGATGCGTTGTTGGTTTCGGTTTGCCATTATTTTATTGAGGATTTTTGCATCGATGTTCATTAAGGAAATTGGCCTGTAGTTCTCCTTTTTGAAGATGTCTTTGTCTGGTTTTGGGATGAGTGTAATACTGGTTTCATAGAATGAATTAGGCAGTGTTTCTTCCCTTTCTATTTCATGGAACAGTTTAAGGAGGGTTGGTATTAGTTCTTCTTTAAAGGTCTGATAGAATTCAGCAGAGAATCCATCGGGACCTGGACTTTTCTTCCTTGGGAGACTATTGATGCTTCAATTTCATTTTGTGTTATAGATCTATTCAGGTGATTAATATCCTCTTGGTTCAATTTTGGATGGTTGTAAGTACCTAGAAATCTGTCCATCTCTTCAAGATTTTCAAATTTATTAGAATATAGGTTCTCAGAGTAGTCTCTGATGATTTCCTGGATTTCTGTAGTGTTTGTTGTTATCTCCCCTTTTGCATTTCTGATTTTACTAATTTGGGTTTTTTCTGTCCTCATTTTAGTCATGTTTGCCAGGTGTCTGTCAATCTTACTTACTTTTTCAAAGAACCAGCTTTTGTTTCATTGATTCTTTGTATGTTTTGTTTGTTTGTTTGTTTCTATTTCATTTATTTTGGCCCTTATATTTATTATTTTTCTCCTGTTTGTTTTGGGATTTGCTTGTTCTTGTTTTTCTAGCAGTTTGAGATGTAGCATTAGGTCATTGATTTGAGATCTTTCTGTCCTTTTAATATATGCACTCATGGCTATAAACTTCCTCTTAGGACTGTCTTTGCTGTATCCCATAATTTCCATAGGTTGTGTTTTCATTTTCATTAACTTCCAGGAA